>NC_090934.1:1404785822-1405096134 GCF_040938575.1 Ambystoma mexicanum | reverse complement strand
TAAGTGGGGGGTTTCAATGTCTGGTTTGAGGTCAGCGGGAGTGGAAGGAAGGGGGAAGGAAGGAGGGGACGGGGGGGAGACCGCTGGTGACCTTCTATGCCCCCTAGTAGTTTCAGTGTCCAATTTGAGGTCAACGGGAGGTGGGGGAAGGAGGGAGGAGAAGGGAAGGGGGGCAGAGGGTTTGAGGGGGGAGAGAGGTAGGGAAGGAGAGTCGGGGGGAGTGGAGAAGAAGGGCTTTCAGAGAGGAGCCGAAGGATGAGTAGGTAGGGGTGGAGTGGATAGAAAGAGGTAGGGAATTCCAGCGGAGGGGGGCCAAGAGTTGGAAGGAGCGGAAGCGTGAGGAGGCACGTGGGGCCGGGGCTACAGTTAGAAGATAGAGATCAGCTGAGCGGAGAGAGCGGGAGGGAGAGTAAAATGAGAGGAGGGAAGAGAGAGGGGGGGCAAGGTCATGGAGAGATTTGTAGACAAGACAGAGAAATTTAAATTTCAGTTGTGAGAGGAAATGAAGCCAGCTGAGTTGAGAGAGTGAGGTTGAAATAGAGTCTCGGGGGCCAAGAAGACAGAGTGCGGATAGAGGAGTGGTAGATGGATTTTAGGAGAGTCAGGTGAGAGACAGGGAGTGCAAAGAGGAGAAGGGAGCAGTAGAAGAGGTGGGGGGAATAAGGGAGGAGATTAGGAGTTTAGAAGCATGGAAGGTGAGAGAGGAGTGGATCTTGCAGATGTTGAAGAGGTGGTACCGACAGGCACGAGAGGTTGGAGAGATGTGGTTGGAGAAGGAGAGAGAGGAATCAATATGGAGGCCAAGATTGCCGGCATGAGTCGAGATGGGGAAATTGGAAGGGGGAATGTGGATAAAAGGAGGGGGGGAAGGGGAGAGAGTGTTAGGAGGGAAGAAAAGCACTTCAGTCTTGTCAGTATTGAGGGAAAGAAAATGGGATGACATCCAGTTTTTTATGGCTGTAAGGCAAGAAGAGAGAGTGTGGTGGAGGTCGGAGGTGAAGGAAGAAAGAGTTGGGTGTCATCAGCGTAGAAGTGGTGGGAGATGCCGGAAGAAGAGACGACGGGGCGAGAAGGGAGGTATCGAAAGAGTAAAAGAAAAGGTCCAAGTACGGATCCCTGGGGGATGCCATATTTCAGGGGGAATTTGGAGGAGGTGCGACCGCCGCAGGAGACAGTAATGGATCGATTGGAGAGGTAAAAGGAGAGCCAGGAGAGGACAGAGCCTTTGAAGCCGAAGGAGGACAGAGTACTAAGAAGTAAGGGGTGATCTACAGTATCAAAAGCTGCAGAGAGGTCAAGGCGGATGAGAATTGAGGATTGCTTAGCGTTGCGGGCAGTGAGGAGAGAATGATCCTCTTCCACCAATAGGAAACCTCCATCCCCTCCACTATTATCTTATAATGCGCAGAATCCTCTGCCACCAATAGGAAACCTCCATCTCCTCCACTATTATCTTATAATGCGCAGAATCCTCTGCCACCAATAGGAAACCTCCATCTCCTCCACTATTATCTTATAATGCGCAAGATCCTCTGCCACCAATAGGAGACCTCCATCCCCTTCACTATTATCTTATAACGCACAGGATCGTCTGCCACCAATAGGAAACCTCCATCCACTTCACTATTATCTTATAATGCGCAGGATCCTCAAACACCAATAGGAAACCTCCATTCCCTCCACTATTATCTTATAATGCGCAAGATCCTCTGCCACCAATAGGAAACCTCCATCCCCTCCACTATTATCTTATAATGCGCAAGATCCTCTGCCACCAATAGGAAACCTCCATCCCCTCCACTATTATCTTATAATGCGCAGGATCCTCTGCCACCAATAGGAAACCTCCATCCCCTCCACTATTATCTTATAATGCGCAGGATCCTCTGCCACCAATAGGAAACCTCCATCCCCTCCACTATTATCTTATAATGCGCAGGATCCTCTGCCACCAATAGGAAACCTCCATCCCCTCCACTATTATCTTATAATGCGCAGGATCCTCTGCCACCAATAGGAAACCTCCATCCCCTCCACTATTATCTTATAATGCGCAGGATCCTCTGCCACCAATAGGAAACCTCCATCCCCTCCACTATTATCTTATAATGCGCAGGATCCTCGCCACCAATAGGAAACTTCCATCCCCTCCACTATTATCTTATAATGTGCAGGATCCTCTGCCACCAATAGGAAACCTCCATCCCCTCCACTATTATCTTATAATGTGCAGGATCCTCTGCCACCAATAGGAAACCTCCATCCCCTCCACTATTATCTTATAATGTGCAGGATCCTCGCCACCAATAGGAAACCTCCATCCCTTCCACTATTATCTTATAATGTGCAGGATCCTCTGCCACCAATAGGAAACCTCCATCCCCTCCACTATTATCTTATAATGTGCAGGATCCTCGCCACCAATAGGAAACCTCCATCCACTCCACTATTATCTTATAATGTGCAGGATCCTCTGCCACCAATAGGAAACCTCCATCCCCTCCACTATTATCTTATAATGTGCAGGATCCTAGGAAACCTCCATCCCCTCCACTATTATCTTATAATGTGCAGGATCCTCGCCACCAATAGGAAACCTCCATCAATGTGCAGGATCGTCTGCCACCAATAGGAAACCTCCATCCACTCCACTATTATCTTATAATGTGCAGGATCCTCGCCACCAATAGGAAACCTCCATCCACTCCACTATTATCTTATACATTCCTCATTAAAAAAAAAAAGAGCAACATGAGAAAGGGAACAAGTCACCTGGCGCAATTAGCTACCGCCTTGTGCAGTTTTCTAGTGCGCAACTGGATCAAAATAACCCACCTATGCGGATTAACATTCTAGCTTAATTTGCACAGTTCATACAGTGAATGTAGTCTGGCCCTTGACATAGATCTCACTCCTCTCGGTCCTCTTTCCAGTGTTTATTAATTCCACTTTGAGGACTAAACATTGTCCGCCTTTTATATTTACTTGGGAACGCCGCAGGGGCAGCTCGTTCATTATGGGGGCTGGGCAGCGACCCACCACCCATCCACTCATTATGGAAGAGCTTGTACTCTCTGTTTCTCTCATTGCTGAAATTACGTGCAAGGCTGCATGTAATGGAGAGAGAGAGAGCAGTGTGCAGGAGCGCTCTCTGTCCCTGCAGGCATTCTTCTGTCTTGCGCATGTCCAACAACTCATGCCTGGCTGGGGTGTAAAGCTCTCCCAGGCAGGTATGACCCACCGGGAATGCTGGCATGGTCACTGCAACGAGAGAGGGCGCTCATTTACGTTACAAGTTTCAGGGCGTTCATTTTTCAGAGCCCCGACATGCGCAATATTAGCAGGTTTGCAGGCTCTATTTGCCTAGCCAGCGTTTCTTCTTCTGACCTGATAGGGACACCACAGGAATCAATGGGCCATGAATATTACTGGGGTGGGGGCCATCACCGCTCAAAGCAGGCTACCTTCATGCTGGGCACACTATTGTTTTCCAAATGCACAACTTACACTTATCTAGAAAAAAACAAAAGAAATTTCCAAACTGAAACATGCTTCTTAAATTTACATTTTCTAGTTTTTTTAAAAATATGTTTATTTTTTTGTGTCGGACTGGCTTGTGATTTCTTTGCCCCCTCTTTTGTATTTTATCAGAGGATATATTTCCTGACCTGGTATATGCTTGTCACACTCCTTAATCACAAACAAATGTTTCTAATCTGCTGACCGCAGTTATTAGAAAATTAAACTGTAGGTTCATGAGTGCCAACCTTTGTTTTTCACTGTGGAGGCAGACATCCCCCACCCTCAACCTGAATACATAAGCAAGCTCTTAGCCCAACTCCCCCCACATTTTATAGCACTTGTTTTTTATAAGAAATTGCAGACAGTCATAAGATTTACAGGCAGTTTTAAATACATGACAGCTTAGCTACAGTCACTCAACCTACTGAGCTACCCTGGTAGCCTTCTACTGCAGGTCATGTCTATGGATCCCTTAATGTGTTCAAAATCACTGTATTACCAACAGTGCAGTTCGTGTACATGACTTCAAAGTCAACAGTATTCCATCTCCAGCCCATTGCTCATTGACGGTGTACCTGTGGTGGCTTCTCCATAATGAGTGAGTGAATGCCGACCCACGGCACCCTACCCATAATGGAGGAACCAGCCTAGTGTGAACACTGAGCACTCCCTCATGTCCTCATCCCAGCATATCCAATGAACAATGCAAAGCCAGGGGCGTTATGCTTCCCTAACCTTGCATGGCCCATTGGGGATTCTGGCTGAGGAACTGCATGTTTGTATGTGCGATAGAGGCACTCCTGTACCTTCTCGCGTATCCAAATGGAGCGGGGCACTTTGACATCAGCGCTCTGTCTCTTGTGCGCAAGTGCACGAACCAGAAAGGCCTCTTTGCTTCCTGGTTGATGTTCATGCTACGTGGCAGCTAGAGTTCTCGGAGGAAACGTAAAGACCGGGCAGAAGGTACCCTAATTTAAATATCTCTATGTATGTGTGTATGCATGTGTTGTTTGTAATGAGTGAGTGTATGATGATTGGTGTGCATGTGAATGAGCGAGTGCATGCCGTGTGTGGCGTTTGTGTGAATGTTTGTGCGCGTGTGTATGTACTGGGCAGTGGAGCGGATTTTGGAGGGAGGGAGGTTGCTTTATTCATTGAGTATTTATAAGGCACACGATACAGCAGAACGGTGTTTCCAGGCACCACAAGGCAAGAGGCGGGAGGGGTACAGGGGAGATAAAACAAAAGAAACTGTCCTACTGGCCCTACCAAACCCCCTCCCCACCAGCCAAAATGAACTCCCTGTGTGAGGCGCTGGGAAGGGGGGACAGTGGGCAGGTGTGGTGTTTTTTGCTGAGTATCTATGATAGATGCTTAGTAAAAATTAACACGCTTGCCGCCCACCCACGGTGCCTCGCATACACAGATAATCACATTGTGTGTGTATGAGGTGCTGGGGCACCCAGAGGGAAGGCATGATATTTTCTTACTGGGCATCTATGATAAAGCATGCATGATAAGTATTATGTAGCTAGCTAGACTGGTATCTTTAAACAACACGTCTAGGCATTTCTAATGGGTTTGTTTCTTTGTTTGTTTATTTTATTTATATTGCGCAACCTGACCCAGGGGTATCTTGGCGCTTCTAGAATATTGTTACATACAGAAGAAATGCAGTTAGGCTGGAGAAAATGCATACGAAAGAGTTGTAGAAGCATAGAAGCTTAAAACAAATGTACGGATACGCACAATCATTGTACATAGCATGGCAGAAAAGTACATGTTGTGGCATGATATATTATATTGGGCATCTTTGGTAAAGCAAGCATGATCAGTGGTATTATTCTTTATGTGGCATTACATTTTATATTGGGCATCTTCGTTAAAGCAAGCATGATAAGTGTACATGTGTAGCTAGACTGGCATTTCAATGCGGCTAGTCTAGCCATTTCTTATTGTGGCATGACATTTTGTACTGGGCATATTTGGTAAAACAAGCATGATCAGTGTTATTACGATACTAAACTGGCCTTTTTTTGCAACCAGTGTAGCCTTTTCTTACTGTGGCATGACATTTTGCTTTGGGCATCTTTGATAAAGCAAGTATGATAAGTGTTAATATGTAGCTAGACTGGCATTTCAGTTCAGCCAGTCTGTCTAGCCATTTCTTATTGTGGGTTGACATTTTGTATTCGGCATCTTTGGTAAATTTAGCATGGTAACTGTTATTACGAAGCAAGACTGGCATTTTTATCCAACCAGTCTCGCCATTTCTTATTGTGGTATGACATTTTGTGTTGGGCATCTTTGATAAAGCAAGCATGATAAGTATTATGTAGCTCAACTGGAATTTTAGTGCAGCCAGGTTGGACATGTTTTCATACGATGGCATGCATTTCTAATGGTAAAGCCAACTGGAATATGTTCTTATGTGGGAATATAAGAGTATAATGGTGCAGTCAGCATGGAAATGTATGTGCACAGCGTGTGCGAACATGTTTTATACTGGCACATAATGTGGGCAAAGGCATCATGAAAATGCACCTGTGCACTGTTGCTAGTCTGCATCTATAAAAGCAATTGCAAACTGTTTTGCTTTTTACCAAATCTCTCTAAAAAATGTGCTCTGAAGTGCTCCCTTTTAACCCATTATTTTCTTTTTAAATAGTGGGGGAGTACCCCCGAATCCGCCTTGATCGGTTCAGACACCCGCACTATGTGCGGTCGCTATGGCATATCGTGGAGAAATATTTACGACCCTCCAGTTAAAAAAACCAACGGCCGCCACTGGAACGCCCTCTATCGTTACGCTGCCTTTGTACGCTGTCCTAGTGCAATTGGGGCCTGGTTTAATCGAACAGGGCCGCTGTTTGCTTCCCAGGTTCCTCCTGACAATAGGTCCACCTGCGCCAGACAATAACATTCTGTTACCATGAGTCCCTTCAGCGCCGCCGGAGATTGAGACGATGCGAAAAAAGTTAATTGTTTCAGAAAGTTGCGCAAAGTAAACCAGAAAGCAAAACTATGCCAGAGTATAATGTGCTCTGTGCCCTGCAATAAACCCAGCTGTATCATAATGAACTGAACTGTGACAGAGAGCAATTCCAATGAGCCGGGAAATGACCTGAATTGTGTCATAGACTAATCCTGAATATGTTCACAACAGACCATAGAACAAGGAGAGTACAAGCAACTGCTGTGCCAAACAAGAGTGCACAGCTACATGCATGTAGTGTTGATCTCTGACATGAGAGGGTCCTGCCCTTCCTTAGTTTGAATCCTGCTGCAAGGCCGAGGTAGACGACTTGAGAAATCCGGTACCATTCAAAGTGGAGTAATAATACCTGTCATCACAGTGCTTAAAAGCTGGAAGAGTCTGCTGTGAAGCGCTACATACGAACGCAATGTTATTATTAATGCAACAGATTATAGCCATGGCTGCGAAAACAGGAGTAAGTTTGCCCAAAGACATCACAAGCTTATTTTTTAATGCGGCAACCGTAGGGAGGGATTTAAAGAAAGGTTTGCTCCCCACAGTTAACTCTGGTGTACAAGGAGTAAAAGGTGCAATTGCAGGCCAACTGGGGGCTAAGCATGGTGCTCACTCAATGCACACCCACAAAATCCACGATGCCAGCCCAATGATATGATAGGTTATTTATAACACGCTTATTACCCAGAGGTTTCTAAGGGCGTACCTGGGGATCGAACACGTGTTGCTCCGTGCCGCCGTCTTGCTTCCAAGGCGAGCCCGTTGCCCCTGAGCGATCCTCCCGAGACAATGCTGCAAAGGGCGGCTTGTCCTCATTGGGGTAGATGAACATTTGGAGGGTCACGGGCTTAAGCAGCATTTATTTTAACAAAAAACTTGCACGGATCGGAGACGGATTGGAACTGAAAGGGATGGACTGCTTGGAGGGCATATTCTGATTCGTCTATGGATTTGACGGAAAGCATTGGTGGAGACGCCCGGATAACGTGGGTAGGGTCCTCCTCCCTCCCCCCTGGGTAAGGGCGAGAGCCATGGCAAGCACGCCAAAACGACGGAAAAGCCCATGAAGAGCGACAAAGAAATGGGGCGTGCCTTGCGGCATATAAACCGGCGGGCGTCCTGCTGTAGGAGCATCCAGCCCCAAACAGAAGGACGCCCGCCACACCAGAGGACTTGGTTTTCGTTTTCCACCCACCCACCCTGCAGTGCGGCAGGGCCTGGCCGTTGGCATAGGGGGACGGCGAGGCGGTGTGTTGGCGACCAGTGGCAAGATAGTCTCCGAATGAGCCATGAGAAAGCCGGAAGGGTCTTTGCTCTTCTCGGAACCAGTGCCTCTTGGGGGCCTAAGCGGCAGGGCCGTCTTGTAGTAGCAATGCGGGCTCAGCTTCCCCTGGAAAAACGGCACTCCCCATGCCCAGGAACATGAGGGGTTCGGGGAGTTGTGCCTACTATGGACTTTGTTCAGAAAAGGGGAAGCAGGTTTTGGACACGGAGCAGTCGCCGCACCTTCGGAACTATTTTCACACAGTTGTGTTGTTTACAGTGTTTTGAATTTATTATGATGTGAAAATAAATCTGCAGCCTTTTTTATGCCAAAAAGAAGACATGACATTACTGGGAGGGAAAAGGAAAGGGGCAAAGAGAACGAGCAAGTGTGATGGTACAATGATGGACAAATGCCCAGGCTATGCACACTTTACATTTGCAAAGGCCCCAGATCTCCAGTCCAGAGGGCAACATTTGCAATTCCCCACTTCCTGTCCCCAGGAACATATAGCCCTGCCCCCAGCGCGAAACACTGATATAATGCTAACGACAGCACTCTCATAGCTTGCACCCTGTCCAAGTAGCTGCAAAAAGCCGCTGGCATGGACATGCTGCTGCAAGCAGAACGTGAATTAAAGTGCTAAAGACCAACTTTTTGGAAGGAAAAGACAACTAAAGAGCAATGCACAGTTTCACTGCACACTTTGCCTTTTCCCCATTAATATACTGCGCTCAGCGCACCCTGCGTTTACACACCCGCCATGCACACTTTACGTTTGCACAGTTCATCGTGTGGCAGATTGCTAACTTTGCAATTGAGGTTTTGCATATTTAATGCCACACTTACAACACACAATGGGAACATTTTCAAATATTCCACAATGCCACAATAAGCACAGATGACACCTTTTTAAATGCCTATCTTCCCCGCCCTGTATGCGTACTTGTCAAGTGTACGCTTGTATATGCTGCTGGTATGATCTAATATGATATTTCTAACGCGCCTGTACACAAGTGTTTCTAGGCACCACAAGACATGGGAGGAGGGACAGAGGGAAGACAAGACAAACAATCCTACTAGGTCTTGTGACATTCGGATTGTGCAAGTGCAGTATCAAGAAGTGCAGGGGAAAGGGGGGAAGTATGATCAGGGCAGCAAGGCTCTGAGTAGTGCAAGGAGGCAGGGGGCTGTAGGGGTTACAGTTACAGCCCCTAAGTGTGCGGTAGGAGGCAGTACAACGTAGACTGGCCATGGAGGAGCCTGGTACTCAGTGAGACTCTGAAGGTACCGGGCAACCAGTGAGCGAAGCAGACAGGTGAGGTAGCAAGGAAGCGAGAGAGAGATGGCAGAGGAGAAAAAGAAGGCCTTGAGCTGCTTCCGGAACTTCAGGTGGTCCGGCTCAAGTCTGAGATGGGCAGTGAGGCCATTCCAGAGGCAGGCACCTGCAGAGTAGAGATATCTACGTCCCCACACCCCACTCTCTGCTTGGAGAAGCATCTAACCCTCAGAGAGTTAGAAGTAGCTGAGTGAAGGGCTCTAGAAGGAAGGTATTTAGGCAGATAGAGTTGGATATAGTGAGGGCCCCGGCCCCGAAAAGCCTTCCGGATGATGCAGAGGGTCTTGAACTTGATCCTTGCAGCCACCGGGAGCCAGTGGACAGATTTCAGGACTGGAGAGATGTGGTCCCTGGGCTTGAGGCCAAGGATAAGTCTTGCAGTCGTGTTCTGAATTAGTTGCAGGGGGCAAAGCAGTTAGGCAGATTGAGAAAGAGGCTGTTGCAGTAGTCCAGCCTGGAGAGAACCAGGGCTCTGGAGACAGTGAGCTTCTGGGGAAGGTGAGAAAAGGAAGAATACCATCGAGGAGGTGCAGCTGGAAGTGAGCCTTCTTGGCAAGGTCCGAGATGGGAGGAGAGAAGGAGAGGGTGGTGTCGAAGATGACAACAAGGTTTTTTGCCTCACAGGAAGGCGAAGGAATAGGGCCCATGGAGGGCGGTCAGAGTGAGACAGGGAACGCTGGAGCAGGGGTCCCAATGAGAAGGATCTCCATTTTACTGGCATTAAGGCAGAGATCATTGGAGGTGCACCAATCCTGAATAGCAGATAGACTGTCAGGAATGAGTAAAAGAGGAGAGGAGGCTGAGGGGAGCCTGAAACATATCTGAGTGTCATCCGCTTAACGCTGAAAGTTAGAAGAGAAGGTGGAGATCAGGTGGGCCAAAGGGGCCAGGTAGGCTTTGAAGAGCCGGGGTGAGAGGACAGAGCCCTGGGGGACACCACATGTGGAGAGAGAGGTCATGGAGAGAAAGGACCCAAGTTGGACCTCAGACGGTCGGGCCAGGACTAAGGAGGTCAGCCAGGGCCTGGTCTGTGATTCCCAGGCTGTCACAGAGAAAATTGATCAGGGTGGTGTGATTGACCATATCAAAAGCAGAGGAAAGGTCAAGGAGGGCTGTTCAGGAGATACGTTTCTGTACCTCTGGCTGCTCTGAAGCCAAACTGATGGCCATGGAGGAGGCCAACAGATTCAGTGAGGAGTGTAAGCTGGGAGATGGCCAGCTTTTCCAGAGGTTTTCCCGGGAAAGGGTTGATAGAAATGGGGCAATAGTTTCCCAACAGGTAGGATCGGCGGAGGGCTTTTTTAGGAGGGGGTGCACAAGGGAGTGCTTGAGGGGAGAGGGGAAAGATCCAGTGGTGAAAGAGTGATTGCAGAAATCGGCCAGGGCTGGAGCGAGGGTGGCAATGTGGTCCTTAATAGTTCTGGAAGAACAGGAGAGCACTTGTTTGGATGACACTTTCATAGATCGGACTTGTCTAGAAACATCGTCAGGTGTTGTCAGAGTGAATGAGGAGAAAGGAAGAGGAGAGGGAGAGGTGTCCAAAGGGGGCCTGAGCAAGGTATAGGGGGAGCGAGAGGAGGAAGAAAGCGAGGACAGGATGGCCTGAGTTTTAAAGGTGAAATGAGAAGCCAGAGCTGTACAGAGGGCCTTGGAGGGAACAGGATTGGTGGAGACTGCAGAAGGATTGGCCAGCTCCTTGCAGATTTTAAAGAGTTTGGCTGTGTTGTAAGAAGCCACAGAGACGCAGGCTTGAATATGGACCCTCTTCTTGGAGAAGACAGAGTCTGTATTGCTGTTGGAGTAGGCAGCAGGTCAGTTTGTCAGAGGATGCGCCCAAAGCCCTCCACTTCCTCTCAGCCACCCTGCACTTGCGTTTCAGGGCGGCGAGGTCGGAGCTATACCAAGAGTTGCACTTGGAGGTAGGCTTCAGGCGAATTCTCATGACAGTGGCAAGGATGTCCAAAGTGTTGGAGATAGAAATGATGCAGGTTAAAGAGAGCTCTGTCAGATTGGGAGTCAGCCGAAGGAGTAGGAGGAGCAAAGAAAGTTGAGGCAAAGGAGGCCACTGACACTCGCTTCATGGGCCGAATGACAGAGAAGGAGGGTGGCAGTGACGGGGAGGGCTTTGCCTGGGGGACAGAAGTTTCAGGTGGGAGGAGAGCAGGAAGTGGTGAGTCCAAGAGAGAGGAGTGTTGAGAGGGTTAGAGATAGAAAGGGGGATATCTGAGGAGATGAGAATGTCCAAGGTGTGTCCAGCAGAGGGTAGAATGGAAAGGGAGAGAAAGTCACAGAGGTTGCGGAGGAGCCCAGAGGAGAGATTAGAAGCATCCAGGTAGAAGTTGAGGTCTCTGAGAAGAAGTTGAGAGGTAGAGGCAAAGAGAGAAGTGGAGAGGTCAGCCCACTCTGAGAGAAAGAGAACAACCTGGCCAGTTGGCCTGTAGATGGTGGCCACAGTCAGAGAGCGGCCAGGGGTGATAGAGAGCCTTCAGACCAGGCATTCAAAGGAGGAATAGGCCTGCGTAGGAATGACAGAAGCACGGACCCCCTTGGGAAAGATCAGGGCCACTCCACCTCCTGCCCGGTTGGTTCTGGGCTCTGAGAGGAGATTGTAGCCCTCAGGGAGGAGAGTGTCAAAACTCGTGACAGAGCTGGCCGTGAACCATGTCTCGGTGAGAGAGATGATATTCAGGTCAAGGTCTTCGAGGAGGTGGCAGATGCCAGAGGAGTGTTTGACAGCAGAGTGAGAGGTGAGAGTAGCAACGTGGAGCAGGTTGCCACATTTTAAAGACTTCCGGGGTGGGGTACAGGAGAGAGGTACACCCAACGCGGAAGAGTGCAAGAGAGTCGTAGTAGAGTTCTGTGGTATGTGGGCACCACTCACAATGGGCTGTTGTGAGCAGTCTTTGCTGTTCTGCAGCTGCTTTAGAGACTTCTAGGGGCAACAAAGCCTTGCAGCTGGCTGGAACAGCCGAGAAGAATATGGTACCGACTTTCAGCCCGGGCTGCCATGCTGCACTTCCCCTGCCCTGAGACACTAAGCTGGGGCAGGCAAGGTTTTAAGTGAACCCGGGCCTCGGCAGTCACCCCAAAAACCTCAATCGAGCCGGGGCACTGGCGGGGGCTCACACTACCCCAACAGCCCCTCTTTGTTGCAGGCTTTATGTGTCAAACAGCCTATTGAATGAGACAAACACACTCCAGCACCTACAAAATAGCACAGTGCACAGGCTTATCACCGGCAGGGCTCGGGTGTGAATCCCAAGCACTGAAAACAAAAAAAATTGTGTCTTTTCGCACTGTCGGGCTGCGAGCAATGGGTGACTGTAAGGGGGGGTCCACCTAATGACACATGCATTTAAATGACACACGAATGGTGGTCATTTAAATGCTTATTCTTTCAGCTAGTTCCACTACTTTTATTTGTATTAGACATTGACCACTGGGGACCGCCTGCGAGTGATGAGAGTGCAGCAACAAAAAAGAGAAAGAAAAACATATGAGTTAGTGTCCAGATATATCTTCTTACTGTGTAAAACGATATATTTGGGAACTAACTTGTTTGTTGTCGATGTTTCCAAATGGCAAAAGACTAATGCTGTTTTGTTAGTTAATTGCTAAAGTGAACAGAATGGTGCTGGTGAGCATTAACATTTTAAAAAACGTTTGAGTTCCACACCTTGCACCAACATGCACAGCACAACTGAGGCCACACACCCTCGGTACAGCCACCGCCCACCCTAGATTTCTCACCCCACTTTAAGCACTGGGGGCAGGTCATGAGTCCCATTCATTCAATTTCCTGCATCCATTCGTAGAGCCTGGAGGAGGGCCACTCCGACGTAAGATGGCCCGGTTTGCAATGTCTTTTCACAACAATAGTGTTATTCAAACTTTTTTTTATAATGAGCCCTGCTTGAGTATAAATATTTTTTCCAGGTCACCCCACAAGGTATAACTGCTTATATTTACTATTAAAAGAAGTCACTGTAATCCATTTTTAAAGAACCTTGCACACCTTCTCCCCCCACGACCCCCAAACACTCACTGAACGAAGGTGTTTTTGAGTTGGTAGCCACCATGTGCTTTTGGGCGAGGCTATGTGTGGTTTGTTTTGTTGTTGTGGTGTAACAAAGTGCGTGTGGTTTGTTGTGCTGTAGAGGTATGGTTGTGCTTAGTTCAGAGTTTGAGAGGTGTATGCAGAATTGTGAGTTTTTTCGTTGGGTTGGTTAGTGGCACTACCCTTTACTACCCCAGCTGTTTTGATCAACTGCGGCCCATATCCCTTCCCCTGTCATGCATTTGTGTGTTGTGTGCAGAAGTGTGGGTTTTTAGTAGGGTTATTTAGTGGCAGTACCTTTTCTACCCCCAGTGTTCTTCCCCTTTAGTATATTTTGGTGTGCAGCAATTACCACCCCCACTGGTTCCTCCGGGGGGGGTGTTCCCTGTGCCCTATGGTCCATCCGTTCCAAGATCGGGACACCTCTTTCCACCCTTTTTCCATCTAATGCTCTCTATTATCAGTGGCCCAGTTATGTCAGACTCATCTTTCTCCCTTGTTTTCCCTTTGACCCTCTGTGGGTAAGGATACACCTAGGTCTCAACCACCCCTCCCATTCAGATGCCTCTCTTCTTCCCTGCACTCGACTCCGGTCTGGCCTACTCCCCACTCCTTCTAAGTTGTGTGTTCATTTCATGGTGCATGGTGTTATTCAGTCGTTTTCGTCCCATTCGGAGCTGAAGAGCCAGGTTATACATTTAGAAGTTTCTGAATTTCAGATGGTCCTTCATGGCTCGTATTTCTCTGGGGAGGGAGTTCAAAGTTTTACGGCTAGAAATGAGAATGCTGATCCACCACATGTTTTTTCCTCATGCATGGTTTACACATTGTTTTGAAGGTGATTCGTTTTTTGACTGGGAGCCAATGTAGCATCCTTAGTGCTGGAGTGATGTGATTCCTTTGGGAGAGTTTAAGGAGAAGTCTGGTAGCTGAGTTCAGTATACGTTGCAGTTCCTTCAGTAAATAATCCGGCCTTCCTAAGTACAAGCTGTTGCAGTAGTCTATTCTAGACATGATGGCCAGTGTTTTGTGCGTGAAGGAGAGGAATGCCAGAATCGTTTTGATCGTGTGTAGATGGAAGAAGCATATCTTAATTATCGTGTTTACTTGTGGTTCTATAGTTAGCTCGTTGTCCATTAGGATTCCAAGGTTTTTGACAACTTTGGATGGTGTCAGTGGTGTTGCCAGTTCTGTGGTCTATGGGATGTACTGGTTGCTTCCTTGGTTGTTGGATGTAATCATGATTTCCGTCTTGTCTTGGTTGATTTTGAGGCTGTTAGTGTTCATCCATTGGTAGAGTTCTTGGAGATCTATTAGTGCTGTGTTTTCCTCTTGTTCATTGCTGATTTTGTAGATTATTTGGGTATCATCTGCGTAGTTGTAGAAAGTGAAGCTGTGTCTTTTGATGAGGTTGATTAGTGGCGCCAAATAGCTGTTGAAGAGGACCAGGGATAACAAGGATCCTTGGAGTACTTCACAGGTGGTGTCCCGCGGTAGTGTCCCGTGGTGCCCATTTGAATGGCTATATCCATATTGTTTCTGTTCTTTTAGACAAGAAAGATTTTATCCAGAGCATAGCTGTGTCAGCGATCCCTATTTCTCCCAGTCTCTTGATGAGGATATTATGGTTGACAGTGTCGAATGCTGCAGAGAGGTCGATTAAGATCAGTGCTGAGTTTGTGTTGGTGTCTGCGTTGGTCTTTAGGTCGTTCCATATAGAGAGAAGTGCTGTCTCTGTCCCTCTTATGGGTCTGAAGCCAACTTGTGCCTGGTCCAATCGTTGGTTATTTTCTGCGTGTTCCAGTGCTTGTTCTTCGTAGACATAGGTCTCTAATAGTTTTGCGGGATAGGGAATGTTTGAGATTGGTCTGTAGTTTGAGAGATCTTCCACATCACCTGTTGTGTCCTTGAGGAGTGGTTTGATGTAGGCATATTTGAATGCTCATGGCCCCATTGAGAGTGATGGACTGAAAAGTTTTAGGTAGCATTACAATGGTGTACCCTGTGTGAGGATTGATTTATAGATGTCTGGTGGGCAGGGGTCCATTGGGCAGCCTACCTTGTTTTTTTTCACCAGGCTGGGGGGGCGGGTTTTCTCTCGACATTTGGGCCTAACTGTTGAGCCTGTTCTGTGGTCCCGGGATAGGTAGGGGACGGTGCATGGTCTGGTTGATGATCTACTTTGTATGATCCAGTGTATGTCTGTGATTTTATTCTTAAAATGATCTGCAAGATAGTTGCATAACTTTTGTGCAGGCACCGGTGTGTTATTTCTCATCTCATTTACAATGTTGAATCGTTCCTTCAGAGTGTTTGTGGCTTTTGTGATCTGGTCATCGTAGTATTTCTGTTTCACTTTAAGAGTTTCCTTTTTGTATGCTCAGATTTGTTTTTCATAAATTATACCTTTGGCTTGGTCATAGTTTTCCCTCCATTCTTGTTCTATTTTTGGTTAGTTATTTTCATTGAATTGAGGTAGGGTTTATACCATCTTGCCACTGCTTTCTTTCTTGATGGGATGAGGGTTTTTTCTGGGGAGATGGTGTCAATTTTTTTTACGATCCATTTCTGGATTAGGTCTGCTTTTTCATCTAAGTCAGTTGCGTCCAAGGTTGCGATCAATGGTTTTGACAATTCTAGTTGTTCTTCTAAGTTACTGCTTTTGACGGAATTCCAGTTTCTTTTCCAGATTTGGTTGGTGGGTACCTTTGGGGCTTTTTGGATGCTTCTGATGGTATTTAGATCACAAACGGTATAAATGAGGTGGTCGATCCATAGTATTTGTATTGGTGGCACAGTTGAGATCAGTTTTTTATTGGTGAAGATTGCGTCAAAAGTGTGTGCGGCCTTGTGTGTCGCTCCTTTCACCATCTGCTGTAGTCTCATTGTCGCAAGCTGTGTAGTTAGTGACTTCTGCAAGTTTGCGCTCTCTTCTTAGGACCATGTGGTGAAGACCCTGAGGATGATCAGTTGATCATGTTTGATGGCCAAGTTTGTAACTGCTTCTATGATGGTGTCTTTGAAGGTTGCGATGTAGGTCCGTGGTCTATAGATTAGTATGAATGTGAGGTTTGTTTGTGGGTCCGATGTCAGGTGAAGGACGAGGGATTTGCAGTTTGGGATGCTCAGTGGGTCAGCTGTTTCATTTTTAGGTGTTCTTTGATTTGTAGGCTACTGCAAGTCCTCCTCCTCTTTTTCCTTTTCTGTTTACGTATATGCATTTGAAGTTGTCGGGTAGACTGCTGTGTAGTGTGACATGGTAGTTGTCATCTAGCTGGGTTTCTGTGAAGATTAAAATGTCAATTCCACCATCGTAGAGTAGATTGTTGCGTGTCTGGACTTCAATCTAGCGTTTATTAGATTGCAGTGTATTTTGTTCTTTAAACTGTCCTGTTTTGTTCTTGCTTTCGTCTTTGTGTGGTCTTGTTGGTGAGTTTCCTCATTATCCTCAGGATGGAGGTTATGCTCTGCTAGGTTTGATTCGTCATTGAGTAGATCGGCTAGGTTTCATATTGGGTCCATGGCTTCTTCTGGCTGCTCTTCTGCATCTAGTTGCCGTTGTTGTAGGCCCCCTTGCGTTCTGATGATGTATGAAGTGGAGATCCTGTTTATTATCTTTCTCCTTCCGCATGTTTCTGCCCTTTTCCTGTGCTGCTGTGTTGGTATTTGGTGGTGTGGTGGACTGGCGTGGTTCCATTTCATTTATCCTTTCTCCTAGTTTTCTCTTGCGTCGTCCTGTTCTCTGGTGTGACATATTCTGTCCTCTTTAAGTCTTCTAGTTTTTTGGGAGTTTGTGTAATTGTGTTTGATTGCAGGGGCTCAAGCCCACCTCTGATGCTTTTTCAGAGTTTTTGTTTGGCTTGTCTTTTTTGTTTGTTTAGGGTTCCCTTTTAGTCACAGTTTTCTTGGTGGTGCCTGTTGACTGTAGTTATTGTCGGGGTGACTCAGTCAAAGTCAGTTGGCTTGAAGAGTGGGGTGCGGGAAAAGGTCCTAATGAGGCAGGGCTGGGAGGTGGTTCCTGGATGTGCGCTTTGGAGGCCTTCCCCTTTGGGATGTCTGCGAGGTCTGCCTTCCTCAGACTAATTAGTCCGCTGGCAGTTTACATCTACCTTTCTGCTAGATGCCCCCTGGAAATCCCTAAATTCGAAGCGCAGCTGTGGTGGAGCCTCTAATATTGGGGCCCTGTACAAGTGGGAGACCTAGTTCTGGAGCACTTTGACTTAGAGCACAGCTGTAATGTGAGAGAGAGCCTGGTACCGAAATCCAGCAGTGACGGGCGAGCACAAGAACTGGGACACAGTGCGAGAAGGGAGAGACACCCAGAATTGGAGAAAAAAACAGCAATTAGAGAAACACCTAGGAGTGGACCAAAGCAGGCAAGGGATGAACACCTAGACTTGAAAGACTCGAGCTGTATGGCAACCTCTACAACTGGGACACAGTGCTGGGGATGAAACACCCAGAACGGGAGAAAAACCAGCAGTGGGAAAACACCTAGAATCGGAACACAGCTGCAGTAAAGAAACACTTAAAGCTGAAACACAGTGCTAGAGGGGACAGCGCCTAGGATTGGAACAAAAACAGCAATTGGAGAAACACCTAGGAGTGGACCAAAGCAGGCAAGGGATGAACACCTAGACTTCAAAGACAGGAGCTGTATGGCAACCTCTACAACTAGGACACAGTGCTGGGGATGAAACAGCCAGAACTGGAGAAAAACCAGCAGTGGGAAAACACCTAGAATCGGAACACAGCTGCAGTAAAGAAACACTTAAAGCTGAAACACAGTTCTAGAGGGGACAGCGCCTAGGATTGGAAAAAACAGCAATTGGAGAAACACTTTGAGGTGGATAAAGCAGCTAAGGGAAAAACAACTAGGTGTAAAGAAATATTTATTACAAAAACATTTCTGTTTTACAGTTATACAATACTCCCATTAGGAATCAGACTTACATTTTGACTCCCTAAAAATGATTTGATTCCCAACTTAAAAAGATAGGGAGTAAAATACTCCCACTTCAGAATCTCATCTGGAGCACTGGATAAGAGTGTAAGGTAACAGTCAAGTACGGTCCTCTCCGCAGTCTTTAGTTGTCGTCCAAATTGCAGCATTTTACCCTTTCGTGAGTTGTTGCCTGAGAACAAGTGAAATATGTCCCTCTGCAGAGCTGGTGGTTTTGAAAGTGATTTTTTTTCAGACATCGCCTGTCCAGACACCTGGGCCTACTACCAGAGATCCGACTAGACATAGGAGACACCACAGTTGCAACTTACACATTAAGTAGGGTGACCAGACGTCCCTGAATTAGACCTCCTGCCCCGCAGCCCGAGAGTTTTTTAAATTTCAAAACTTCAGCCTGGTGTTGGGAAAGGAAGGGTGGGCACTGCAGAAATGCAACAATTCAAGCTGGCATATTTACATAAGAAGCAGTTTCCCCAGCATCATTTTTGTCAGGCACCCTGCGGTAGCCTCGAACCTCCAGTCTTTTTGTTCACCGGCGCCTCGAACCTTCAGTCTTTTTGTTCACCGGCGCTTTGCTCCCCGGGGACTGATTAATAAAAGAGCGTCGCAAATCCTGTAGCAACAATCAAACTAAAAGCACCCCAAAGCGTTCTAGTGACGTATCATTTTGCAACCTCGTAGTTTATATGTATATGAGAAGTGCTGCAAATTTGTATTTTAATGCGTGGCCCCGTAGGGTGGGGGACCATGGAAGGGGAGTAAAATGGAGGTGGGGGTGAATGGGCTTGGGATGCTAGTCTTAGTTTTATGTTTTTGGCCTGTCCCAGTTTTTTTTCAAAATCTGGTCACCCTAAAATTAAGTATTCGAAAATTCGGGAGGAAAGGTGCTTCCCATCTCCCCAAAAGTTAAGGGAGGATTCTCCTGCGTCCATAAATTACAGGGGTGGCAGAAAATATGTTCAGTGCTCCAGTGCCATATTTTTTGGGCGGTCAGCTGGTTGGGGAGAAAGAGTGAACAGAAGGGATTTTCAGGGGGCGCTATGAATGGTGGGGCGCAGCCAGGGTTGTCCAGTTCCAGGCCTCGAGGGCCGGATCCATGTCAGATTTTCAGGATACCCTTCATTTATATGCATGAGATAAATTTGCATACAATGCTTCTAAATGTATGCACATTTTTGCTCATGAAAATTATTGAGGGTTTCCGCGGTTGTGGCCTGGAGTTGGACACCCCTTAATCAGATGGTGGGGACTAGCTTGCTACTTAGAAAACCTCTTGGAAGGGGTGACACGGCCATACTGAACTTCCGGAGGGTGAGAAGAAGGACAGGGATTATCGAGCCCACCGGGTGAGGATGACCATGAGACCAAGTCGGGGGTCTTTGAATTAAAGTGGCACAACTTGAAAACCAAGGCAGTTCTTGGTCCATGTGCTGGCAGGCCGACCCAGTATGCAAGCCCACCGGCTGAGTTGACCGTCAGGCTTTAGGCAGCTTCTATCAGGCCCCGCCCTGCACTGCGGGGGCCTTCATTCCCCAGACTCCTGGAAACAGGCACGTTTAGAAACGTTCCGGGGCGGAAGGGATTATCCGACCTGCAAATCAGACACATGAGGGGCTCCAACTCCATTTCAAGTTCAAAAGTGTGTGCCACATCAAAGGGTCATCAAGGAGAGGCAGGCCCAAGGGCCCCCTCCCGCCCGACACTAATGAATGCCTCTCGCTTGCAAGCCGCAGCACGCCCCCAACTCTGAGGAATGTTTCCCATCTAAAACAACCGCTCCTCACCGCCATGCCCACATTGGCATCGGATTAGACCCAGTTGCAGCTCACATGGGACTTTCCTAGAGGGGGTAAGGGGGTATCTACTGAGGGTGGCACCGTCACCGGAACTTTAAAAATAAAGCGTTTTTCTAGAGGAGGAGAGGCACAGGGTAAGGAGACACACACACAGGTAGTTTTCAGTTCCGCCATTAGATGGCGCTTTAGCGCGGTTTATGAGCCAACACTGGTGTACAGACAGGAGGAAGGTGGGACGCGAGGGGGGACTCAAGGCCTGTAGGTGTTGCTTGTTTATTTACGCACCCGCAGGCTGCCCATAGCCATGCTTTTCCACATGGCCATCAGCACTCAATAACTCCCTTCCTGCCCAAAACATGCCCTCCTGAGATCTGTTTGTGACTGCCCTTCTTATGCACTCCCGCCATTGTGTGTGCGGTATGATGTCTGCGGGTGTGATTTCTAATCAGGCTTCTGAGAGTTAACATTATCTTATGTTGTGTTATGTTCATTATATTGTTATCTTCAGAACATAATATACTGTAGTGGCCTCAGGGCTGCACGTAAGAATGTCACCTGGCAAAAAAGTAGTTAAAAAATTGCAGTTTTTTGCAGGGACATTATTGCATTGAACATACGAGGGACACCCCTGCAAACCCCAACACCTTTTTTTTTTCAAGGGGAGCGGGGGACACCACTGCAACCCCAACTCCCCTTGACTCCATATATATGGTCACCATATATAATGCCTACACAACCTTTTCCCGGCGACATTGTTTGGCAACCATATATAGAGGGATAATATTACTGGATGCTGGTCTCAGAGTACTTGACTTGTCTGGGAAGTAGAAACAGTGTGTCCCTGCTGGGGATGCCAGGAGGGACGATGTAGCCAGGAGGAAGTGTACTTAGTATAGTGCAGGTGCACGTGGGTCGCTAGAGGGCTGTATGTTAGCACTTGAGAGCCAAACCATCACCACGAGATGGATTAATTGCACCTTTAAATGAGTGCCTAGTGTAATAAAAATGTATTTAACAAATGTGCCTTCAGTCGCTTGATGTATAAGCAATACATCTGTTCCTTGCACTGAAGTCAAGTTAAAAACAAACACGGGGAAAAGATAGAGGAACAGGTATTAGATAGGTATTTTCCAGGCACTTACATCATATGCCCAACTACTCATACGATTTTCCTGTGGTTGTGTGTCTAGCAAAGGTTATCCCATGCCTACACAAAACCACTGGCTTTGTCGATGCTTGTTTCATAGAGGGACCGTGTTTAGGGCCATTGCAAATACACACTTTCCTATGACGTAGTCAACTGATTTACTGACAGGCTAGTGCCGCTAAAACCCTAGGCCAGAGCGGGTTGTTTGCAGAAATAGTTTTGGGGGGTAGCACATATATCATGGTTTCCACCAACTCTGCTATCATTTATCCAGACTTGGGTTTGCCAAGCGCACACGCGCGTCCGGAAGAAGAGATGTCATTGTGCAGGGGAGGAACTCACAGAAGTGTCTGTGCGTTTAACAAGGATTTAGCAGGCAACGGGTCTGCGGTGGAAAGGGCAGCCACATCCCTGTGCCTCTTTCCTCGGCACCTGCTCCCCTTCTCACGAGCTTGGGTCAGGGTAAAGTGTCATGCTGACTAGGCTCTGAACAAACCTCCAACTGCAATTATCTGCTCCAGGAACAAACAAGAAAACATTCATACAAAGAATGACTTTTTCTATCACACATTGTGCCTTTCCACTCCAGGACAGAGATAGAAATGCAAAACATTAATTCATATTTTCTGGAGGAGAGCAATCTGTTTGTTGGCGCAATGGGGGGCGGGAGGGCAGTGGATGTCACTCAAGCTGTGCCCAGCACAGCATTGGCACACCAGCAGCCAGGTTAAGCTGTGGTTGGTTCACCGCATTGTCAATCAAAGTTGTAGTTAGCTGTTATATAGGTAGAACAGGAGCATCGGATAAGTTGTCAGTTACAGGAGCAGGATAGTGCAGGCTCCTGGTGCAGCACACGGCATACACCAGAATGGGACGTCCACCGCACATCACAACACAGTCCCACATGAGTAGTGCACGCTCTGAATGACTGGACATGTAAGCTTCAGAATCTCTTCAGCTTGAGTGAACCTGGTCCTCTCCTCCCAAACTCGGCCCCTGTCTATACATTGCAGGGACACGGCCTACTAGAGGTCACCTCCAATGATGTCCTTGCAAAGAGGCACCAGGTACCGGTTACTATTTAAAACATGTTTTATAAGCCAGCATGTATGAACATGCATGACATATTTTCACATGATTCTGTGTTCTTGGCTGGTCAGTTAAGCCTTGCTAGTAGTGTAGAGTCTGGGATCCTTTTGCACCCTGTACCTAGGCAAGGTGGAACTATTATATGGGCTCTGGCAAATCCTGGCACACACACATGCCAGAGAGGGAATCCCATCACGTGACAGACACAGCACCTGCAAAGGGGAGCCTTCATATGGGATCTGTCCGCGAAGACTTGCCCATGTTCCCGCATGGAAAGCAATTCCCCACCGCGATTAACCACAATGCACTTCTCTACATCTTTTGATAATCCCAAGGACAAAACGCTGTCCCGAATGGAGCGCTGAGGCATCCATCTGCAGGTGTACATCAATGTAATTGTTTTATTTATTTCTTTGATTTCTTTTATTTATTTAGCACACAAAACCCGGAGGTATCTAGGCGCTTATGCTTAAGAGATTGGTTACAGTGCTTCTGGTTACAGAAAGGAAGCGCACAGAGTGATTACATCATAGAAAAGCATACATAGGTAATTACATCACAAGCAAAGTGCAAAAGAAGAGTTCAAAGTGAGCAAATTCATGGAGCCTAACCCCCATGTTGCAGGGCAGCAGTGACACAGAGTCCATGTAATCAGGTCAAGGAGGACCATAATCTCATGCCTCGTGCTCAAGGTTAAAGGGTCCAAACTATCAGTCAGTCTCGCCGGGGAGGGGGGGGCATATGCTGTCACCGGGGCTGGCCACACCACCAGCAGTGCACTGTGGCCTACCAGAAGAAACTACTATGAAAGAGGTGGTGCTTCCCCAAGTCAAGGAGCGGGCCAAAAAGCAACAATGGCGCTGTGCCAAATAAGCATGGCGGCACCCAGCTGGAGGGGAACGGCGGCGAGGAAGTACTGATGTCTACTATTGAGGCAACAGCCATCACTGAATAAATGCACTTCTGTACCTTCACTAAAAGACATGTTCTCAACATGAAGCGTCACAAAATGGGTGAAAAACAACAACGGCCAACCCCTGCTGAATGCACAGGAATGTACTGAGCTAGACGCCTACATGGGACTTTCGATGTCAGAGGAACAATCCCTGGGGAAACATATGAATGGAATGATGCAGATGCTTGTGGAGACACTCAACATGCCCACAGTTATGGAACATATTCCTCTCACCCCCATGCAAGGTGCCACCTTACAACACTCAGCATCGCTACTCAACGTATGCTGAGTCCCAGTGTACGCACCGGACCACCGCGACGACCAGAAGCAAGCAGAGGTGGCCAGCAAGCGGCACGATGGATCAGAACATTCCATGCAGGATGAATACAGAAGAGGCACTCAGACATCAAGCATTAGCATAGGCGCCTAGGAGCTGCCTCACAACAGCGAAGCAGGAAGAAGGATTCCCAGGGGTCGCACTCCGTCGTGGTTCACCACTAAACAGCGCAGTAGGGTCATAGGATCATAGCAGAATTAGACAGTTGCACAGAGACCCAACGCGCAGTGCCCTTCTAAAAATATGCCCTTCCTGTACGACAAGGTGTCTGTACTGGTGAAAGGAGGATAGCACAGGGGCAATGTGTTGGTCTTGGAAGCAAGACCACGCAGAACTACAGAGGTTTGAATCCCAGCTCCACGCTTAAAAACCGAACTCAGGTATTTTGCGCGTTATAAAAAAACAATTAATGAAATAAATTCTTCCATGGTCGAGCTATGAGAGGACAAACAAGAGATGCATGGAGCGGATTGAGACAGGATACAACGAGACCCCCAGGCACGAGCATCAACGCATGTGACACAACCAGCGAAACCTTTTCACCACCCATGATTGTAGCTATGAACTCCCACTCTGTGAAGCAGGTAGATACCATGTCCTGATGAAGGGCTTTTGCACTTTGTAACCCAGGATCTCAGGATCTCATTCAGTCGGCAGATACAGAGAAAGGGACACTTAGTGGAAGGAGGCGTTGAGCATGCTGGGATACAAGCTCCCCCAAAAAAGGGAGAAGAAGCAAATTAGAATTGAACGCATCCTTCTCCTTCTTGCAAACTGTGCCTTCTAAAAAAGCCCTCAAGACAAGCAGGGCATGTAAGGCAGAAACCACCCTGGAGTGGAAAACAACTCACACAGGGTTTCAGCCAAGCAGTGACAAGTGGCAGTCCATGGCAGGAGAATTCACAGGACAGCCCCTTGACCCGGGGCCCTCTCACAGGAAGCTTCACTTTCCTACTTCCGGTTCGGCCTGCAGGCGCATTTCCATTCTTCAAGCATCTGGATAACAGCTCCCGCCACTCGTCCTGGCCCACAAAGCGACACATGTACCTCCCTGTGCTCCAGTCATATGGACTCTCGTTTACAAATACGATCCAGAGCGCTGTCGTGGGAGGTCATATTAGATTTCTTTTTGGGACTCACAGGAGAGGCACCAATTTCCTGAAGGCAGCCGCTGCAAATGTTTCCACACGACCTTCTCTTTCTCTCATTTCAGTGTAGACATTTATAAGCTCTGCCTGCGAGCGTCAGGGAAAAGAACAAGCCTCTCGTTAATATATCAACCCGGAAGTACAAAGTGTGTCAATACATCAGAAGGCAAAAGGGGAGTCTGAAATCTCGATTGCTTGAGCAGATTTGGCTGTGACTGTTTTCAACACAATAGTAGCGATGTTGGGAGAACTGTAATGCTGATGCTTTTTACAGCATGGAAGACTAGGTGGGCTTGGGCAGGCAGGGTGGGGGCGGTGATTGGGCGGGTTTAGCCCTTCATCAGTTTAATAGTATCGCCATGCATTCTTCTGTCCCAGTCCTAACAAGCCTCTAGGCAGCTACTCGCTCACCCATTTCCCTACAGTCCAGTCCCCGGGATGGGAACTGGCCTGGAAGGCCTCACTGGGCTCAAATTCCAGCTCCATCTCATAGTGATCCTGCGCAACTCAATTCACCTGCCACATTTGCCAATCCCTAAATAGTTTTACATTTTTAGCCCCCAAGAATGAATTATTTCTCAGGGTACTGTGGCGGGTCAGAAGAAGGACACAGAGTCTGATGTACCATTTTAGTGTAGTTTTATTTAACGAAAAGCTACAAAGGCCTAACTGTCCATAATCTATGTGTGATCACTGCCTAACAAACTAAGGGCTCGTCAGTCATCTTTGCAAGTCTTAAATCAGGTTCTGTCCACCATCCAAAACGAGTCTACTCTGAGCCCTACCAGTGTTGTAAGAACTAAGGCACAGGGGAAATACTCCATTCTCCTGTTATACAGGTTTTCCCAAGGTTCGTTTCAATATGGAATTCACAAACCTTTGTTAGCCACCACTCTCATTGTGCGATACAGTTAAGGTGCTGGATTCTTCCAGGCCTTCATCTGTTCCTTTACTTCTCTTTACTTCTTTCTCTTTTGTTCTTCTTCCTGTGGTATGACCTCTGTTTATGTCCTGGGCTCTCAACACATTTCTCTTTACTTTCACAAAAGTTCTTCCAGTCTTGTATTATATATCTTTCATCCCGATCATCACAGGTTGTAAAATCCCAATATTCTTACACACTTCCTTTTATTAACTCGTCTATAATGGGACGAGTATGAATGTTTCAGCAATCGTTATTACTCCCTCTTGACAGTTTCAATGCCTCCCCTATACTGGGACGAGTATGAATGTTTCAGCAATCGTTATTACTCTCTCTTGACAGTTTCAATGTTCCCCTTTTACTGGGAAGAGTATGAGCGCTTCAGTAGTGATTATTTCTCTCTCTCTCTCTCTCTCTCTCTTTCTCTCTCTCTCTCTCTCTCTCTTTCTCTCTCTTTCTTTCTCTCTCTCTCTCTCTCTCTCTCTCTCTCTCTCTCTCTCTTTATTTCCAATCCTTCCTTTGGACTGGGATGAGTATGAGTGTTGCAGTAAAGATTAATACACTTTCTCGATATTTCCAATACTTTATTGTGACTGCGACGAGTATGAGCATTCCAGTAATGGTTATTACTCTTTCGATATTTCCAATACTGTCTTGTCACTGGAAGGAGTATGTAATACACAAAAGTGTTGCTTCCAGCAGAGCCTAACACAGTATATTGAATTGTATTACTTTGTATAAGTTATTAAATACAAACCTATTCAGGCAGTCCTACAAGTCTTTTGTCCATTTGTTATTATTTTTACAGTGAAACCTATGTTCTTGGAGATGATTATAAGTCTTACAGTGGTACCTATTCTCATGTATGTACTCTGAATCTTTTCAACTTAATCAAAAGATTCAAGGGATCGAATAATTGATAAAATTGCGTTGTTGCACATTGCGTATTTGCACTATTGTATTGTTTAGATGCACATTATTAATTTTGCATGTAAAGCACATTTGTGAGTAGGGGGTTTGTGTGCACAATGACTAGTATAGCATCTGGGTTGTTAGGAATGTTATTATATGTGCATGTTAGGTATGTTTTAAACAATTAATAATAGGATTAAATCGAATGTATGAAAACATGTTGTGTCTTATTACATATGAGAGGCTTTAAAGTAAGTGTAAAAATGATCAAAAATGGACACAAGTTCCAAGGGACTGCCTGAATAGGTTTGCATTTAATAATTTATACTAAGTAATACAATTCAATATACTGCGTTAGGCTCTGCTTGGGTAACGTCACTGGGTCCTATGTGGACAGGGACCTGTTCTTTTCATGTCAGAACGGCTTCAGCCCTTTTCAGAAACTCTTGAAACTGTTGCTTTGCACTGTTCCGTTTGCTTCCTTCTCCGTCAACTCTTCAACCGTGGTGTCAGTGTTGTTTATGGACCCATTATCCCACCGCTTCTTACCTGTGGTCACAACACCACTCTTCCTCCATTTGGGGTCAGGACAACTCACGGCATGTCTTCTCTCTGCTTTAGCGTTCTCTGTCTTTTCTACTTGCTAAGGTAATGCGTTGGTGAGTTGTCTCTGTACCTTCTCCCAGTTGGTACACTCCATCATGGTTTCAACTTTCGAGCATTCTCCCTTTCCAAATGTCTTTGGGATTACCACCTAACTGGCCTCCTTGTAACGGACGCCACGCATCCAAGGCTTCCTCAGCTGGGTAGCACCGGCTGATTTGAAACTCGCTGGCTCTCTCACCTTCCACGGACCCCGCCATCCTTATGCTCGTGGTGGTGGCTGTTAGTCCAACATGGTAAGCACTGTTCTATTCCTTCTCTTTGTACCCACCGGAACTTCCTCTCTCCTTTTCCTATCCTCCTCACCCCTTCTAAGGCCCTTCCCCTACCCCTCCCCTCCCCAAACCCCCCATCCTGCACTTTCTTAGCCAGATTGTTTGCTGCTGTTCCCACTTTACCGGGAAGCAGAGAGACCTCTCTCCGTCTCCCCTGCACGCAGAGCAAACCACAAGCCTTTAGCCCCTGCTTGTGGTGTCCAGTGCAGTAAACACTGTTCTATCCATTCTGCCCGTGCCCATTGGGACTTGCTCTCCCCCTTTTCTCGGCCTCCTCACCCCTACCAAGGCCCTTCCCCGATCTCTCCCGTCCCCATACCCCATCCCACCCTTTCTCCACCAGATTGGGTGCTGCTGTTCCCATGTGTCTGGGAAGCCTTCTGTACAACATCCCTCACAGGGCAGTCAGCTAAGGGCCAGATGCAAAGGGCAGCTCCTTCTTTTCAGCTCATCTTCTTGTTTGCCCCTGTTCACCCATGGACGACCGACAAAGCACCCTACAGCTACAACTAAGGTAAGGGGGCACAGGCGGTGAACACAGCCAGTACAGCGCTAAATTTGAACCCTGCCACTTCTACATTACCACAATCACATCGTATCATAACAATGTGTAGACTACGGCTTCATCCCCTAGATAGCCCGATAGATTTATTGGGAATTATTTGTGTCTCACCCTTATCTGTATCTGGGGTTAGGAAATGTGTCACCCTTAGCTGTAGTTTGGGGTAGGAAATGTCTCACCCTTAGCTGTAGTTTGGGGGTAGGAAATCTGTCCCCCTCAGCTGTAGTTTGGGGCTAGGAAATGCCTCACCATGAGCTTTAGATTGGTGGTAGGAAATGTATCCCAATTAGCTGTAGTTTGGGGGTAGGAAATGTGTCACCCTCAGCTGTCGTTTGGGGGTAGGAAATACCTCATCCTGAGCTGTAATTTGGGGGTTGGAAATGTTTTGCACTTAGCTGTAGTTTGCGGGAGGGAAATGTGTCACCCTCAGCTGTAGTTTGGGGGTAGGATATGTGTCACCCCGTAGCTGTAGTTTAAGGGTACGACATGTGTCACCCTCAGCTGTAGTTTGGGGGTAGGAAACATGTCAACCTCAGCTGTAGTTTGGGGGTAAGAAATGTGTTGCACTTTGATGGATTTTTGGGGATGGGAAATGCGTTGCACTTGGCTGTATATTGGGGGTAGGAAATGTGTTGCACTTAACTAACTGCACTAAAAATTCAATATTCTGCATACTCACCCTCAAACTCTAAACCAAACAGAACCCTACCTCTACCGCACCACAAACTGCACACACCTCACAACAGCCAACATGAAACGAAACACAAATACACACAAATCACCCATGCACAATCATGCCTCAACACCACATGACAGCTACCAACCAAAAACGCCTCAACGCTCAGTGACCAGTTTTCTCTGAACTGAAACTGCCAACAGCACATATAAGCTTTGTGCGCAGTACAAGACCACATAACATAACCAACATTTATGACGTTGTCATAGGCCATCCGTGGTATTTTGTAGAAGTCCTTCATCCCTTTCGCACGCTCATTCAATATGGCACTCATAATCTTCTTTGTCCCAGTTTTTCTTAGGTTTTCTCTCATGGACATTAATGGTACACGATATAAACAAACTATAACGTGTTCTTCATGTCTTTCTTCGTGTGTTATTGTCATGACTCGCTCCCTTCGCTCCCGTTCCCACCATTTGGGGGCATGATTTGGGGTTTATTCCCTACTGGACTTTTCCTCCGAACTTTATGCTACAGTGCTGTGATGATTTGGGAGCGCTAAATCCCTATTTTCCCAGCTACTTCCCTTCCGGATCCATTCCAGGTTTTTGGCAGCCAGCATGCTTCTTTAACCAAATGACTATGCTTCCCAGAATGCCTGGCCCACTGCTCCACCTCCGCCCTTGCAACACAAGGTTGGGTGGAGGATAGGTAACAGCTGTGGCGGCAGGTGCAGCAATCAGCACACCCGAGGCGTGTGCTCGTTAAGCAGCTTTAAAAGCCTCAGTCTTACTTCAGTCCAGCGCTGGTCATCGATTGCAGTGTTCCTGTTTTTGACTAGTCCCTGGTTCCTGGTTCCTTGCCTTTGTACCTACTTCCTTGTTCCTGTTTTCTTGTTTCCTCCGCCCTGAATTTCGGATTCATGCGCTAATTGATTTCTGCTCCCTTGATTTCCCTTTTTGTCTTCCTCTGTTTGCAGGCAGCAATTCTCAGTGCTTTCCCCTTTTAGATGCAGCCCAGTTTGTCTGTGTTCTATATTTCTTTGACTCTGTCCTTTGCTGCTGTTACCCATTTGCCTTAGCCTTCCTCTTAGTTTAGTTTCCTGTCTTTTCCTTGGAGGGGTAGGGAGAAGTTTGCATAGGTTATTTAGTTTTTCCCTGCTCCTGATCCTTACTTTCTAGAGGATCCATTCCATGTTTTCCACTGCACTTCTGCATTTATTTTCCCTTTGATTATTAGGTGTGGTGTGCGGTAGTAGCTAGCCCTGTGTGAATGCTTATGTTTTCCTCACTATTTTGTAAACACTATTCCCACTTAGGTATTTAGTTTTCCTTCCATTGCTGTTCTAGCCTTTCGGGGTCCCAGTTTCTTCAACATGATTCGTGGGCTAGCTGACATTCAAGAGGTTTATCTTGTCCTCGTGAGTACAGTTCTTAAGTTCCCTTATGTAATACCATCAAGAGTGTTAGTACACAGATCCTGTCATTGCTTGCCCTCCACGTGGGTTTAGCGCTGTCAGTACCTGTAACAGCAATTGGGGGTAAGGCGCTTGCCGACTTTCCTCACGGTCAGGTGCTTACCCCACATCCCTTTTCATATATTGGTTTTGATGTCACACTCTATTTGCACTCCTGGGTTCTAGCATACCTGAGTCGTAGTTCCTGGGTGCACATTTCCCTTGCCATATTCGCTGCCTTTGTACTCGCCTGACTAATCATGACAGTATGACCAGCCCAAAATTCCCATTGAATATGGCAAGTTTAAGAAAGAAAGGCAGCAAGGCCTCTAACAAGTTTGTACAGAAAGCTTCCCCTACATTTACCTGTGACAATCAAATCACTAGTCCTGACTCCAATGAACTCCTTGTCACGAATGGGCATTTACGTGCAAAGTATTTTTCCCATAGGATGGCACATCCTACATGGCCTGATCCTAGTTCTATCTTTGGTTTTGATCCCGATTCTATGTCAGCACAAGCCTTAGCCGCAGAAAACAACACACTGTTAGAGTTATTATACGAGAGTACCTCTGTTGTTGAACCCCATGATTCCAGTTGTGCTTCACCTCAGATAGAACAGTTTCATGATACCAACATAAAGAATGGAGGGGTTTCTTGCATAACTTCTGTTTTCTACCCTCAGTCTAACGCATACTCCGTTGCACAGGTACATACTGTAGTCCCTAATGCTAAGAGGTCTAATGTCAATAGTTTGTTTAAGGGAAACACAGACCAAGTTGGAAAAATAAACTATAAATCACAGAACCTGCAAGCAGTAGAGGACAATGTACAATTGATGCACATCCAGATTGCTAGTGCAGGATCCAGCCCTGATGCCACTATGCTTCCCCCTGTGCCTACTGATAGTGATGTACAGTTAATGCAGGGCATGCTAAGAGCTAAACTTGAGGAGTTAAGACAAGAATTCATTTCTGCACAAGAGGAAAATAAAACCTTACACTCTTTACTGAATACACCTCAGACTTTATCTGTTGATGTGGAGGAAGTGAACACTGTTCAGCCCCTGAGTGCAGAGACTTTGGTAAACCATGATATTTGTCGATCTGTTAGATCTATTGGGAGTGAAGGTCTTTCGTCTAGCACAGCGCTTAATCTAGGCACAGGTTCTAACAATTGTTCTGCTGTTTATCAGGGATTGCAGTTAGCTGAAGAGTTACAAGCCACTCCTTTACCAAAAATACCCTGTGTAGCAGTTTGTCATAATTCTGAGCTAGCACACATACAAGCTTCTGAATTCCAAACACAATCCACAATGGTGGCATACACAGATTCAGTCACTACCGTAGGCTTAGGCCCTGCTCTTGATACAGCTGCTGAGACTGAAGTAGATGTTAAAGCTGATGTGGAAAACAATGTTACCTCTGGGTTCACTCTTCCTTCTGCCACTTCTGATCAATACGAACAGTCAGAGACAGTACAGATTTCATGTTCTGATGGACTCATTCCACAGTATACTGAACCAAAGAACCGTCAGGCGGTTCCTGAACTGTTGATTGATAATCTGCCTCTTTCAGAAGCTAAAACAGAGGAATGGACAATAGACGAAATCCTGATTAACAGAGACTTTACTATGGTGATTCCACTGATTGATTTTGACTTCTACAAAGAAAAAGACTCTGTGTCACCCACTAAAGAAAGGGACTGCAAGGGTACAGCTCAGTCTTTGGTTACTGGTGCCAAGGAGTCTACTGCCCTAAAGGTGCCCTTCATTCCTGAGCCACCGATGGGTCTGTCAACTTCTGAGACTTCTGTCTGTCCTCCTACAACCATTGACTCTTCTATGATTCAATCCACAGCCCTGCAGTCATCTTTGGCACACCTGTCTTCAACCAATGAACCGCTGCCATGTCTGCCATTTACTCAAGAGCCAGTCCCAAAGACCTGGACATGTTTGTATCCAGCAACCGAGATTGCTCCAGCTTGCATGCATTCAGCCTCAAGGTTTCCCCTGACCTGCCTGTCTTCAGCTACAGTGACTCATCCTGCAGATCATCCTTCAGCTTTAGAGCCTCCGGTAGTCCATCAAAAGAGCATGTCTTCAGTCCCGGAGTATACTGAGTATTTGCCTTCAGTTCATGAGACGCCTGTATCCTGCATAGCCTCGCTGCCAATATCAGAGGTATACCTGTCTACACCATCAGATTCTGTTGTATTTTCTTCTGCTCCAGCGATTCCTCCTGAATCCCAACCATTTACAGTCGATGAACGTCTAGCCTGCCTTTCTTTTGCTTCAGGAGGAGCACCAGAATGCCTGCCTTTTCCACAAGACGATTCTCCCAACTGCTTCACTTTAGCATCAGAGCCTCCTAAAGATGCAGCATCAGAGTTTGAGACTTTTGCCAGCTCCCGCTTCAGAGTCATCAAGCTGGACCAAGTGGTGAGTCAGAACCACTCATTTGGGTGTGCACAAGGGGTGGTGCAGACCGGCGTATTACCTACAGGACTTGTGCAACAGAATTCCGCCAAGAAGCACCAGTCGGGTGCTAGTAGCCAAAGGAAGGGAATGACTGCTGCAGTTCAAGATGTGTCTGTTATTGCTCCTTCTGCAAGTCTGCCTGAAATACCAAGTACTGCGTCTATCACTCCTATCAGGATGCCACACATCCCTGCTGTGGTATCCCACGTGAAACAAAGTGGCAACACGACTGTCACCAGGAGTACTAGCCTTGTACAACCCATTGGACTTTCAGGTCTCCAAGGCGTAGAACATGTGCAGTCAAACCTTAGTCACTTTCAATCACAAGCCTTTTCCCCAGATGGATGACAGAAGGAAATCTGAACCTCTACCTCAGCCACCACCTTCTCTAATGGCTGAGCATAAACCTTTCCTGAAGCCAGCATTTTCCTCACCTCCCGCATGTCCACTCTCGGCAGAAAGGCTAACAGAGCTTCTACCATTGCCTACGGCATGTTGCACCAGCCTGCCTCCCTCCTCAAAGACTTATAAGGGTCCACTCCCAGTGACTGAGCTTCCTGGACCTTCTAACTCTGCTTCTGGTCCTGCAAGTCCTTCATGCCTTTCTTCGAACCATGAGTCTCTTCCTCACCAGAAGCCACCGTTTCCATCAGTACCACCTCCAAAGACAAAGCACTCCTATCATGGAAGCCCATCTGCCTTTGCCCACAGGCCACCATTTCCATCAGTGCCACCTCCAAAGAAAAAGCACTCCCATCATGGAAAGAAGATGTCTCGTGCGGGTGGCGGGCACCCGAAGCCGGCCGTAGGAGGGGGTATACTGTCACGACTCGCTCCCTTCGCTCCCGTTCCCACCATTTGGGGGCATGATTTGGGGTTTATTCCCTACTGGACTTTTCCTCCGAACTTTATGCTACAGTGCTGTGATGATTTGGGAGCGCTAAATCCCTATTTTCCCAGCTACTTCCCTTCCGGATCCATTCCAGGTTTTTGGCAGCCAGCATGCTTCTTTAACCAAATGACTATGCTTCCCAGAATGCCTGGCCCACTGCTCCACCTCCGCCCTTGCAACACAAGGTTGGGTGGAGGATAGGTAACAGCTGTGGCGGCAGGTGCAGCAATCAGCACACCCGAGGCGTGTGCTCGTTAAGCAGATTTAAAAGCCTCAGTCTTACTTCAGTCCAGCGCTGGTCATCGATTGCAGTGTTCCTGTTTTTGACTAGTCCCTGGTTCCTGGTTCCTTGCCTTTGTACCTACTTCCTTGTTCCTGTTTTCTTGTTTCCTCCGCCCTGAATTTCGGATTCATGCGCTAATTGATTTCTGCTCCCTTGATTTCCCTTTTTGTCTTCCTCTGTTTGCAGGCAGCAATTCTCAGTGCTTTCCCCTTTTAGATGCAGCCCAGTTTGTCTGTGTTCTATATTTCTTTGACTCTGTCCTTTGCTGCTGTTACCCATTTGCCTTAGCCTTCCTCTTAGTTTAGTTTCCTGTCTTTTCCTTGGAGGGGTAGGGAGAAGTTTGCATAGGTTATTTAGTTTTTCCCTGCACCTGATCCTTACTTTCTAGAGGATCCATTCCATGTTTTCCACTGCACTTCTGCATTTATTTTCCCTTTGATTATTAGGTGTGGTGTGCGGTAGTAGCTAGCCCTGTGTGAATGCTTATGTTTTCCTCACTATTTTGTAAACACTATTCCCACTTAGGTATTTAGTTTTCCTTCCATTGCTGTTCTAGCCTTTCGGGGTCCCAGTTTCTTCAACATGATTCGTGGGCTAGCTGACATTCAAGAGGTTTATCTCGTCCTCGTGAGTACAGTTCTTAAGTTCCCTTATGTAATACCATCAAGAGTGTTAGTACACAGATCCTGTCATTGCTTGCCCTCCACGTGGGTTTAGCGCTGTCAGTACCTGTAACAGCAATTGGGGGTAAGGCGCTTGCCGACTTTCCTCACGGTCAGGTGCTTACCCCACATCCCTTTTCATATATTGGTTTTGATGTCACACTCTATTTGCACTCCTGGGTTCTAGCATACCTGAGTCGTAGTTCCTGGGTGCACATTTCCCTTGCCATATTCGCTGCCTTTGTACTCGCCTGACTAATCATGACAGTTATATTCTGTGAGGGTGCTATCTGAATTCTGCGTCTATGCTATGGTATGTGTACCTTTCTTGTCGTTATATGCTGTGAGGGTGCTAATCTGAATTCTGCGTCTATGCAATGGTATGTGTACCTTTCTTGTCGTTATATTCTGTGAGGGTGCTAATCTGAATTCTGCGTCTATGCTATGGTATGTGTACCTTTCTTGTCGTTATATTCTGTGAGGGTGCTAATCTGAATTCTGCGTCTATGCTATACTATGTGTTCCTTTTTCATACACCTACTGATCCGTGCCATGCATTTATGCTGCAGCTGGTACATGTGGCGGTTACTCTTAAACATGCTCTGGTCCTTTGCTACAACACAGGGTCCCTGGTCGTGAACTGCTAATGTTGCCCTTGAAACCCCACTTGGTTATTATTCTGATTCCAACAAGGATGAGTGGCGCACAGTGCATAGCCTTTGAGCTCTGTCAAGTGCTGGACTAGTGGTATGTGTAGTTAGTGCAAGGCAGAAACCGCGTGCTCGCAGAACTTCCAATTTCCATGGCTTTCCAGGAAGCCATGGAGACGGTGCCGCGGGGAGTGGGGAACCGAGTGCAGCAGCCCATTTCAGGTAAATTGGTTTGTGGTGGGGCAGTGTGGGGTTTGAGGGGTTGGATTTGGGGGCAGGAGAGAAGGGAAAAGCTTTGCATGCCAGTGTAGGGCGGGTGCACAGAGCACTCGGGTTGTTCTGAGCCCGGTCTTGCATCGGTAGATTCAACCTGGGTTTGGAGTAACCTGATTGGCTCACGCACCTGCCGAGGGTGCTAATAGGCGTTATAATACAGCTCAGTTTTTCAAGCTCATGAGTCCAACCAGTGCCCTGTAGGTTTTGCATACATCTCTGAAAGACAGGCAGCAATCTACTGACCCAGTCTGTTAATCCAGGGCTCCAGTGGAGGAAGTGGCTTCATTGGGGACAGGGTTAGTATGCTGGGCTGGCCAGCAGGGAAGCATTCAGAATTGAAATGTCGGGGGGGGGGCAGCATATTGTCAGATGTACATTTAGGATTGCAGTGTTGGAGCAGTCCAGCAGCATTACTTTGCAAAATGACTCTGTAGCCGCTATTGCGAAGTAAATTAGCTGCATGCAGAGACACATTGTTACATTCTGCAGCTGCAGGAAGGAACAAAATGACCCGTCTCCTGCAAGAAGCATGGACTCAGCGAGGAAGGCCTTTACCTCAGAAAGGAGGAGTTTTTAGAAAGCACCAGTGAATGGGGATTGGTCTACACTGAAAGGGTGTCGAAGAAGGAAGCTGACACAAAGGTGGCATGTGGTGGTTATAGGCTTTTATTAGTGTACAGAAAAGGTCCTCACTATCCCTATCATCTAAGAGGGGTTATGGCCCGCAGAAGAGTCGCCATGACCTGGGGACGGGGACCAATCCCAACGGTAGGAGACTGGCGGAAAGACATCCTTTACTGCCAAGACGTCGAGTCTGATTTCATCAAAACACTGCCACAACACGCACGCCCTCCCGACATCTGGGGCCCGTTCGTGGCATTCCTAATCAATGAAACAGCCGATGACACGTCGTCCTCGATGGGGGAACTCGGCACCTAATGCAAGGACACAAACCTTGGCCAAGCAAAAAACCCCGGCATTAGAACTACGGCGAGGGGTGACAGACTGAGTGGAGGGAGGGCGGGGGGTGATGGGGGAGGTGGGTCGGGTGCTTTGGGAACACACCCCTTTGAGGTGTGAATGTTAATGTAACAAGTTTTGAAAAATGCAAAAATAAAGTTTATTTTTTTTAAACTAAGAGGGTTACCCCGCCTCAAACTAATAGTAAAGGATCCATCAAAATGTCCATCAAAATCAAAGTCCACCATCCTGTGTCACAACCTACTTCTATCCCTACTTCTATACCTAACACTACAACTAAAGACTAATATAATCCAACAGAACGTACCTTCCCCAGGGGAATGACTCCCTTCTCCTGGTATTCGGGTGGTGTTCAAAAGAATGCTCTCATGTAAAAAGGTTGCCAGGAGGAATGACTCCCCTTCCCCCGGCTTGCGGGTTCCACACAATCTTTGTACAGCTCCACATTCTGGACCAGAAGAATGACTCCCTTCTCCTGGCACTGGTTTTGTACAATTTTCAATAAGACCAGGGGGAATTACTCCCTTCACCTGGCATCTTTTGAATATAGGGTTGTGTATCGTACCCAGGAGAATGACTCTCATCTCCGGGTATTTGAAAAGTTATTTTTCGTGTCTTTCAAATTTCTGTATGTTTTTCCACTCTCTCTCTCGGTACTAGCAAAGTCCCAAACACTTCTCTGCTGTTCAATGGACTTATCTTTGCGACTCTGCCAAGGAAGTTCTCCTCGGGTTTTCAGATCCCTTGTATTGGGGTCCAGACCCTTCTCTGGTGCTCAGTGGGCTTGTGGTTGCTACTACAAAAAGGAAGTACTCCTCGGATACTCAGTTCCTTTTTGTTGGGGCCTCAGACCCTTCTCTGGTGGTCAGTGGGCTCATTACTGCCACTTCAACAGGAAAGCTCTCCTCTGGTGCTTGGTTCACTCTTGGTAGGGTCTCACTCGCTTCTCTGGGGGTCAGTGGGCTCATTGCTGCCACTGTGATGATGATGTTCTCCTCGGATGCTTGCTTCACTGTGGTTAGGGTCCCACACCCTTCTCTGGGGGTCAGTGGGCTCATTACTGCCACTTCAACAGGAAAGCTCTCCTCTGGTGCTTGGTTCACTCTTGGTAGGGTCCCACACCCTTCTCTGGAGGTCAGTGGGCTCATTGCCGCCACTGTGATGATAAGGTTCTCCTTGGATGCTTGCTTCCCTGTGGTTAGGGGCCCAGACCCTTCTCTGGGGGTCAGTGGGCTCATTGCTGCCACTGTGATGATAAGGTTCTCCTCAGATGCTTGCTTCACTGTGATTAGGGTCCCACACCCTTCTCTGGGGGTCAGTGGGCTCATTGCTGCCGCTGTGATGATAAGGTTCTCCTCGGATGCTTGCTTCACTGTGATTAGGGTCCCACACCCTTCTCTGGGGGTCAGTGGGCTCATTGCTGCCACTGTGATGATACGGTTCTCCTCGAATGCTTGCTTCACTGTGATTAGGGTCCACACCCTTCTCTGGGGGTCAGTGGGCTCATTGCTGCCACTGTGATGATAAGGTTCTCTTCGGATGCTTGCTTCACTGTGATTAGGGTCCCACACCCTTCTCTGGGGGTCAGTGGGCTCATTGCTGCCACTGTGAAGATAAGGTTCTCCTCGGATGCTTGCTACACTGTGATTAGGGTCCCACACCCTTCTCTGGGGGTCAGTGGGCTCATTGCTGCCACTGTGATGATAAGGTTCTCCTCGGATGCTTGCTTCACTGTGATTAGGGTCCCAGACCCTTCTATGGGGGCCAGTGGGCTCATTGCTGCCACTGTGATAAGGTTCTCCTCGGATGCTTGCTTCACTGTGGGTAGGGGCCCACACCCTTCTCCGGGGGTCAGTGGACTCATTGCTGCCACTGTGATGATAAGGTTCTCCTCGGATGCTTGCTTCACTGTGGTTAGGGGCCCAGACCCTTCTCAGGTTTGTCAGTTTGATTATTGCTTGGATGCTTGGTTCACTTTTCCAGTCTCCAGTAGTTATTTCATTACTACTGGGACAACGGAGATCCTCCCTGATGCACTCTACACAGTTCTGTTCCCCAATAGCCCTATAGCTGCCACTGGGGTGAGGAACATTACATTGTGCTTCTCTCTCCGGCTCCCCTGTATCCCTACCGCGTCTCCCGTGCTTCACTTTAACTTCCCGTGGAACGCAGCATGTCACCGGTCCTTCCTGGGATGTTGTCCTCTGCACTTCTCATCCGCTTCGACGTTCCCGGTGCACCTTTGAGGTCTTCCGTTCCTTACGGTCTTGGCTGCGCTCTGGGACGCGATGGTCCACCTTGTTACAATCATTCCACCGCTTATTCCCTTTGGCTTCGCAGTTGGGTCTGCTCCCCTCAGACCCACAATGGACTCTTGCAGCCTGTCGCTGCCGTCCCCTGCACAGTTGTTTTTCAAGCCCTCATTCGGAGTTTGAAACTCCCAGGCTCCAGTGGGGTATTGGCTTCCCTGCAATTGAACTCTGTTTAGGCCCTCTTCTCTTTCCTTTTTATCTCGGGACTCTGCCCGAGCGTAGCATCAACACCTGCAGATAATGCCTCTTTGGCATTCCTCGTGCCTCCAGTGAGCCAACTTGTGGCAGTACTTAAGGGTTGGTTGCTGTGTTCTTCCTCGTCTCAGTATGTTCTGTTCTAGCAATATCCCATTTGCTTCCAAAATACATGGGCTTACTCTCGATAAAATGGCACGGTATGAACGGGGGGCTAGGGAATGTTGAGGAGTGGCATGGCTTAACAGGCGGCTGTACCTAAAGGATTGTACATGTCCCCAGAGGCGAGTCCCTCCCAATGAGGCCCTCCTGCATTAAACCCCCCACGCCCCTAGGGGAATATTGGGTAGCGGGCACACCTCCCTAGCCTCATGGGAAAGGGCTCTCCACTGGGGAAAAGTGACGACACCATGCGAACCGTCACAGCAGCCATGGACTTCCTTTGCCATGAAAGGGAATTGCTGGTTTTTGGGTATGGAATCTGCAGATTTGCTCTGAGGACAAACTACCTTTCACTTGTCGGGCAGATGGATTGTCGGCACTGTCACCGGGACCAAACACTACATTTTATCTCGAACAAGGATAGATTCTGCCCAATGTCACTCTGCATGCACATCCCAGACCAAGCTAGTCAAGCAGTTAGGGTCCAACTACAGCACCATTTTATTATCCTAAGAGTCTTGCCCTATCCCCGTAGGGTTCCTTGTGCTATTAACAAATGAATAAATAACGAAAACATTTTTAACCAAACATTTTTACTGAAAAATACATTGTTTCCCTTTGTTTATAACATCAGCCCAAAAAACCTTCCCAACCCTTATTAACACCTTACCCCGCCCATATATATATATATATATATATATATATATATATATATATATATATATATATATATATACTTCACATATAGCAGAAAAGAATTGGTCTTCTTAGATGTGTTGTTTAAAATAGAAGAAAACATGATAAAATCTACACTCTATAGAAAGGAAACTAGTTCCAACTCTACCCTCCATGCCAACAGTCATCATCCCACATCACTCAAAAAATCCATACCATATGGAGAATTCTTGAGAGCCAAAAGTATCTGTAGTCAGGAGAAAGATTTCCAGGAAGAAGCCAAAAATATCGGCAGAAGGTTCGTAAGCAGAGGATACTCTAAAAATACAGTGACAGAATGCTTTGAAAAAGCAGACAAACTTTCTAGAAGTATTCTGTTCAAACCCAAAATTAAACCTAAAGATGAGAAAATCAGGTTCATAACAGGCTTCAAACAACAAGCCCAACAAATAAGAGTCATAATGCAAAAACATTGGAACATTCTGACCACCGATAGAGATCTGTGTAGAGTCTTAGAGATAAGACCGAGTGTTACTTTCCGCAGAGCCCCCACACTAAAAAACATCTTGGCGCCAAGTATGGTAGTGACTAAGAATGAATCGTCAAGTTGGCTCTTAAGAGAGAACAAAATGGGTTTCAGAAAATGTTGTAAATGTAAAATGTGCAATTTTGTATCTAAGAGACCATTTATTGGTGCTGATGGCAAACAATGGAAACACAAACATAGAATAACATGTCAAACGAAGTTTGTTGTGTATGCCATTACCTGTAGTTGTGGCCTGAACTATATAGGATCCACAATAGGCCCGCTCAAACTGCGCATTTTGCAACATTATAGGGCTATAAAAAATGGAGATCAAACCTATCCACTGGCAACACATTTTGCTGAACAACACAGCAATAATGTAAAAGAAATGAGTTTCCAGGGACTAGCCCATATACCACAATATAAAAGACTTGACAATAGAGAACTCAAGTTACGTCAACTAGAAGCCAAGCTCATATGCAAATATGATACTCTGAAACCCAATGGTCTAAATATAGACTCAGAGATGTATGTGTTCCTATATGAACGAGGAATTAAACATTGATGTCCAGATGTTAATCTATATTAACCAACACACCTTGATATGTCCATCCATTCTGCATATATGATTATCACAAGCTTACAAACTATTGTCTATAGTTATGATACCGATCTAGGTAGACCCTCCCTCTTATTGGCTGTGTGTATTATATGAATCAACACACTTCGATACTCATTTAAATTTATGGATATCTGGATGTTTTACAGCCATACTTTTGCACTGAATAGGAACTCAGGTTTCAGCTTTTGTCTTATATTGTATTTTAATGCATTAGTCACTTTGTTCGATATGGTGACTTTTCACCAATCGTGATATTGTTTTAATTTGTCATTGAGAATCAGACTGTCTATACCACAGATGCTCGCCCCGTGTAGTGAACACCATTGTTGTTTTTATATGGCCATACACTGGTATTGCCATGTTGCATTTATAGTGTGCATATATAGGGGGCTTTCACTTGAAGGATTATTTTACTATACGGAAGCGGGCACTGTGGTTTCAGGGCAGTAGCAGCACACATTCGTTTCAGGGCATTTTATGCCACTAGCGGGAAGAGAGCAGCACCGTGAAGATATTTTTTCTATCACGGTGCAGCATTAAATTAAATAGGCGCACTAGCGCTTTTACTTGTGGTCACTTTTTTTAACATTGTAAAGCAAGTGAAGGTGAAGGGCTGTTATGGTTTATCGTCAGCTGGCATACACCCAGTACAGTAATGGAGAATTAGGCAACTCACAAATGTGGGCAACTATGTATTTACACACTGAACAATGGCGGATTTGTTGCAATCAGAACCATAGAGTTCTAAACAATTAACTGTTAAGGTTTTTTTCTTTCATGTTATGTAAATGTCAACTTTTTTTACGTTATGTAAGCTACATAGCTGTGCAGACCCAATCACCTTCAGTGCAAGGGTATAAAAACACAAGGAAACAAACGTTTGGAATCATACTAGCCTGAGGAAGCTCGCGAGTCGAGCGGAACGCTTGGCGTTTTCCACCGGCTGTGGGTGAGTGCTGCATGACACCTGGTCTGCTTAGGTATTGTTATGTATGCTTTTTATACTATGTTCACTCTTTTGGGATAAATAAAATGAAATTTTGAACACAATTTGAAGTCTTGTGTGCTTGGGCATTTTTTGGTAGGTGTTTGTGGGAGAGCTTTCTCCTCCCCAGCACCTTTACCCTTCTGTTTAACATATATATATAAATATATATAAACAAAATCATCATTTTCAGGCAAAAATGATTAATTAAAAATGTTTTTCGGTAATATCACTGGATACGCTCCCTGAGCTCTCAGTGAGGCTGTGAGAATCCAATGGGCTATGGGTTTAGGGAGACTCTGGGAGGAACACGTGGGGTGAAAATGCATAAGACCATGCTTCATTGGAGCACGTTGTCTCGTGAGGAGCCCAAAATCAATTGCTTTTGTCCCATCGTTTCCCTGAACACTTTTCGAGTTTGATGGCAATGGTGCCCAAGGTAGTGCGTTGCACGATTCAGCATTTGGGATCCTATTCTTCCAACTCTAGGTTGAGTTGATGTTGAGCGGACTGTGTCCAAAGATGGCTTTTCTCTCTTCTGTCTGAATCTAGTGTCTGAATAACAATGCCTGGTTCTCTGGCGTAGCGGGCCGGCGCAGCGGTAAACCAGCCGCATGTGCCTGCGTGGCAGCACACAGCACTGGTCAACCCGTTCCAGCTCAGAAACATTTGTACCCATTTCATTTGGGGTCGACTGGTGCCAAGACAGGGCCCTGCACAGCATGCTGTGTGTTGAGCTTGTAAAGTAACTGAGAGCTGCAGAATTCGAGGCCTAAGTGATACAGTGATCAGAACTCAAATGTAAGCAGCAGCAGCAGGTTAAAAGGGAGATGAGCAGATATGGATAGTTTCAACATCATGGCAGGGTTCATCTGGACTCCAATCAAGATGAATGTATGTGTGTCAGTGGTATAACACTGAGTGAGGGGGTGCCTGTGACCCTGTAGCTGCTCGAAGAAGCACCTGCTGCAACACAGACTCCCAAACCAGCTAGGTCCCCCATGCATGCACAATGCACGTGATGACACAACCATGCTGCTGCAGGGACATGCCATGTGCTGCACTAGCTGAAATATGCAAGCATGTTTTTGAGTCAAACATTACATCTTTCACCTAGCATAGAAACAGGGGTAGGAGGGAGGGGGGCGATGCCTTTCATTTTAGTCTCCCTTTTGTAAATAAATGTGGAAGTCGCCTGCAAATGACACTATGGGAGTCACAGATGCCACAGGAATCCACTCGTTTTACGCCTGCATTAAAATCTGAAGCAGGCGTAAAAAGAGGTGGTTTTGCGGATAGAAGTATGGATGAGGGGCGGGGTAAATGCATTTCCCCCTTCTGTCTCCCACTCTGCCTGCAAGAGATTTTTTAAATGCCCCAGAGCGGTTAGACACATGTAAAGATTGGCGTAAGCCTTTTAGGTCTTATTTTTACACTTTTTGCACAGCATAACGGCTGTTTTTAAATGATCCCTGGTAGTAGTAGCAGGAGTAGTGTGTCATTTGTATAGCGCCTTTCACCACTAGTATTATCACAATGCGCTGTAGGTTGAACGCCCTCGGGGGACTGGAGTCCAGGTGTGGGAATTCCGAGGAGGTGCTAGTATGCGTGTGTGCATATTGGCCCATACGAAGTCCTGAAGCGGGGGCCACAGCGCTGCTAACCACCCATGTCGAGCTTGCATGTGAATCAGTGGTGAGGAGTGCTCTAGAGAGGGTGTGCGAGAGCAGGATAGTCACTATGTGTGCAGCTACCTATCAAATGTTCGTCATGAACAGAAGCTGCATTCTTATGGCAGAGGTGTTGGGCGAAGAGTCTTCGAATAGTGTATGATGGCAGATGCGTGCGGGTCGGTGGCCGTGCCTTCGGCTAGTTTCCATATGCCTGGAGTGCAACACATAGCCCACCTTCAAAATCCATCTATGTGCAACACGCTGCCCACCCTCTAAAGCCATTTAAGTGCAACCCACTGCCCACCATCTAAATTCTTCTAAGTGCAACCCATTGCCCACCCTCTAAATCCATCTAAGTGCAAGACATTGCCCACCATTTAAATCCATCTAAGTGCAACACATTGCCCACCCTCAAATTCCATCTAAGTGCAACCCATTGCCCACCCTCTAAATCCATCTAAGTGCAACTCATTGCCCACCATTTAAATCCATCTAAGTGCAAGACATTGCCCACCCTCTAAATCCATCTAAGTGCAACTCATTGCCCACCATTTAAATCCATCTAAGTGCAACACATTGTCTACCCTCGAAATCCATCTAAGTAAGTAAATCACGCTCATTCTGTAAATAAACCATGTACGGGAAAGGGACATATAGCATCTTACTGCTTTGCATAAAATTAAAGAGCACTCTGGGAGCATTAGAATGACAACAGCTTTCATGTTTATCAAATATGTCCGTGATCGAGATTTAAGGTGAAATAATAATACTATACACTGGGTTCGGTGCACATTTAACAGTAACATATCTGAAAACCGTGGGACATATCTACTTCTATAGCCAGGCTTTGCATTTGGCTATGTGGTTTGGCCACCCTGCCTAAACTTCATGCATCCCTGAATGTGTTTCTTCTCCTGCAAACACTGGAACACTGGTGAGGGTGGGGTAAAGGTAATGTTCAGTATTTTTAGGGGGTCACGACACCCTTAACCTCCCTGGTAGTTGCGCCTATGCGGGCCTGTGCGTTTTCGGGGGCAGGCAGTCACACGTTACACACATGTTTGGTGACAGGAAGCAATCATTTCGCTGCCTCCAGAAGGACGTTGCTATTACACAAAAATGGAAAATCTGCAGACGGAATCTGCCATGTTTTCCTCTTTACACTCAGATTGCCCCTTAAACCCACCTCCCATTTCTATATCTCTAGCCATTACCCCATTGTGTGTTTTGTTTTATTTTGTTTTCTTTTTCATTGGTGGTACTGGGCATGAGCCCGTGGGCGCCCTTCGTTGTATAGTGATAGTCTTAGAATGTGGAATAAGAAGTTAGAATGCTATCCCCAGCATGTCATATAGAATGCTTGAGTAACATTGGAATGTTTACTCTCAGAACAAAGATCAGCTGGCTCTTAAAGTGTTGGAGAACTTTTTTTTTTTTTTTTTGTCTTGTTTTGTCTTGTCTTGTCTTGTCTGGTGTGGTTGTGGTTCTTTTTGATGGTTGTTTCACTATGGTTGGTTTTCAGCTTGAAATGAACTGTTTAAGATACTTTTGTCAGTTTGTATATGTCATGCTTATACTGTCTGTGAAACATTGTTTCTCATATTATTGTTGTTTATGAGAAAACTAATAAAGTGTTGGGAAAAAAAAAAGATCAAAAAAAAAAAAAAAGTGTTGGAGAACGATGTGGGGGGGTTTAAGGATTATATTTAGGAGAATAAAGTACTTTTTCTGTGGAATCCCAACCTCGTGAGTCACTTCTTTACACCCCTTCAATCTGGAGCAATGGACCCTGTGAGGTCGCCCAACTTGGACACAAGATAAACCAAAACACACGCGCTTTTCGCTAGTTGTGGATGTTCTGACAGTTTTCTAGGAGTCAAAGTATTATCAACTGGCGTTTTTAGGAGCTGTGCCACCGTGGCTTGCAGCTGGCACGCGCCGGAACGGCTGTCCTCGTGCAGCTGACTAAAGGAGCGAAAATTAATGGTGACAATGTCAGCCACTCTTCAGGTCGCCCCTGCGATTCCGGGCCCTGCACACACCGCGCGGTGGGCTGCCTCTGAAAGGGAGCCGGTCTACGAGGCCCCTGCTGGCTGCACAAATGGCGGGTTCATTTATCACGGCACGCATTTCAGTGGAGCTGGAGCTGGTGGTGGCAGTAGATGAAAGTGACATTGTAGGTGGTAAATCAGAGGAAATTAGTGGGCACTGAAGTCAGCTGACTTCCACAGCACCACTCGGCTCAGGCTCACATTTTCCAAATAGAAGCGTTGTGTGTGGACCCTCCTGCAGGAGAGCTCATGGGTTCATGCTGAGGTAAGGCGCTGTAAATCTCACCCTTCCATAAGCAGAATGGCATTTTTAGTTTGCTAGTGGCGTTATTTGCATATATATTTTCGCCTTTTGGACTCCTTGCACCTATATGCTATGAAAGGTTATTTATAATGCGCTTAATACCCAGAGGTTTCTAAGCGCGGACCCGGGATCGAACCTGTGCTGCTCAGTGTCGCCTTACTTCCAAGGTGAGCACGTTGCCCCTGAGCTATCCTCCCGAGACTTTTCTTATAATACTAACATGGCAATTTAACGAAAAATGTGGGGAACCAATCGTTATGTATGCTCAATGGGTCACATGTCTTTATACGAAAACTTTTATATTGAATGACCATATAGCAAATATTTTATAATGAAAAATGTTATAGTGAATGCACTTTTTTGGGGGGGGGCAAACCCCTGTTTCCCACCCCTAAAATCCACCCTGATCGTTTCCAAAAAATATTTAACCCTTTACCCCAACCCTAAATACATTCACTATAAAAGTTTTCGTTATAACATATTCGATATATGAGCATTCTATATAAAGGATTCGATATAAACACTGTATACCTGCTCAATGATTAGTTTATAATATAGCCTGAGAGGGCGCTAGAGAGCCGACCAAGATGGTGGCTCCCTTGTGAGCTCCAGTGAGATTCCATATGAATCCTGTGAAATCGCTGCTTCTCTGCTGAGGAAAACTTCAACCCCCTCAACATAATTGGACTCCATACATGGACGCACATGAGGTGCCTAAAATTGTCTTGAGCAACCCATCCTACGCCCAGCAACGCACCCAGAGCGGTTGACAAGACACAGCAAGCAGGGAGAGAAACAGCGACCATCTGCTCATCCTGGTGAGAGGAACTGACGGGGTTACTGCAATGCCGCGGCCCCCCCTTCATAAAGTGTTTCGCAGCCACTGGTGAACATCAAGAAAGACCCAAACAGTAACCCGGCTCAGCAACCAGACCCCCGACGGCAACACCAGCCCGGCCGCCGGAGGAGGAGCCCAACGGAGGTGAGCCGGGAGCGAATCCGTCAGCAACAACACCATCGGAGGTGAGGGCTCCCTGCCCTCCAGCAGCGCTGCGCTCCCAGTGAGCCTGGAACGACAGAGCGGGCTTCGAGGCAGATGCTGAGAAGGGGACAGGAGTGTGAAAAGGCGGTAAGCAGCACAGCCGGTAAGGACTACCGTGCACACACAGCGCCCAGTTGGTGCCCCTCCTGACCGCCGCTTCTCTCCGACCCGGCAGGGGACTGACAAGTTCAGCGGTTCGGCACCCCCCACCAACACCTTACAGGTGGCGGGTGGTGATCCGCTTGCCGAGGGAAAAGTGCCCGACACTACGCTGCACAAGACGAATAACTGCCCAAAGCCTTGCATACCCAAGAGGGAGAGGGGATGGATGAGAGACCTGGGAACTACGAATCCCGACCACACTCGCCGCTAATCCAGCTGGCATTGTGACAGCCCCCACGACCCAACCGACCACCCTCAGATGTGAGGCATCAACATCTACACTGAACAGCGACGCCGGCGAGAATCAGCTGCGCTCACCAGGGCTAACAGCAACGCTCTACTTGCGAACCCGTGACCACAGGTATCCGCTCCCCATTTTGATACGCACCGACCTTCTTGTAATCCTGCAGTCAATCCAGAGGACAGTCGCCTCAGGTGATCAACGCTATCTGCATGAAAATCAAAGTCCACGAGGCCCCACAAAAAGGGTGACAACAGACCCTACACAGCTTTCAACTGCAACAACATACAGCACAAAGTGTGCAATGGACTCCATTCTAACAACGTAGCCCATCACAGTCGAGGCATCCAGCCCCAGAGACCTCGATAACAAAGGCAACGCCCGTCGGCCCCTGCACGACAAGGTCTCGCACAGGATACTGCGAATGCCAGCTAGCCCACCCCTGAGCTACACGGAGTGATGAACCTAGAACCCAGCTAGTACCCTGAGGCAGCACCCAGCCAAGCATACGGCCCCACAGAGGTCAAACACACAGACCACCCGTATGATATGGTCACAACGTGCTTTTATTAGAGCTGCGCCCTTACCTCTCCAAAATAGTACAAGGGGTGACCACGTAGCAGACTACTCGCCAAGTCACTGGCATAAGGACATCATCCCCTGCACATGGCCACTGCCCTAGGTCCTTGAGGGCCTAACACTCATATAAACATTTGTATGTCCTTCAAGAAGGCAGTCAACTGAGCATACTGCCAAGCGCCCTATTGGCGACCCTGCATCGACTAACTCCGATCAATTAACTGGTTTATCCTCCTTGCGAGGTAACACGATATTTCCTTGGCCGACCAAGAACGAACCTCACCACATCTCCATCTCCCTCCATGGCCCAGACCCAACGGTCCCACCATGGGAAAATTAGATAAATCCCAAAGCAAGCTCAACTTTGAATTCGGAGCCATGGCTAAGACATCTAGACCCGCCAGTCGGCTGGAGTCACCCACACAAGGAGAAACTCAGGAAGACGAACTACCCCAAGAGCTGGACATCAAAGAGATCTTCCTTGACCTAAAAGCTGGGATCGGTTGACGTGACTGCAAAATGGATGCACTGTTCTCCAAGATCGATCAATTACAGCATTGTCTTGACAAGCACGCAGACTGGCTTGACACCATGGAACAAAGAGTTTCTGACCTAGACGATACCACAGCGTTGTTGGTGTCCAGGGGACCGACCCTGGAAGGTCAAATGAAAACAACAATTGCAAAGAATGAGGACTTAGAAGAACCCTCACGGAGAAACAACATAAGGCTAGTTGGGATAAGGGAACAACAACTACAGGCCCGGATGGCGGACCATGTTGAGAAGATATGCGTAAAGCTCTTTGGCGCTGAGGCATTCTCCCATCTCTTTGTCGTGGAGAGAGCTCATAGGATAGCGACCACTAGCCCAATCCCGGGAGCAGCCCCTCGCCCCATTATAGCCAAATTATTGAACTACAAATACCAGGACACTATCCTGAGGCTTGCCAGAGACAAAGGAGAGCTTCAGTTTGACAGAGACTCCGTTCAATATAACTCAGATTTCTCACCAGCCGTCCAAGCACAGAGGTCCTTTGCAGGGGTTAAACATCGCTTGCGGGATAACCAGATGACATATTCAATGCTATTTCCCGCCAAACTTCGAATTCAGCACGACGGGAGGGTCACCCAAGGCAGCAACTCCTTCCTCGATAGAGTTGGCTGCAAACCCCCTGACAAAGGGACCGGGCGAGGCGAAACCCACCATGAGTCGACAGATACACATGCAACTGGAGAAAACACAATCAATGTAATCATCGGAGAACCACTCTCCTGTACTGAAAATGGAACTTCTCACCATGGCAGGCTACTAGCGCCCCAGGCACAGCAAAGTTAATGGTTTCACAATCGGGGTGGGGAAATAACCCTGGGCTAGTTGTGGGTTGGCCATGCAAGGGTGGGAATTCAGGGACTGTTTGGGATCTGCGCCTACGAGGGCCTCGGCTGCCGTCACCCTACCACCCAATCCTCTTGAATTTTGTCCTCTTGTCACACTGCAAGAAAAACGCCATAAGTAATCGTCACTCCATCGGTGCACCATCACTGTCCTACGCATTTGCTATTGCCAAACGCCTTCCACAACCTAGAGCCCACAGACCAAATTCAAGGTAATCAACTGGAACATTAGAGGTGACAACATCCCAGCAAAGACCTGGAAAATCATGCACTATCTCCGGTGGCATAAGGTCGATGTGGTCATGATACAAGGGACACACATTCTCCTGGACACAGAACATCGCTGGGCCTGTGAATGGGGCTGCCATAGGTATTTCTCATCCTACTCATCGTATGCCAGAGGGGTAGCCATTCTTATCAACAAGAGAGTCAATTTCAGTCTAGTAAAATCAGAGAAAGACGCTGAAGGCAGAACACTCATGGTAAAAGGGATCCTAGCGGGCAAAGCGATGGTTTTCGTGAACTCCTACGCCCCCAATGTAGACGGAGTGAACAATTTCAACTGGGTCCTGTCCCATCTTGAGGACTCCGGCCCTGCAACAATCATTTGGGGAGGGGACATGAACACGCTATTGGATCCCCGGAAGGACAAGTCACATAATACAGACACCCGTCTGACCAAAGCAAACCTTCAAATCCACAAAATATGTTGTGCATTCGACCTAGTAGACACGTGGAGGCACGCCAACTGGGAGGCCAAAGAATTCACCTTCCACTCTGCAGTCTAAAACACTGCTTCGCGGATTGACTATCTCCTAGTGTCCTCTTAGAGCCCGTTTCAGTGGGGAACCTGCCAAATTCTACCTCAAAACTTCTCCGATCATTCCATGGTGGTTCTCGATTACGAGCTCCCCAACATCAAAGTGGGAACACCTCACTGGAGGTTTAAACAAGGATCACTGTTAGACCAGGTATTTGCCACAGAACTACATGAGGAAATCAAGACCTTCCTAGAAGTCAACCAAAACTCTGGCTCGTCAGCAGGCATGCTCTGGGAGACCCTAACATGCTACGTCAGAGGAGTATGCATCGCAAAAGGAGAATGGAATGCTGAAACTGATCAGACATGAATTGGCCACGAGCGAGGACTGACTAAAAAACCTAGAGCTTGCATGTTCCAGCTCCAATAATCCAAACAGCCAACCGAAACTTAAAGAAGAACTTCTCCAATTCAGAAACCTGGTGGAGCGTGAACTAAAATTCTTAGGCCGTAGACACCAGATACGTCAGTACGGCGAGGGCCAGAAACCTGGAGCCTTGCTGGCACGACTAATAGCCCCTGACAGGAAACCCACTCGGGTTGAAAGAGTCTGCAATGCCCAAGGCACAATAGTGCACTCAGAGGAAGAAATTGTTCAGGCATTCTGCTCCTTCTATCAGGAACTGTGCAGCTCCAAACATACCACTGATACTGGGACCCTACATGGCTACCTAAATGAGTGTGAATTGTATTGGGTGGAGATAGAGCATTGTGAACCGCTAAACCAGCCTATCACCCTGAAAGAAATTCTGCTAGCCATCAAAAGTCTGCCCAACACCAAGGCCCCAGGCCCAGATGGCCTAACCGGCAAATTTTATACGTCTTTTGCAATTCTAGTGGCTCGCTCTTTTTTCAAGTATACAAGGAAGCACTTGAACACGGGATCCTTCCACCGACCCTTCGGGAAGCCAACGTCATTCTGCTACATAAAGCAGGTAAACCCCCCCGAGGACTGCGCCTCCTATAGGCCAATCTCTTTCATTAATTTAGATAACAAGATATTAGCAAAAATACTAACGGCCAGATTACTCCGTCTAATGCCAGCACTGGTACTTGGAGACCAGGCCGGCTTTGTCCCTGGGCGAAACACGACATTTGGCATCAGGAGACTGTTTGGGCTCATTGCAGCACTCGCACCCTCACAACAAGCAATCGTGGTACTACTGGACGCTGGGAAAGCCTTTGACTCTGTCGAATGGCCCTACCTCTTCTCGGTACTCAAACAGATGGGTCTGGGGAAATACTTTATCAGGCTAATCTCCCTCCTATAAAATGGCCCTAGATCATCCATTATCCTAGGTAACACGAAGTCCACAAACATAGACTTGCAACGAGGGACCAGACAGTGGTGCTTGGACCACATAAACTAATAATATCTCTCTACGCAGACGATGTGACCCTCTTCGTCCTGGATCCACGGTAAACTTAAACACCATTATGCGCGAAGTCATCAGATTTGGCACCGTATCTGGCCGAAAAATTAACCATTCTAAATCAGTGGTATTTCCTCTGACTCCGGGCATTTGAAAATTCACAGATGACCACGGGTTCAATGTCTCTTACCCATCAGGATGTATTTAAAGACAACTACGAGAAGACACTAGGGTCCCTCCAGTTGCAAATACAAAGCTGGAAAAAACTCCCACTGACACTATGTGGTAGAGCCTCCCTGGTCAAGATGCTGGTCCTCCCTAAATTTCTTTATTTGTTTGCCAACATACCCCTATTGTTATCCCAAGCCTATTTGCGGAGAATCAGGAGCCTGGTCCTCGAGCTGTTGTGGGCAGTCAAACCAGCAAGGGTGGCCTACACAATGCTTATTTTACCAACATCTCATGGAGGCCTAGTGCTCCCAGATTTTGAGAGATACTAGTGGGCGGCACAGGCACAATTCCTCAGCCATTGGCATGCCACCAGTTTTATTAGACTACACGTGCAAGTGGAGTGTACCCTGGCATCACCCAATCTGCTTAGGGCGGTCATCCTAGGTCATCTCCCAGTACCTCAGAAGACGATGAACGTGGTCCTTTCGACATACGAGATCTGGAAAAAGTTAGCGTACAGATATGCTGCTCTCACCAGATTCTCCCCCCTGTTGCCAATTAAGTTTATACCCGGGGTTCCCCTGACAACAGAGACTGTCTTCCACCAGTGGGCGGACAAACTACAGTTGCAGACCATGGGCGACCTGTTCATTGAAGGGTCATTTATATCACTTGAGGAAGCCAAAGAGAGAGGTAGCAACACATCCCTCGACATGTTTGTATACTTCAGACTACGACACACCCTGCAAACACTCTTCCCAACCTTCCCGCAACAACCTCCTACATGGCAACTCCTACACAACGCAATCCAAGCCCGTGGCGAAGGCAGACTGGTCTCAACGATTTACAGTTCCCTCTTAAGGGAAACGACACCCAAAAATACTCACGCGAAGGCAAGGTGGGAGAAGACCCTACAAGTCCCGATACCAGATGACGACTGGACGTATATCCTACGACAAACGGAAAGCGTGGCTCTTACCACGCGCTTTAAACAAATCAACTTTAACTAACTCCATCAAACATACCACACCCCAGCTAAAAAACAAGTCCAACACCCCAAATCAGAAGCCTCACGTGAGAGATGTGGCACCCCAGGAGCGGATTTCCTTCATCGAGCCTGGGAGTGCTTTACTGTGTCCTACTTTTGGACTCAGGATTTACAGACAACGGCCACAATCATCAGGGTAGTCCCGACACGAGACACCTATCGCCCACGACGAGGAAACTCGCAGGTGTCCTGTTGATACTTGCGTGCAGGAGAGTAGCACTGTCGTGGGGAAGAGGTCCCGCTCCCACTCTGGCGAACAGGCTGAAGGACGTCCTATACTGTCAAGATGTAGAAACAGAATTAATTAGAACTCTACCTTTACATGCACACTCACCCGATATCTGGGGACCAGATATCCTCTATCTATTATCCCTGTCTAACGATGACACCTCGTCAACCCAATCTCAATGAACTCCCTGAATAAACTCGTCAACTGCTTCACCGCAAGAGGACCCGATGCTGAGTGACTACCCGAAGAGACAATAGTGGGGTAATGGGGACGGGGGAACTCTGGGGCGCAACTGTTGATCCACCAGCTTGGGTGTTGTTTTGTTGTTCTTTGTTGAAAACTCAAAAATAAAGTTATTAAAAAAATATAATATAGCCTGACAGTAGCGCTTCATTAGAGGACTGCAACCAGGGCTAAAGTCCTAAAAAAACAGTGGGTGGATTCTGGCGAGCATTGGGAAGTGAAGTCATGGGACGTCAATGCGAAATATGCTAATTGTATACAGGCTGGTCTTTCACGATTGCAACAATAAAAACAGACGGCAAAAAAGCATTTGCCAAGGGAAAAGATTTTCCTATTAACTTTCTGCTTAAATATAAAATGCACGCACCTTTCAAATCTGGGAACCTGTAACAAAACATGTCTGCGTAGAAAGATATCAATGCAAGAGATTTTGCAAGTTTACTACCAACGTTTGCTGTGGTTTTGGAGTTCGGTCTCTTGGCTCAGAGGTGCAATACCAGTGTGTGATTCCTGCATACAGTTCGAAACCCGACTGCAGAGGGTTCTTATTCCTTATTTTTTATAATTTCCTAAACACACAGGGGGGACATCATTCACCCCCTCAAAAAAGTGGGCGGACACCGTCCACCCGCGTGGTCCCTCGACTTGAGCTATGACTGCAACCAAGAATCACACAGACGTTGCGGGTTTGCACATGCTCCTTTAGCACCCAGCTTTAAGATTCAACGGTTCCAAGTAAAAGCCTGTAATGATGGTAATATGACGATAGATCGCTGTTAATATGTTAATATGCGTTTGAACCTGAATTTGAAGAATTCCTAACATTTGTGCCCGGAAGCCTGACTTAGCATCCCGAGTACAGCATGGGTGTTAAGGATAGCTTCGGGTACTGTGACAAATTGAGAGTATTCGCCCTTTCTCCCCAGGAGGGAGTCACCGCGTTTGAGGCTAGGGAGGTGAGCCCCCTCCGCAAGACCCTTCCTAGGGGTCTGAGCAAGTGGGACCTCACAGGGTAGGGCACACGGACTCTCATTCCCATGAGGACCTCCCGATACCAGCGAGAACATCTGCTTATATGGGATTTTCTTCTGTATTAAGTCAAATGTCTTCTTTTTTATTGACCTCAGGTAATGCTGTTTCAAGACTTTCAACTATGAAATCTGAAGCCAAACGGAACTTCCATTGGCATTCTGACGTATACGTAACTGAGACAAACTAATTTAGAGAGGAGAGAGGCATATGCAGGAGAAGCCCTCTGACGTCATTACGCCATGACGGGGTGGAACAGTGAGGAACCGCAGAGCCCGCAGTTGTCAGTGAAGAAGAGAACGCCAGCCGAGAATGGAGGAACACTGGTGTGGCAAGCAGGAGCGAATCCGCTGGCAAAATGGATTCCAGGAAACCATTAATCAGGAGCCCGACGAACGATGCCGAAACCAACAGTTGCGGACATAAGAACATCTGTGGTGGGCCAGAAGCCTGACAAACAACACCAAAACCAGCAGTGGTGGGAGAAGCAAAATCTCCCCCCAGATGAGCGAGGATGAACAGCCCGAGTTGACCAGATGCTCAAAGCGACTCCGCAGTGGAGTCAGGAAGATGGCAGCAGAACCAGAGAGAAGCCGCTAGGTCTTGACGTCAAACCCCAGGAATCTTAACCCAGCAATGAAGGTACTGGGTAGAGCGAGAGTGGAAGAGGCCCCGGAGACTAAAAACTAAATATGAAATATAAGAGAATGTGAAACCCTGAGAAACCACGACAGTGTGTACTGGGAGGAACACAGGAAGTTGCCAAGTATTACTTTTATTGACCTTTGGAATATTCTAGAAAATGCAGTGAATGCCATTCGATATTACGTTTAAGTACAAAGCCCAGCATTAGAAGAAAGCAAGATATGGATAAACCACTGGAAAGGGCCCAGCCGGGGTGGATCCACCATAGTGAAAAAGAGGAGACAGAGAAACCGCGTCCTAATAGCGGTCGACCTCAGCATAGGGACATCATATAACTAAAAACAAGAGGAAGAATGATAAGATTTTATACTCAAAAGAACAATAAGATGGACAGTAAGGTCCTCAGGAAGTCTGGAAAACACAAGCTGAGCTCCACAGGAAATCTGTACTACGAGCTACAGGAGCAGCTCATGACAAACCTTGCGAGAGTTCGGACCAATATTACTTTTTGACTGATTTTGAAAACACAAAGAGAACAGAAACCTTTCTTGGGGAGAAAACCCTGGAAGAAAGGTCTCGCACCCAGTAGACCAAAACGGAACGTGCCAGAGAGAATAAAACTGGCAAACTTTAGTTATTACTTTTACTGATAGGGCAAGTTAGAAGTAAGGTTGTGGACCGTGGACATTTCCTTTTGGACTCTTACTGACAGACTAGCACCCTTATTTAGATTTGTTAGGCAGGTACTGTTCCCGACAGCAGTAGGGCAAGACAGGCATTCTCTCTTATTATTTAAATACAAGCTTCATCATCGCTACCATGTGTCCAAATCCTCCTTCTGGTTCCCGCAGTACCTGGGAATTTCTCCTTCCCCACCCCCGGTGCTAAGACTTTTTTGCACCAGTAGTGGGATGGGTGCTGAAATAGAAAAGTCTACAAAAAAAAGTCTGCATGCTTATGCGACATCCCCGATGTATGACACATGGTGGCGTTGGGGTCCCCAAGGTAGAAGGTTGGTGCATGCGACAGGAAGGCTGAGGTAGCCCGTTGAGCTCACCATCCTCCAACAAACGGGCGGGGCGAGTGTGATGATGAGGTGCGGAGAGGATGTCCTTGAGTGAAGGGCCGCCACCGTCACAGGCCACCTGATCGGTCAGGCTGTGAGGGAGGAGGAATTCAAAGCGACTATGAGCTGACACTGTCCAGGATTCCACAGAAGTATTTCTTACCGAATGGCTGTGTCGATCCGAACGTTCTGAAAAAGTTGCTAATTCCGACCTAGCAGCCAAATGCAGGAACCTTTAAACTTTGAGCCTATGTAGGACCCGTGTGACCCTGACAGCGCGATGAAGTCGAGATATGTGGACTGAAATAAACGCTAAGGCCTTGTTTTTAGGTACCAACAGTGGTACTCATCTTGTCAGGGAGGATTTGGAAAGCCCTGCCGCTTTGGGCTAGGTTCCAAATTCAAATGTTCTGTGGGGTGTAGAGCGGCGTGCTCTCTGTGGTATCTCACATGGTTTGAGATGTTTTACTGCTGTATACTGTAACTGCCTAACTTGGAGCTTATTTGTAATGTCAGGCTTACTGAGAATGCCACGTTCGCCGAGTGCTAGGAGGGAGCATTATGTTACTGGGTCTTATATAGAGCAACCTCTGATACTTTCATGCCTCTTTGGGGCTTCTAGACCTGCCAGGATGGGCTCTATGGGTTTGGAAGTTCGTGATTGGAGAAGGAGGTGGGTGACGTTGCCGCTGCAATGTTGCTGATGCGTACTAATTAGAAGCCACCAGGCTCTGTGTGCAGGCAATCTGCTAGGGATTGTTTGGTTGTGGTGTCTGCCAGGACCTGGCCTAGGCCTACCCTGGAATGGGTTTGCTTGGTAACAAGCGTGACATATGGTGGCCCGGTCGGGTTCATGCCGGCATGGCAAGTCTGTTGAGATTGTGGCCAAAGGTGTTGGGCGGGGAGCATCCGCTTTACGGAGGTGTGGATGGTTGAGTGCTTTGGGCAAGCCGCCGATCCCAAGAGGTGCTTTCTATTTCCTGGTTTTAATACTTAAGGAATATTGACAGCCAATAACTTTAGCCGCTCTTGAACAACCTCCAAAATATTTTACAAAAATGTTTTTGGGACCCAGGAATTTATTTTGCCAAGTTGGGTGTTCATCTGTCAAATTGGAGGAGAGGGATTGTTATGTAACTGACAACTTCTTGGAAGGATAGCTCAGGGGCAACGCGCTCGCCTTGGAAGCAAGACGGGGCGCAGCAACACAGGTTCGATCCCTGGGTCCGCGCTTAGAAACCTCTGGATAGTAAGCGCAACATAAATAACCAATTACAATTACAACTTCATCTCACAATTATCTGGAAGCAGCGACCTGAATATGGTCCGGGGTTCCATTATTTCTCAGCCTAACATGCGAATGATTTCAGAGGGGAGTCTGCTGTCAAATATGACTCAGACAGAACAGGAGAATGTTGTTTATTGTAGCATTTTGCAGTTCATCTTTCGTCTGCCGTCCATCATGACACTATGGTTCAGTATTATGGCTGTTTCCCTTTTCTTTGGGTGTGTGGCTTTGGACCATCACCCTTGTCTAAGAACATACACATGTGTAACATCTGTACTGTAGGAGAAAGAAGACGCATCCTGGCACCTCAGGTAAGTGAGCTATGTGTAGCAGGAACACTCAGGATGCAGGCTGGTAGAGAAGGAAAACCGCTTTATTAAGTTACAGTGATAAGATCAGCAGTTCGGCAGGAGAGTATAGGCAGGAGAGTTTGGGCAGGAAGTGTAGGTGACACATCTTCCCAGTTGAAGCTCCTCCCCCTGAAGTCCTGTCCAATGGACTTCTCTGGAATCTGGAGCTTCCCAGATTCGGCATTCCAATGCGCCTTCTGATGTAATATATACAGTAAGGATGATGCATTATTTTGAAGCCTATATTTACATAAGATATACTGATATGAAGTGGGAAGGTAATGCGCTTTACACCATTACATTAATGCCTCACAGAAGTATAAAAATGTCGAATCCACTTCATAGTCCTTATATTTACATTAAGCCATATCGTGAAAAGCAGCTCAAAAGACAGGAAACTCAGACTCTCTGTGTATGCCGAATTTCCCATCAGTAATACAGATCTGAGAAAGGATGCCCAGTCCCTGCCTGCCCACCCACCATTCTGCCAGGGGTCAGCACCCACAGCCCAGTGCCTGGAACACTCATGACGTATTCCCTGAGAGTCCCAGCCAGGTCCATTCTCACCACTGGACTGGATTCAGGGACCAATGGAACGTTACACTTGGAAATTCTAGTTTTTCTGTTAGGAGGCCATCATTTAATCAAAACCCTTGCATCTCAAATCCCTGGACGCTTGGACATCGAGATATCTGCACTGTGCACACTCAAGACACAAGGCATGCATAGCGTCGCGAGCTGAGATCTCTAAGTGCGTCTGTATGGACATGGCATCTGGGCCTTTATCGTATTTGTGAATGCCACGTGGTTATCCTTTGTAGAGTGGTATTCGTTTTCACACGAGGGTGCTTAAGAAGTGGGCATTTTGCACCACTGGTACAGGGACTGTGGTATGTTACAAGCGTGTGTTCTCCTGACCTATGGCATGAGGTAGTTTGTCAAGGTGAGCCAATGTCACTGTGATTGCATGGCCCAAGCTTTTTATTAGTAACATTTGTCAAACTGACCCACACATTAAATAGGCTGGTGTGTGGCTGTTTGTAAAGAGATCGACTCAAACTACCAGAGGTATCGACCCGGAAGGAACCCTCAATTCTCCAGTTTCACAAATCTCTCCAAATGCAGCTTTTTGTAACAACACCTGACCAGGGATTAATCCTAATGAATGTGCAGACCACAGACCATAACTCACACTACTGCGCTACTGTTGCCAGCCCACACCCTGGCGACACACACCCTGTACAGAGAGGTAGATAAGTGCTTTAAACAATAAAATAAAATAAATAAACAATAAAAAAAGTCTTTCATATGATTACTTGCAAGTGAGCCAACAAAAGGAACCAGCTAGAAGAAGCCACTCTGTGCTGCGGGGTGGTGATGCACACTAAAGCGCTGTTGACTCACCACTGCATAGGACGAACACAGTTTCTGACCCCCAGTGGTCTAGTGTAGTGTTGCGACCTGCTGGCCCATGGTTCGACAATGATGTGACGCGCTTCCTGCTCTACACAAATGCCAACGTGGCTCAAAGGCAGAGCCGGCCTTAGGGCAGGGCCGGCCAAGCGACCGCCCGGGGCGCCATTAGCCCCCAGGGCCCCGAGCTGGGGTGGTTGAAGAAGTGTCATTTTGAAATTAAATAAGCTTGCGGGAGCGGGCGCATTTAACAACAATAGGGTGCTGGCACCATATTGAGATAATTACCACCCTGCTCCGGCGCGGGAGTTCAGGTTATAATCATCTTAATAGGGTGCTGCAGCACCCTATTGTTGTTAAATGTGTTAAATGTGCCGGCTTCCACTGTAAAGAATGGGGGGGTCTGTACCTCTGCTCTCTACATGGCAGAGGAGAGGCACAGAGGACCCGAGCCAAGATTCTCTATTATTGGTAACATAGTCGAGCAAACAAGACCTAGCTTCTCAGGAGGCGATGCAGCCTGGTTCTTAAGTACAGTGCAGTCCCCAAGCCCGCACAAAGGACTGTCCACACACTGTATTACTGAAAACACAGTCTTTATATAATTAAGTTCACGGTTATGTACACAATCACAATAACTCACTTTGTGCTCAGTTAATCTACAATGGCAAATATATACAGTTCTAAGTGGTACCACAATTATTATCAGATTTCATTAAAGTGCATAAACTGTGCTCTAGTTAAATGTCACACAAATCACTTAATAAAGGTAACCAACAATAGATATAGGAGGGAAAGCAGTTGGTTAGAACAATTGGCAAAATACTGGCCTCTACCGTTAGACACAGTTCTGTGCGGAGATCCCCCCACCTGGGCAACCTGTAAAGTAAAGATATATCACAAGCCCAGTCCATATATTGTTCTATAAGTCTTATTCCCTTCTATAATGCTTCTACCACCCCACAGTACCTGGAATAGCAGAGTTCCTCAAGGAGGTGTTGAGGAATCCTTCTTGAGTGACTCCCTTTAAAGGAGGAGCCACGGATCATCGATGGGCCTCAAAGAAAATGAACTCGGCGTCGAGAATCCTCGATGGAAGTTCGGCGGTGTCGAGGCAGCAGCTTCGATCCCGACGGTGCTCGTTGACGACGAGTCAAAGACGTCCTGCAACGATGAGGCGTGCGGGGCACCTCAATGTCGATAGTTCAGGACCGCAAAGAGTTGCTGAGGAACTGTGGCCCAGCAAGGGCGTCGAGTCATCCGGCGTCTCTATGGTCTCTGGGTGGTGGGAAACCCACCGGCGGATGCTCCTCGGCGCGTCGATGGCCTGGCCTTCTGCGGCGGGATAAGGTGGGCGGCGGTGCGGATGAGCGCGTCCATGAATCAAGAGTCTTAGGCAAAGGAGCCTGCAGCTCCAGTCGTCGGCGGCACGGCGGCAAATGGTCCCCTCTTCTGTGCGGCCCAGCTTTGACAGGCCTCCAGCGGTTAAAACAAACTTGAGAACCCTGGTCGACGACGGTGGACGGAATGTTTGGTGCTGATCTTCGTTCTTCTCAGTGGTCCCATTCTCTGGTCGGCAGTAATTCGAGGGTCTGACTTCCAGGGAGCTTCGGTGAAGGTTAGCAGTGCTCGATGGTCCCTCGGAGCAGGGGAAGAGGGCGCCTAACCAGGTCCTCTCTTGGATCAGTCTTGACAGCTTTCGGATTTCGGCGAAGGGAGGCAGCAGTCAACCTTCTTCTTCAGGCTCGGCTTCGAGATTAAGCATCAGTTTCAACTTCAGCTTCTGAACGATTTCTAGCAGTGAGAGGCCCCCAGATATACTAGTTGATCGCCCATTCATTCTGCTAGGTCAGACTCAGGCAACCAATCACTCAGAAGGACATTCAGCAGTCAGTCAGCCAATCAGGCATACAGTACATTCAGGCCATTCTCCTCCCTCTCAGACACTAACAACAAGGGATGTGTATTGGGACAAGTACCCAGCCATTCAACACTATACACTGCATTCATACCAGTTTCGGGCAGGGCTGTCTCAGTCACTGTGGCAAACACCAGAAAACAGACATCCACAACAAGAAGTGCATATTGGTCACATATTTCATTCACCCAGGTCCCACCCATAGGGTCTACCCACAACCACAGTCACTGGGAAGGCTCCAACCAGTCTGGCCTGGACTTCACAACAACACCATATATGGAACTTCCATCCAACAGCTAGTCAGCGGGGAAGGGACAGAGTCAGGGCTTCCCAGGACTTTGGGAAAACAAGGTAACAGGCAATAGAAAGCAAGGGGCCACAGGGGGCATCTTGTTTCCTATCAGGAATCAACTGATTCCAATGGCAGGGCCTAGGTATTTCCAAAATGGAGGATACTCAGAGCACCCATCAAATTCAGCATTGAGCTGCCACCAGCCCATACCATGCTCTGTGGGCCACACAGGTGCCCAAAAACATACACTAGGGGCACAGGGTTGTACCCCCACCCATGGGTGCCATAAGGGTATCCCATGGGTCTGTACACCAAACCAAAAAACAGGAAGAGCTGCACTGCCAGGAGTCCTACATGGACTCCTGGGCAGAAAACCATACAGAACATAAATGAAAAAGGACTATAGGACAAGGACAGGGAGGCCCTGTCCCTCTAATGCATTTCCAGCATCACAGTCTCCCCCCCAGACTGAGGTTAGGGTGCCTAATCTCCCACGAGATAGACACCCTGATCCAGACGGTCAACATACCTTCTGGAAAGTCCAGCTGCATTATCGTGACTCTTCCCTGGTCTGTGCTCTATTGTGAAGTCTAGCCCTTGCAGGCTAAGGGCCCACCTGAGCAGTTTCGGTTTCTCACCCTTCATCTGCATAAGCCACTTCAGGGGATTATGATCGGTTTGGACCTTGAAGGTAGACCCTGTAAGGTAGGGCCTAAAACACCTAAGGCTCCAAACTATACTGAAACATTCCTTTTCACCATTAGCCCACATAGGTTCTCTACCCTTGAGTTGTCTACTGATGTGTATGATCGGATGTTCCCTCCCTTTGTCATCTAACTGGGACAAGACAGCTCCAATTCCGGTGTCGCAGGCATCTGTCTGGACTATAAAGCGTTTGCTGTAGTCAGGCGCACACAACACAGGTGCACTACACAAACTTTCTTTCAAGCCATCAAATGCCGTCTGACAGTCTTCAGTCCAATTAACCTTCCTAGGTTGTTTGGGTGAAGTCAGAGCTGTCAGTGGTGAAGCTATGGTCCCATAGTCCACCATGAAATTGCTATAATACCCAGTGAGGCCCAAAAAGGCCCTCACCTGGGTTTGAGTAGTGGGAGTCTCCCAGTCCTGTACATCCTGTACTTTACTGGGGAGAGGTTGGATTTGACCCCCTCCTACCTCATGACCAAGATACGTGGCTTTCTCCTGAGCTATCTGGCACTTGGTGGCCTTGATAGTGAGGTTAGCCCTTTTCAAGGCCTGCAACATCTTATCCAGATGTGTCAAATGCTCTTCCCAGGTGGAACTGTAGATGACAATGTCATCTAAGTAGGCCACACAAAAGGCCTGCAGCCCACTGAGCACATGATTGACCAATCTTTGGAAGGTGGTAGGGGCATTCTTCAACCCAAAAGGCATGAACCTAAACTGATAGAGTCCCTCAGGTGTTGAGAACGCCGTCTTTTCCTTGGCATGGTCTGTCAGAGCTATGTGCCAATAGCCTGAGGTGAGGTCAAAGGTGCTCACAAATTTGGCAGCACCTATGGTGTCCACGAGCTCATCAGCCCTGGGCAATGGGTGTGCGTCAGTTTTGGGGATGGAATTGACTCCTCGGTAGCCCACACAAAACCTCCAACCCTTGGTACCTGCCTGGGAACTTGCTATGTGGACAAGGACCACAGGACTGGACCAGGGACTGGTTGCAGGTTCAATAACACCCAGATCCAACATCTTGGTGACCTCAGCATGGATGCCGTTCTTAACTGTATCTGACATACGGTAGCACCTGCTTTTGACAGGCACACTGTCACCAGTGTCAATTTCGTGCCTACACCATGGTGTAAGGCCTGGTGGCAGTGAGAACAGAGAGGCATACTGCCAGAGCAAAGCCCTGCTGGCCTTACCTCAGGCTATTGGCAAATAGCTCTGACGGACCATGCCAAGGCAAAGACAGCATTCTCAACACCTGAGGGACTTTACCAGTTTAGGGTCATGCCTTTTGGGTTGAAGAATGCCCCTGCCACCTTCCAGAGATTGGTCAATCATGCCCTCAGTGGGTTGGAGGTCTTTTAGGTGGCCTACTTAGATGACATTGCAATCTACAGTTCCACCTGGGAAGAGCATTTTACAGATCTGGATAAGGTGTTGCAGGCCTTGAAAAGGGCTACCCTCACTATCAAGGCCACCAAGTGCCAGATAGCTCAAGGGAAAGTCACATATCTTGGTCATGAGGTAGGAGGGGGTCATATCTACCCTCTCCCCAGTAAAGTACAGGATGTACAGGACCGGGAGACTCCCACTACTCAAAACCAGGTGAGAGCCTTTTTGGGCCTCACTGGGTATTATTTTATGGTGGACTATGGAACCATAGCTGTACCACTGACAGCTCTGACTTCACCCAAACAGCCTAGGAAGTTAATTGGACTGAAGACTGACAGAGGGCCTATGATGGCTTGAAAGAAAGTAATTGTAGGGCACATGTGTTGTGTGAGCCTGACTACAGCATACGCTTTATAGTCCAGACAGATGCCTGGGACCCCCGAGGAGAACGAAGATCAGCACTGGACATTCCGTCCACCGTCGTTGACCAGGCTTCGCAAGTTTGTTGTAACCACTGGAGGCCCGTCGAAGCTGTGTCGCCCAGAAGAGGAGACCGCTTGACGCTGTGCTGCCGATGACCGGAGCCGCACGCTCCTTTGCCTAAGACTCCTGATTCACGGATGCACTCGTCTGCACCGCTGCCCGCCTTATCCTGCCGCAGAAGGCCAGGCAGTTGGCGCACCAAGGAGCATCCGCCGGTGGGTTTCCCGCCACCCAGAGACCATAGAGACGCCAGACGACTCGACGCCCTTGCTGGGCCACAGTTCTTCACCAACTCTTTGTGGTCCTGAACTATCGACATCGAGGTACCCCGCACGCCGCATCCTTGCAGGACGTCTTTGACTCGTCGTCGACGAGCACCGTCAGGATCGCAGCTGCTGCCTCGATGCTGCCAAACTTCCATCGAGGATTCTCGACGCCAAGTTCATTTTCTTCAAGGCCCATCGACGATCCGTGCCTCCTGCTTTAAAGGGAGTTACTCAAGAAGGATACCTCGACGCCTCCTTGAGGAACTCTGCTATTCCATGTACTTTGAGGTGGTAGAAATATTATAGAAGGGAATAAGACGTATAGAACAATATATTGACTGGGCTTGTGATATATCTTTACTTTACAGGTTGCCCAGGTGGGGGGATCGCCACACAGAACTGTGTCTAACAGTAGAGGCCAGTATTTTGCAAGTTGTTCTAACCAACTGCTTTCCCTCCTATATCTATTGTTGGTTACCTTTATTAAGTGATTTTTTGTGACATTTAATCCGAGTACAGTTGATGCACTTTAATGAAATCTGATAATAATTGTGGTACCACTTAGAACTGTATATATTTGCCATTGTAGATTAACTGAGCACAAAGTGAGTTATTGTGATTGTGTACATAACCTTGAACTTAATTATATAAAGACAGTGTTTTCAATAATACAGTGTGTGGACATTTCTTTGTGGGGGCTTGGGGACTACACTGTACTTAAGAACCAGCCTGCATCACCTCCTGAGAAGCTAGGCCTTGATTGCTTGACTACTTTACCAATAATAGAGCATCTTTGCTCAGGTCCTCTGTGCCCCTCCTCTGCCATATAGAGAGAAGTACAGACCCCACCCTCCAGTCTTTACACAGTGTAAAGTGCACTGGAAATGTGCATCACACCCGCAAGCACATTTATTTTTAAATTACACCACAAAAAGAAACATTTACAGGCTCCACCCCCCCATCCCCAATTGACCAGGGGTGCGGCGCCAAATTGTTATTTCTCTGCTCGGGGAGCAGCTTCCACTAAGGCCGGCACTGCTCAAAGTTATACTATGCACTCATGACCTTGTGATGCAACAATGGCGCTCAAAGCAACTTAGGTAAACCAGATCGCTGTGTGCTTGTGGCTCTGTGGCAAGACGGCATTTGGCTGTGACTGCAATGCGCTTCAATGCTAGTACTTTGCAGTGCAGTGGTGGAATCTCCTCCTCACCTGTTAAAACAGCAGTCTCTAATGTCTATGGTCAGACGTGCATCCCTGCAGGTATACAGAAGCTGGGCGGAAACAACAGTGGCACGCCTAAGGGAGAGCAGAGGAGAAGGCCGAAGGAACAGTGCTGCTGCAGGCCAGGTGATGACAGCCTGTTGGAGTCAAGGGAAAGCCGGACCAACAGTGCTGTGGCAGAGCCAGGGAAGGGGGTTGGGGTGGCGGCCACCCCCTCTGACTCCCCTCCTAGTGCCCAGTGCACCCCTAGCCTCTCAGCTGGTGCCCTATTATCTGCCCCCTCTCCCACCCCGGCACCAAAAGCTGCCTCCGCTACTGCCGTGTGGAATACCACAGGACGAGTCCCTGAGAAAGAGGAGGAAAGAAACAGAGGAACCGTGCTGGCTGCCAGGCGGAGCGGCCCTGCAGGAGATGGGAAGAGCGGCGAAAGTCACCAGGGGACAGGAGCCCGCTAGAGCCAGTCGGGCCCCTCATGTGACAAAGCGCTTCTGGAGTCGCGTGGCTGATGTTCAACTATGTCAACCACAAGGGAAAAGATACTGCAGGAGCAGGTGCCACCGCAGAGGGCTCGAGGGATGGTCCTGCGTCATCTTGTTCTCTAGAGTTGGCCGACACTGCGGCCGCACACAGAGGTAGAGAAGGGGGCACCAGAGGAGGACGCAGAGGCGTAGCCAGCATCATCTATCAAGTGGTGTCTGAAGCTAATGTAGTTGGGCCCACCGCAGTGAAGTTAACATATGTACACGCCCGCACAGCGCTACAGAGTGGATGGTCATTTACAGATTTTGGGTGGGCCTTGCCCGCTCAAGCTCTACCCTGTCTATGCCTCTGGAAGGAAGAGAAAGCAGAGCAAGGGCAGTTCAGAGGATGGAGAGGAGCTGGATGTTGCTGAGCAACCAAAGACCGACAAGATTCCCTTGTGAACCAAGATTCAGGAGGATAAGTGTGAGAGACCAATGATGCTGCATCCCAGAACCTGTATTGAATAGTCACCACTGGGGAGAAGTGTGAGAGACCAGCTATGCTGCATCCCAGAACCTGTAGTGACTAGTCACCACTGGGGAGAAGTGTGAGAGACCAGCTATGCTGCATCCGGGAACCTGTAGTGAATAATCACCACCGGGGAGAAGTGTGAGAGACCAGCTATGCTGCATCCCGGAACCTGTAGTGAATAATCATCACTGGGGAGAAGTGTGAGAGACCAGCTATGCTGCATCTGGGAACCTGTAGTGAATAATCACCACCGGGGAGAAGTGTGAGAGACCAGCTATGCTGCATCCCGGAACCTGTAGTGAATAGTCACCACCGAGGAGAAGTGTGAGAGACCAGCTATGCTGCATCCCAGAACCTGTAGTGAATAGTCACCACTGGGGAGAAGTGTGAGACACCAGCTATGCTTTATCCAGGAACATGTAGTGAATAGTCACCACTGGGGAGAAGTGTGAGAGACCAGTTATGCTGCATCCCGGAACCTGTAGTGAATAGTCACCACTGGGGAGAAGTGTGAGAAACCAGTTATGCTGCATCCCGGAACCTGTAGTGAATAGTCACCACTGGGGAGAAGAGTTAGAGACCAGCTTTGCTGCATCCCAGAACCTGTAGTGACTAGTCACCACTGGGGAGAAGTGTGAGAGACCAGCTATGCTGCATCCCGGAACCTGTAGTGAATAGTCACCACTTGGGAGAAGTGTGAGAGACCAGTTATGCTGCATGCTGGAACCTGTAGTGAATAGTCACCACTGGGAAGAATTGTGAGAGACCAGCTATGCTGCATCCTGGAACCTGTAGTGAATAGTCACCACTGGGGAGAAGTGTGAGAGACCAGCTATGCTGCATCCCAGAACCTTTAGTGAATAGTCACCAGTGGGGAGAAGGGCGAGATACCAGCTATGCTGCATCCCGGAACCTGTAGTGAATAGTCACCACCGGGGAGAATTGTCATGATGCATACCCCTGGGCATCCAGACCACGTCCATCAGTCCCGGGAGCAGGCATCATGTTGCCTTGAGAAAACCCAGCAACCCCGGCTAGGGGCTGTCTGGGTTCAGTCCTGGCGCCAATGGTGCCAGGCTCATATGGGACATCAGTCCTGGCGCCATAGGCGCCAGGCTCATAAGTGCACACTTACCTGATGCAGACCATGCTGCAAGAAGATCCAAGCCCATGTGAGGCCTGGAAGGGACTACTTTACCTTAGGGACTATTTGTTACTCGGGTGTGGTCGGGGAGGAATACCTACCTGGGACTACTCTGGAGGCTATTTAAACCACGCCCGAAGAGCAGCACACGCTTCGCGTTATTCTGCATCCAGCAGCGTAACGTTCACCGTGCCAGCAGCAGCATCCAGCCTTCTGCCATGCCCGCCTCGAAAACTGGAGCACCTAGAAAGAAGAAAAGAAGCAAAGGGTAGAATAAGAGTATTACCTGATTTCTTACCTGATCCCGGATTCATCGCTTCTTCAAACCTGAGGAAAGACTTTGTTTTAAATGCGTCGCTTCGCCTGCAGCAGCGCCGCGCCATACCATTCCACAAAGCATCTCTTCGATCCGGCGCTGTCTCCATCTTTACATCGCCGAATTCCGGCACCCAAGGGGGACAAGAAACAACAAGGTGAGCAGAGAGAACAGACATAGACAATCTCTTTAGCCGCCATATGCTTACCTGATTTTACCGCTGGAGGTATTATTCATCAGCAAGCCACATTTTGAGAAAGCAGCAAGTTTAACCCTTGGCATTATTTACCGGACAGCGTTGGGTGACACAGACTTTTACCGGAGCGCTTTCAGCTGTCAATCTTCCTATTGGGTCAAAGCTGCAAGATAAAAGAGGAATTGACATGAGTGAATTCCAGACATTTTGATCTCTTATGAACTATATACTTACGGCTCTTCGCCAGGATCTTTTGGAGTCAGGATTCGTCTACAACTCTTCCAATATCTTCAGGTCAGTGAAGTAACTGGTCATCAACGCGCCCCTGTGTACTTCGCAGGATGGAGGGCTCATCCTTCAAAAATATAAGGTGAGATTGCTGAGAGGGCACTTCAGTGGTGATTAGAGGGGAGGACAGTAGGGGTGCTATCACTTGAATCCACAAGTGGCTAAATCCATCTCTCCACTTGTAGGAGAATATTTCTACGGGTCAAGCAGACAAGAATTGGAGGGCAGATCCAGTCAGTCATCGCTGCACTACGCATCACGTGGGTGGAGGCCGCAGCAGTCCGGGTCCGACCGACGTCCCTGTGGGAGCCAGGTGAGCGTAACAGAACGCGAAGCCTATCTACAAATCCCCACCCGGGCGTTCTGGAAACTTCAGAAACCGACCAACTGGCCCAACTATTGGGGGAATTTAGGGCAGAAATGCACGCCGCTCGCCAAGAGACTAATGCCCTCAGAAGATAACTAATTGTATCGAAGGAGCGCACAGATGATCTCGCCAGACAACTACTGCAAAACCAAGCTGGACAAACACCCCTACCTGGGTTTGGGGGGAATCCAGCCCCAGTTTCATCAAGCAATCCTGTGCAAGTGATTTTACCAGGAAATATTCCGTTAGCTCCACCCGTACGCTTTGCTGGGGACCCCAAGAGGTTTGCTGTGTTCATGAACCAATGCCGCTTGCAATTTTTATGCAGACTGGGAGCTTTCCAAACAACCAAGCTAAAGTAGCCTTTGTATTATCATATCTTAGTGGCAGCGCAGCGGATTGGTCCATTCCGCTAGTCAACCAGGATGACCCTCTTCTCTGGAATTTTCAGGGTTTTCAAATGAGCATGGAAAGACTTTTCGCCAGACATTCACAGGGACAAGCCCTGGGTAACAAACTCTTATCCTTACGACAGGGTAACCAGGATCTGGTAACCTATATCGCAACCTTCAATTGATTGGTGGTGGAAACCGAATGGCCTGAAGAAAAACGAATCACGTTATTTCATCGAGGGCTTCGAGGAGAACTCAAGGATGTCTTGGCTCAAGTCGTGAACCCACCTCAAGACTGCGCTGAATATATAGACTTAGTGGTGCAGTTAGATCACAGACTTCAGAACAGAAAGGCTGATCAAGCCAAGTTTGAGAATCGGGTGTTGGTCAAAACCCACGCTAACCCCAAAGGAGCAGATGGTTCAGAACCCATGCAAATTGGAGGGGTTAAAGGACCCCTAACCCAGAAGGAAAGAGAAAAGAGACGGCAAATGCAATTGTGTCTATATTGTGGAACTTCTGGACATTTTCTACGGGATTGCACTGTAAAACCACCCAGGAAGGTGGTAGGAGCTGCTGATAAAAGCCATATGGAGTCAGACTCGGGAAACAACCACGCCCAACAAGCTTAGAGGTCCGCTTGCCGAGCTTGAAGAAGGATACTCAGACCTCGCATTTCATCATACCAATGGTCATCGTAGATCCAGGGCAGCCATCGCGTATGCACGCAGTAAGGGCATACATTGATAGCGGGGCCATAGGAAACTATGTGGACTATGAATTGGCTTCTAGGATGAATCTACCTCTCTGCTGAAAAAACACCTCAGATGTCATCACCACAGTCGATGGAACTGAAATTGCCTCTGGACCTGTAACTCACTCCACTGCAGAGATGACACCATTGGGTCAGGATGCACATCGAGAGACTATTGTGTTTGATCTAATCAAAGCCCCACAGCTCAAAATAATACTGGGTATACCTTGGTTGGAAACACATAATCCATGTATTGATTGGCGAGAGAAGAGAATAACCTTCCCGGATTGTGTACAAACCTGTTACCGAAAGAAAAATCAGAACGCAGGTCTGGCCACAGTAACCACAGCAGTCATGCAACTACCTCCAGAATACCAAGAATTCCAGGATGTCTTCCAAAAGGAACAGGCAAACACCTTACCTCCTCACAAATCGTACGATTGTCAAATCGTTCTCATACCCGGTGCACAACCCCCTTGTAGCAGGACCTATGCCTTTACGGAACCTGAGAACCTTCACTTATGACAATATTTAGACCAGTACCTTGCCAATGGCTTTATTCGCCCATCCAAGACCCCTGCATCTTCAGCTTTGTTCTTCGTACCCAAAAAGGAAGGTGACCTCAGAACGTGCATAGACTACTGCGCATTGAACCAGATAACTGTTAAGAACCGATACCCGTTGCCTCTGATCCCTGAACTACTAGACCAAGTCAAGGATGCTTGTATCTACACTAAGTTGGAACTCCGAGGGGCATATCATCTGGTACGTGTAAAGAAAGGCGACAAATGGAAGACAGCCTTTCGCACCAAGTACGGATTATTCGAGTATCAGGTGATGCCCTTCGGGTTGTGCAATGCAACAGCAGCCTTGCAGTATTTTATGAACGATGTCCTTCGTGAACTCATTGACGTCTGTGTTGTCGTATACATAGACGATATTCTAGTGTATTCCTCCTCAGAATCAGACCATGTTAAGCGCGTACATGCAGTCCTTGAAAAACTACGCCAGCACAAGTTATATGCAAAATTGGAAAAATTTGTTTTTCATGTTACGGAAGTTGAATTCCTTGGTTTTATCCTGACTCCAAAAGGAGTCCGAATGGACTCACAAAAGGTGGACGCAATTCTCAAGTGGCCATCACCTAGTTCAGTTAAAGGGGTACAAAGCATGCTCGGATTTGCCAATTTCTACCGCAGATTCATTCCGGACTTCTCATATGTTGTACATCCCATCACAGCACTTTTGCGAAAGAACAAACGCTTCTTGTGGACCGAAGAGGCTGAAAGGGCCTTCCAAGAGCTGAAAGCGAAATTCACGTCTGCGCCTGTCTTAAGACATCCACGCCCAGAGCTTCCATAAATAGTGGAAACTAATGCATCCAGTTTAGCCATGGGAGCTGTCCTGTCCCAGAAGGATCCTGAAACTGGTCAACTTCACCCAGTGGCATTTTGGTCCAGAAAGTTCTCGGCACCCGAGTTAAACTATGCGGTTACCGATAAAGACTTATTAGCCATCAAATCCGCCTTTAAGGCTTGGCGACACTATCTTCTCGGTGCCAGGCATACCATTACTGTAATCACCGATCACCGGAACTTGCAGTATCTAAAAACAGCCAAAGCCCAATCATCGCACCAACTTTGATGGGCATTGTTCTTTGCCGAATTCGATTTTGTGATCGCTTATCGACCAGGCTGTAAAAATGGCAAGGCAGATGCCTTATCCCGAATAGGAATGGAAGAAGCATATGCGAACCCGGAGCCGGTGCCTATAATTTCTGAACAAAGAATTCTTGGCATAACTACTTTACAGACAGTAGAAGAAATTCATTTAAAAATCCAACAACTCTTCGATCCAGCAGCCCTGCAGGACTGGGTAAAGAAATGCCCGGATTACTCAGTCATCAATGATCTACCCTACTATCAATGACGACTATTCCTACCACACAAGGAATTACAGGAACTTGTCATCTCCAATTATCATGATACCCTGATGGAAGGTCACCCAGGTATCGCAAAAACTGAAGCTAAAATTAAGAGACAATTCTGGTGGCCCACCTGGCGAAAAGATATGGTCATTTGTGATGTCTTGCGGCATTTGCGCCCAAAACAAAAGTCAGAAGAAAAAACCAGCTGGCCTTTTACAACCTTTGGATATTCCACCTACACGATGGCACACCTTGTCTTTAGATTTTATTACTGATCTACCTCCATGTAATGGATTTAACACCATTCTAGTTATCGTGGATCTTTTTTCCAAGATGGCCCACTTTATTCCTTTGAAGGGATTACCTTCTGCTTCAATTCTGGCCAAGGAGTTCCTCGAAAACATCGTTCGAATACATGGGTTTCCTTCCGTATTGGTCTCTGACCGAGGTAGTCAATTCATTTCACATTTTTGGAAGAAAAGTTGCCAATTGGCGCAAACCGGCGTAAGGTTATCAACCAGTCACCATCCCCAGACCGATGGTCAGACGGAGAGGACCAACTAGACCCTTGAACAGTACCTACGTTGCATGTTTCACCAGACTGAAAGTAATTGGAAAGATATTTTATGGATTTCCAAATATGCATACAATAACAATAGACAAAGCCCCTTTCATACCATATATGGACACCACCCTCGCACCTCAGAACTCGATTCGCTTCAGCACTTAGAAATGCCCGCAGTTAGTCATTTGTATTCTACTATTACACAAGCCTTCAAGGAAGCAACTGAACATTTGAAGCAAGCAAAAGAGAAATACAAGAAAAATGCTGATCTACATAGAAGTGAAACTCCGCAGTACCAAATTAGAGATCAGGTTTGGCTAGCTACAAAACACATACCTCTAAAAGGAACTCTGACTTTAATCCTAGATATTTAGGACCTTACACCATTAAGGCCATTATCAACCCGGTGGCCGTCAAACTGGAATTACCCTCCAATATGGGAATTCATCCTGTCTTTCATGTTTCACTTTTAAAACCAGTTCAACCAGGAACAAGCTTAACCATACCACCAGATCCTATCTTGATAGATGGAGAACCTGAATTCGAGGTGAAAAACATCCTGGACTCCAAAGTGGTTAAATCAAAACTTTTTTACTTAACCGATTGGAAAGGTTATAGGCCACAGGAAAGGTCATGGGAGCCTAGTGACCACGTTCATGCACCTCGATTAGTGAAGAGATTCCATCGGGACTGCCCAGACAAACCAGGACCAAGGGGAAGAACGACTTTAGGAGGGGCCTGGAGGGGGAGTGCTGTCATGATGCATACCCCCGGGCATCCAGACCACGTCCATCAGCCCCAGGAGCAGGCATCATGTTGCCTTGAGAAAACCCAGCAACCCCTGCTAGGGGCTGTCTGGGTTCAGTCCTGGCGCCAATTGTGCCAGGCTCATATGGGACATCAGTCCTGCGCCATAGGCGCCAGGCTCATAAGTGCACATTTACCTGATGCAGACCATGCTGCAAGAAGATCCAAGCCCATGCTAGGCCTGGAAGGGACTACTTTACCTTAGGGACTATTTGTTACTCGGATGTGGTCGGGGAGGAATACCTACCTGGGACTACTTTGGAGGCTATTTAAACCACGCCCGAAGAGCAGCACATGATTTGCGTTATTCTGCATCCAGCAGCGTAACGTTCACCGTGCCAGCAGCAGCATCCAGCCTTCTGCCACGCCCGCCTCGAACCTGGAGCACCTAGAAAGAAGAAAAGGTTAGAACAAGAGTATTACCTGATTTCTTACCTGATCCCGGATTCATCGCATCTTCAAACCTGAGGAAAGACTTGGTTTTAAACACGTCGCATCGCCTGCAGCAGCGCCGCGCCATACTCAACTTTCCACGCAGCATCTCTTCGATCCGGCGCTGTCTCCATCTTTACATCGCCGAATTCCGGCACCTAAGGGGGACAAGAAACAACAAGGTGAGCAGAGAGAACAGACAGAGACAATCTCTTTAGCCGCCATATGCTTACCTGATTTTACCGCCGGAGGTATTATTCATCAGCACGCCACATCTTCTTATGCCGCACCTGTGAGAAAAGGAGAAAGCAGCAAGTTTAACCCTTGGCATTATTTACCGGACAGTGTTGGGTAACACAGACATTTACCGGAGCGCTTTCAGCTGTCAATCTTCTTATTGGGTCAAAGCTGCAAGATAAAATAGGAATTGGACAGGAGTGAATTCCAGACATTTTGAACTCTTACGAACTATATACTTACGGCTCTTCGCCAGGATCTTTTGGAGTCAGGATTCGTCTACAACTCTTCCAATATCTTCAGGCCAGTGAAGTAACTGGTCATCAACGCGCCCCTGTGTACTTCGCAGGATGGAGGGCTCATCCTTCAAGAATATAAGGTGAAATTGCTGAGAGGGCACTTCAGTGGTGATTAGAGGGGAGGACAGTAGGGGTGCTATCACTTGAATCCACAAGTGGCTAAATCCATCCCTCCACTTGTAGGAGAATATTTCTACGGGTCAAGCAGACAAGAATTGGAGGGCAGATCCAGTCAGTCATTGCTGCACTACGCATCACGTGGGTGGAGGCCGCAGCAGTCCGGGTCCGACCGACGCCCCTGTGGGAGCCAGGTGAGCGTAACAAGAAGTGTGAGAGACCAACTATGCTTTATCCAGGAACTTGTAGTGAATAGTCACCAGTGGGGAGAAGTGTAAGAGACCAGCTATGCTGCATCCCGGAACCTGTAGTGAATAGTCACCACTGGGGAGAAGTGTGAGAGACCAGCTATGCTGCATCCCGGAACATGTAGTGAATAGTCACCACTGGGGAGAAATGTGAGAGACCAGCTACGCTGCATCCCAGAACTTGCAGTGTATAGTCACCACTGGTGAGAAGTGTGAGAGAAGAGTTATGCTGCATCCTGGAACCTGTAGTGAATAGTCACCACTGGGGAAAAGTGTGACAGAACAGCTATACTGCATCCAGGAACCTGTAGTGAATAGTCACCACTGGGGAGAAATGTGAGAGACCAGCTATGCTGCATCCAGGAACCTGTAGTGAATAGTCACCACCGGGGAGAAGTGTGAGAGACCAGTTATGCTGCATCCAGGAACCTGTAGTGAGTAGTCACCACTGGGGAGAAGTGTGAGAGACCAGCTATGCTGCATCCAGGAACCTGTAGTGAATAGTCCCCACTGGGGAGAAGTGTGAGAGACCAGCTATGCTGCATCCGGGAGCCTGTAGTTAGTAGTCACCATTGTGGAGAAGTGTGAGAGACCAGCTATGCTGCATCCTGGAACCTGTAGTGAATAGTCACCACTGGGGAGAAGAGTGAGAGACCAGCTATGCTGCATCCCAGGACCTGTAGTGAATAGTCACCACTGGGGAGAATTGTGAGAGACCAGCTATGCTGCATCCCGGAACCTGTGGTGAATAGTCACCACTGGGGAGAATTGTGAGAGACCAGCTATGCTGCATCCCGGAACTTGCAGTGAATAGTCACCACTGGTGAGAAGTGTGAGAGAACAGTTATGCTGGATCCTGGAACCTGTAGTGAATAGTCACCACTGGGGAGAAGTGTGAGAGACCAGCTACGCTGCATCCTGCAACCTAGGTGAATAGTCACCACTGGGGAGAAATGTGAGACCAGCTACGCTGCATCCCGGAACTTGCAGTGAATAGTCACCACTGGTGAGAAGAGTTAGAGAACAGTTATGCTGCATCCAGGAACCTGTAGTGAATAGTCACCACTGGGGAGAATTGTGAGAGACCAGCTATGCTGCATCCCGGAACTTGCAGTGAATAGTCACCACTGGTGAGAAGTGTGAGAGAACAGTTATGCTGGATCCTGGAACCTGTAGTGAATAGTCACCACTGGGGAGAAGTGTGAGAGACCAGCTATGCTGCATCCTGCAACCTAGGTGAATAGTCACCACTGGGGAGAAATGTGAGAGACCAGCTACGCTTCATCCCGGAACCTGCAGTGAATAGTCACCACTGGTGAGAAGTGTGAGAGAACAGTTATGCTGCATCCTGGAACCTGTGGTGAATAGTCACCACTGGGGAGAATTGTGAGAGACCAGCTATGCTGCATCCCAGAACTTGCAGTGAATAGTCACCACTGGTGAGAAGTGTGAGAGAACAGTTATGCTGGATCCTGGAACCTGTAGTGAATAGTCACCACTAGGGAGAAGTGTGAGAGACCAGCTATGCTGCATCCTGCAACCTAGGTGAATAGTCACCACTGGGGAGAAATGTGAGAGACCAGCTACGCTGCATCCCGGAACTTGCAGTGAATAGTCACCACTGGTGAGAAGTGTGAGAGAACAGTTATGCTGCATCCCAGAACCTGTAGTGAATAGTCACCACCGGGGAGAAGTGTGAGAGACCAGTTATGCTGCATCCCGGAACCAGTAGTGAATAGTCATCACTGGGGAGAAGTGTTAGAGACCAGCTATGCTGCATCCGGGAGCCTGTAGTTAGTAGTCACCACTGGGTAGAAGTGTGAGAGACCAGCTATGCTGCATCCCGGAACATGTAGTGAATAGTCACCAGTGGGTAGAATTGTGAGCGACCAGCTATGCTGCATCCCGGAACTTGCAGTGAATAGTCACCACTGGTGAGAAGTGTAAGAGAACAGTTATGCTGCATCCTGGAACCTGTAGTGAATATTCACCACTGGGCAGAAGTGTGATAGACCAGATATGCTGCATCCTGCAACCTCTCATGAATAGTCACTACTGGGGAGAAGGGTGACAGACCAGTTATGCTGCATCCCGGAACCTTTAGTGAATAGTCACCACTTGGGAGAAGTGTGAGAGACCAGCTATGCTGCATCCCGGAACCTGTAGTGAATAGTCACCACTGGGGAGAAGTGTGAGAGTCGAGCTATGCTGCATCCCAGGACCTGTATTGAATAGTCACCCCTGGGGAGAAGTGTGAGAGACCAGTTATGCTGCATCCCGGAACCTGTAGTGAATAGTCACCACTGGGGAGAAGTGTGAGAACCAGCTATGCTGCATCCTGGAACCTGTAGTGAATAGTCACCACTGGGGAGAAGTGTGAGAGACCAGCTATGCTGCATCCCAGGAACTGTAGTGAATACTCACCACTGGGGAGAAGTGTGAGAGACCAGTTATGCTGCATCCCGGAACCTGTAGTGAATAGTCACCACTGGGGAGAAGTGTGATAGACCAGCTATGCTCCATCCTGGAAACTGAAGTGAATAGCCAACACTGGGGAGAAGTGTGATAGACCAGCTATGCTGCATCCTGGAGCTTGTAGTGAATAGTCACCACTGGGGAGAAGTGTGATAGACCAGCTGTGCTGCATCCTGGAATGTGTAGTGAATAGCCACCGCTGGGGAGAAGTGTGAGAGACCATTATGCTGCATCCTGCAACCTCTCATGAATAGTCACCACTGGGGAGAAGTGTGACAGACCAGTTATGCTGCATCCCGGAACATGTAGTGAATAGTCACCACTGGGGAGAAGTGTGAGAGACCAGCTATGCTGCATCCCGGAACCTGTAGTGAATAGTCACCACTGGGGAGAAGTGTGAGAGATCAGTTATGCTGCATCCCGGAACCTGTAATGAATAGTCACCACTGGGGGGAAGTGTGAAAGACCAGCTATGCTGCATCCCGGAACCTGTAGTGAATAGTCACCACTGGGGAGAAGTGTGAGAGACCAGCTATGCTGCATCCCACGACCTGTAGTGAATAGTCACCACTCGGGGGAAGTGTGAGAGACCAGTTATGCTGCATCCCGGAACCTGTAGTGAATAGTCACCACTGGGGAGAAGTGTGAGAGATCAGCTATGCTGCATCCCGGAACCTGTAGTGACTAGTCACCACTGGGGAGAAGTGTGCGAGAACAGCTATGCTGCATCCTGGAATGTGTAGTGAATAGCCACCACTGGGGAGAAGTGTGAGAGACCATCTATGCTGGATCCTGCAACCTCTCGTGAATAGTCACCACTGGGAAGAAGTGTGAGAGACCAGCTATGCTGCATCCCGGAACCTGTAGTGAATAGTCACCACTGAGGAGAAGTGTGAGAGACCAGCTATGCTGCACCCCGGAACCTGTAGTGAATAGTCACCACTGGGGAGAAGTGTGAGAGACCAGCTATGCTGCATCCCTGGACCTGTAGTGAATAGTCACCACTGGGGAGCAGTGTGAGAGACCAGTTATGCTGCATCCTGGAACCTGTAGTGAATAGTGACTACTGGGGAGAAGTGTGCGAGACCAGCTATGCTGCATCCCGGAACCTGTTGTGAATAGTCACCACTGGGGAGAAGTGTGAGAGACCAGTTATGCTGCATCCCGGAACCTGTAGTGAATAGTCACCAGTGGGGAGAAGTGTAAGAGACCAGCTATGCTGCATCCCAGAACCTGTAGTGAATAGTCACCACTGGTGAGAAGTGTGAGAGAACAGTTATGCTGCATCCTGGAACCTGTGGCGAATAATCACCACTGGGGAGAATTGTGAGAGACCAGCTATGCTGCATCCCGGAACTTGCAGTGAATAGTCACCACTGGTGAGAAGTGTGAGAGAACAGTTATGCTGGAACCTGGAACCTGTAGTGAATAGTCACCACTGGGGAGAAGTGTGAGAGACCAGCTACGCTGCATCCCGGAACTTGCAGTGAATAGTCACCACTGATGAGAAGTGTGAGAGAACAGTTATGCTGCATCCCAGAACCTGTAGTGAATAGTCACCACCGGGGAGAAGTGTGAGAGACCAGCTATGCTGCATCCCAGAACCTGTAGTAAATAGTCACCACCAGGGGGAAGTGTGAGAGACCAGTTATGCGGCATCCCGGAACCAGTAGTGAATAGTCATCACTGGGGAGAAGTGTGAGAGACCAGCTATGCTGCATCCGGGAGCCTGTAGTTAGTAGTCACCACTGGGTAGAAGTGTGAGAGACCAGCTATGCTGCATCCCGGAACCTGTAGTGAATAGTCACCAGTGGGGAGAATTGTGAGCGACCAGCTATGCTGCATCCCGGAACTTGCAGTAAATAGTCACCACTGGTGAGAAGTGTAAGAGAACAATTATGCTGCATCCTGGAACCTTTAGTGAATAGTCACCACTGGGCAAAGTGTGATAGACCAGATATGCTGCATCCTGCAACCTCTCGTGAATAGTCACTACTGGGGAGAAGGGTGACAGACCAGTTATGCTGCATCCCGGAACCTTTAGTGAATAGTCACCACTTGGGAGAAGTGTGAGAGACCAGCTATGCTGCATCCCGGAACCTGTAGTGAATAGTCACCACTGGGGAGAAGTGTGAGAGACCAGCTATGCTGCATCCCGGAACCTGCAGTGAATACTCACCACTGGGGAGAAGTGAGAGAGACCAAATATGCTGCATCCCGGAACCTGTAGTGAATAGTCACCACTGGGGAGAAGTGTGATAGACCAGCTATGCTCCATCCTGGAAACTGTAGTGAATAGCCAACACTGGGGAGAAGTGTGATAGACCAGCTATGCTGCATCCTGGAGCTTGTAGTGAATAGTCACCACTGGGGGGAAGTGTGAGAGTCCAGCTATGCTGCATCCCAGGACCTGTATTGCATAGTCACCCCTGGGGAGAAGTGTGAGAGACCAGTTATGCTGCATCCCGGAACCTGTAGTGAATAGTCACCCCTGGGGAGAAGTGTGAGAGACCAGCTATGCTGCATCCCGGAACCTGTAGTGAATAGTCACCACTGGGGAGAAGTGTGAGAGACCAGCTATGCTGCATCCCGGAACCTGCAGTGAATACTCACCACTGGGGAGAAGTGAGAGAGACCAAATATGCTGCATCCCGGAACCTGTAGTGAATAGTCACCACTGGGGAGAAGTGTGACAGACCAGTTATGCTGCATCCCGGAACATGTAGTGAATAGTCACCACTGGGGAGAAGTGTGAGAGACCAGCTATGCTGCATCCCGGAACCTGTAGTGAATAGTCACCACTGGGGAGAAGTGTGAGACTCCAGCTATGCTGCATCCCAGGACCTGTAGTGAATAATCACCACTGGGGAGAAGTGTGAGAGACCAGTTATGCTGCATCCCGGAACCTGCAATGAATAGTCACCACTGGGGGGAAGTGTGAGAGACCAGCTATGCTGCAACCCGGAACCTGTAGTTAATAGTCACCACTGGGGAGAAGTGTGAGAGACCAGCTATGCTGCATTCCACGACCTGCAGTGAATAGTCACCACTCGGGAGAAGTGTGAGAGATCAGCTATGCTGCATCCCGGAACCTGTAGTGACTAGTCACCACTGGGGAGAAGTGTGAGAGACCAGCTATGCTGCATCCCGGAACCTGTAGTGAATAGTCAACACTCGGGAGAAGTGTGATAGACCAGCTATGCTGCATCCTGGAATGTGTAGTGAATAGCCACCACTGGGGAGAAGTGTGAGAGACCATCTATACTGCATCCTGCAACCTCTCGTGAATAGTCACCACTGGGGAGAAGTGTGAGAGACCAGCTATGATGCATCCCGGAACCTGTAGTGAATAGTCACCACTGGGGAGAAGTGTGAGAGATTAGCTATGCTGCATCCCGGAACCTGTAGTGACTAGTCACCACTGGGGAGAAGTGTGAGAGACCAGCTATGCTGCATCCCGGAACCTGTAGTGAATAGTCACCACTCGGGAGAAGTGTGATAGACCATCTATGCTGCATCCTGGAATGTGTAGTGAATAGCCACCACTGGGGAGAAGTGTGAGAGACCATCTATGCTGCATCCTGCAACCTCTCGTGAATAGTCACCACTGGGGAGAAGTGTGAGAGACCAGCTATGCTGCATCCCGGAACCTCTAGTGAATAGTCACCACTGAGGAGAAGTGTGAGAGACCAGCTATGCTGCATCCCGGAACCTGTAGTGAATAGTCACCACTGGGGAGAGGTGTGAGAGACCAGCTATGCTGCATCCCTGGACCTGTAGTGAATAGTCACCACTGGGGAGCAGTGTGAGAGACCAGTTATGCTGCATCCTGGAACCTGTAGTGAATAGTAACTACTGGGGAGAAGTGTGCGAGACCAGCTATGCTGCATCCCGGAACCTGTAGTGAATAGTCACCACTGGGGAGAAGTGTGAGAGAACAGTTATGCTGCATCCCGGAACCTATAGTGAATAATCACCAGTGGGGAGAAGTGTAAGAGACCAGCTATGCTGCATCCCGGAACATGTAGTGAATAGTCACCACCGGGGAGAAGTGTGAGAGACCAGCTATGCTTTATCCAGGAACCTGTAGTGAATAGTCACCAGTGGGGAAAAGTGTGAGAGACCAGCTATGCTTTATCCAGGAACCTGTAGTGAATAGTCACCAGTGGGGGGAAGTGTGAGAGACCAGCTATGCTGCATCCCGGAACCTGTAGTGAATAGTCACCACCGGGGAGAAGTGTGAGAGACCAGCTATGCTGCATCCCAGAACCTGTAATGAATAGTCACCACCGCGGAGAAGTGTGAGAGACCAGTTATGCTGCATCCCGGAACCAGTAGTGAATAGTCAACACTGGGGAGAAGTGTGAGAGACCAGCTATGCTGTATCCGGGAGCGTGTAATTAGTAGTCTCTATTGTGGAGAAGTGTGAGAGATCAGCTATGCTGCATCCAGGAACCTGTAGTGAATAGTCACCACTGGGGAGAAGTGTGAGAGACCAGTTATGCTGCATCCCGGAACCAGTAGTGAATAGTCACCACTGGGGAGAAGTGTGAGAGACCAGCTATGCTGCATCCGGGAGCCTGTAGTTAGTAGTCACCATTGTGGAGAAGTGTGAGAGACCAGCTATGCTGCATCCTGGAACCTGTAGTGAATAGTCACCACTGGGGAGAAGAGTGAGAGACCAGCTATGCTGCATCCCAGGACCTGTAGTGAATAGTCATCACTAGGGAGAATTGTGAGAGACCAGCTATGCTGCATCCCGGAACCTGTGGTGAATAGTCACCACTGGTGGGAAGTGTGAGAGAACAGTTATGCTGCATCCTGGAATCTGTAGTGAATAGTCACCACTGGGGAGAAGTGTGAGAGACCAGCTATGCTGCATCCTGCAACCTTAGGTGAATAGTCACCACTGGGGAGAAGTGTGAGAGAACAGTTATGCTGCATCCCGGAACTTGCAGTGAATAGTCACCACTGGTGAGAAGTGTGAGAGAACAGTTATGCTGCATCCTGGAACCTGTAGTGAATAGTCACCACTGGGGAAAAGTGTGACAGACCAGCTATACCTCATCCCAGAGCCTGTAGTGAATAGTCACCACTGGGGAGAAGTGTGATAGACCAGCTATGCTGCATCCCGGAACCTGTAGTGAATAGTCACCACCGGGGAGAAGTGTGAGAGACCAGCTATGCTGCATCCCCGAACCTGTAGTGAATAGTCACCACCGGGGAGAAGTGTGAGAGACCATTTATGCTGCATCCCAAAACCAGTAGTGAACAGTCATCACTGGGGAGAAGTGTGAGAGACCAGCTATGCTGCATCCAGGAGCCTGTAGTTAGCAGTCACCACTGGGTAGAAGTGTGAGAGACCAGCTATGCTGCATCCCCGAACCTGTAGTGAATAGTCACCACAGGGGAGAAGTGTGAGAGACCAGCTATGCAGTACCCCGGAACCTGTTCTGAATAGTCACCACTGGGGAGAAGTGTGAGACACCAGTTATGCTGCATCCCGGAACCTGTAGTGAATAGTCACCACTGGGGAGAAGTGTGAGAAACCAGTTATGCTGCATCCCGGAACCTGTAGTGAATAGTCACCAGTGGGGAGAATTGTGAGAGACCAGCTATGCTGCATCCCGGGACTTGCAGTGAATAGTCACCACTGGTGAGAAGTGTAAGAGAACAGTTATGCTGCATCCTGGAACCTGTAGTGAATAGTCACCACTGGGGAGAAGTGTGATAGACCAGATATGCTGCATCCTTCAATGTGTAGTGAATAGCCACCACTGGGGAGAAATGTGGGAGACCATATATGCTGCATCCTGCAACCTCTTGTGAATAGTCACTACTGGGGAGAAGTGTGACAGACCAGTTATCCTGCACCCCGGAACCTTTAGTGAATAGTCACCACTGGGGAGAAGTGTGAGAGTCCACCTATGCTGCATCCCAGGACCTGTAGTGAATACTCACCCCTGGGGAGAAGTGTGAGAGACCAGTTATGCTGCATCCCGGAACCTGTAGTGAATAGTCACCACTGGGGAGAAGTGTGAGAGACCAGCTATGCTGCATCTCGGAACCTGTAGTGAATAGTCACCACAGGGAAGAAGTGTGAGAGACCAGCTGTGCTGCATCCCAGGAACTGTAGTGAATACTCACCACTGGTGAGAAGTGTGAGAGACCAGTTATGCTGCATCCCGGAACCTGTAGTGAATAGTCACCACTGGGGAGAAGTGTGATAGACCAGCTATGCTCCATCCTGGAAACTGTAGTGAATAGCCAAAACCGGGGAGAAGTGTGATAGACCAGCTATGCTGCATCCCGGAGCTTGTAGTGAATAGTCACCACTGGGGAGAAGTGTGATAGACCAGCTATGCTGCATCCTGGAATGTGTAGTGAATATCCACCACTGGGGAGAAGTGTGAGAGACCATCTATGCAGCATCCTGCAACCTCTCATGAATAGTCACCACTGGGGAGAAGTGTGACAGACCAGTTATGCTGCATCCCGGAACCTGTAGTGAATAGTCACCACTGGGGAGAAGTGTGATAGACCAGCTATGCTGCATCCCGGAACCTGTAGTGAATAGTCACCAGTGGGGAGAAGTGTGAGAGTCCAGCTATGCTGTATCCCAGGACCTGTAGTGAATAGTCAACACTGGGGAGAAGTGTGAGAGACCAGTTATGCTGCATCCCGGAACCTGTAATGAATAGTCACCACTGGGGGGAAGTGTGAGAGACCAGCTATGCTGCATCCCGGAACCTGTAGTGAATAGTCACCACTGGAGAGAAGTGTAAGAGACCAGCTATGCTGCATCCCACGACCTGTAGTGAATAGTCACCACTGGGGAGAAGTGTGAGAGACCAGTTATGCTGCATCCCGGAACCTGTAGTGAATAGTCACCACTGGGGAGAAGTGTGAGAGATCAGCTATGCTGCATTCCGGAATCTGTAGTGACTAGTCAGCACTGGGGAGGAGTGTTTGAGACAAGCTAGGCTGCATCCCGGAACCTGTAGTGAATAGTCACCACTCAGGAAAAGTGTGATAGACCAGCTATGCTGCATCCTGGAATGTGTAGTGAATAGCCACCACTGGGGAAAAGTGTGACAGACCAGCTATACCTCATCCCAGAGCCTGTAGTGAATAGTCACCACTGGGGAGAAGTGTGATAGACCAGCTATGCTGCATCCCGGAACCTGTAGTGAATAGTCACCACCGGGGAGAAGTGTGAGAGACCAGCTATGCTGCATCCCAGAACCTGTAGTGAATAGTCACCACCGGGGAGAAGTGTGAGAGACCATTTATGCTGCATCCCAAAACCTGTCGTGAACAGTCACCACTGGGGAGAAGTGTGAGAGACCAGCTATGCTGCATCCAGGAGCCTGTAGTTAGCAGTCACCACTGGGTAGAAGTGTGAGAGACCAGCTATGCTGCATCCCCGAACCTGTAGTGAATAGTCACCACAGGGGAGAAGTGTGAGAGACCAGCTATGCAGTACCCCGGAACCTGTTCTGAATAGTCACCACTGGGGAGAAGTGTGAGACACCAGTTATGCTGCATCCCGGAACCTGTAGTGAATAGTCACCACTGGGGAGAAGTGTGAGAAACCAGTTATGCTGCATCCCGGAACCTGTAGTGAATAGTCACCAGTGGGGAGAATTGTGAGAGACCAGCTATGCTGCATCCCGGGACTTGCAGTGAAGAGTCACCACTGGTGAGAAGTGTAAGGGAACAGTTATGCTGCATCCTGGAACCTGTAGTGAATAGTCACCACTGGGGAGAAGTGTGATAGCCCAGATATGCTGCATCCTTCAATGTGTAGTGAATAGCCACCACTGGGGAGAAATGTGGGAGACCATATATGCTGCATCCTGCAACCTCTTGTGAATAGTCACTACTGGGGAGAAGTGTGACAGACCAGTTATCCTGCACCCCGGAACCTTTAGTGAATAGTCACCACTGGGGAGAAGTGTGAGAGTCCACCTATGCTGCATCCCAGGAACTGTAGTGAATACTCACCCCTGGGGAGAAGTGTGAGAGACCAGTTATGCTGCATCCCGGAACCTGTAGTGAATAGTCACCACTGGGGAGAAGTGTGAGAGACCAGCTATGCTGCATCTCGGAACCTGTAGTGAATAGTCACCACAGGGAAGAAGTGTGAGAGACCAGCTGTACTGCATCCCAGGAACTGTAGTGAATACTCACCACTGGTGAGAAGTGTGAGAGACCAGTTATGCTGCATCCCGGAACCTGTAGTGAATAGTCACCACTGGGGAGAAGTGTGATAGACCAGCTATGCTCCATCCTGGAAACTGTAGTGAATAGCCAAAACTGGGGAGAAGTGTGATAGACCAGCTATGCCGCATCCCGGAGCTTGTAGTGAATAGTCACCACTGGGGAGAAGTGTGATAGACCAGCTATGCTGCATCCTGGAATGTGTAGTGAATATCCACCACTGGGGAGAAGTGTGAGAGACCATCTATGCTGCATCCTGCAACCTCTCATGAATAGTCACCACTGGGGAGAAGTGTGACAGACCAGTTATGCTGCATCCCGGAACCTGTAGTGAATAGTCACCACTGGGGAGAAGTGTGATAGACCAGCTATGCTGCATCCCGGAACCTGTAGTGAATAGTCACCAGTGGGGAGAAGTGTGAGAGTCCAGCTATGCTGTATCCCAGGACCTGTAGTGAATAGTCAACACTGGGGAGAAGTGTGAGAGACCAGTTATGCTGCATCCCGGAACCTGTAATGAATAGTCACCACTGGGGGGAAGTGTGAGAGACCAGCTATGCTGCATCCCGGAACCTGTAGTGAATAGTCACCACTGGAGAGAAGTGTAAGAGACCAGCTATGCTGCATCCCACGACCTGTAGTGAATAGTCACCACTGGGGAGAAGTGTGAGAGACCAGTTATGCTGCATCCCGGAACCTGTAGTGAATAGTCACCACTGGGGAGAAGTGTGAGAGATCAGCTATGCTGCATTCCGGAATCTGTAGTGACTAGTCAGCACTGGGGAGGAGTGTTTGAGACAAGCTAGGCTGCATCCCGGAACCTGTAGTGAATAGTCACCACTCAGGAAAAGTGTGAGAGACCATCTATGCTGCATCCTGCAACCTCTCGTGAATAGTCACGACTGGGGAGAAGTGTGAGAGACCAGCTATGCTGCATCCCGGAACCTGTAGTGAATAGTCATCACTGGGGAGAAGTGTGAGAGACCAGCTATGCTGCATCCCGGAACCTGTTGTGAACAGTCACCACTGGGGAGAAGTGTGAGAGACCAGCTATGCTGCATCCAGGAGCCTGTAGTTAGCAGTCACCACTGGGTAGAAGTGTGAGAGACCAGCTATGCTGCATCCCCGAACCTGTAGTGAATAGTCACTACAGGGGAGAAGTGTGAGAGACCAGCTATGCAGTACCCCGGAACCTGTGGTGAATAGTCACCACTGGGGAGAATTGTGAGAGACCAGCTATGCTGCATCCCGGAACTTGCAGTGAATAGTCACCACTGGTGAGAAGTGTGAGAGAACAGTTATGCTGGATCCTGGAACCTGTAGTGAATAGTCACCACTGGGGAGAAGTGTGAGAGACCAGCTACGCTGCATCCTGCAACCTAGGTGAATAGTCACCACTGGGGAGAAATGTGAGACCAGCTACGCTGCATCCCGGAACTTGCAGTGAATAGTCACCACTGGTGAGAAGAGTTAGAGAACAGTTATGCTGCATCCAGGAACCTGTAGTGAATAGTCACCACTGGGGAGAATTGTGAGAGACCAGCTATGCTGCATCCCGGAACTTGCAGTGAATAGTCACCACTGGTGAGAAGTGTGAGAGAACAGTTATGCTGGATCCTGGAACCTGTAGTGAATAGTCACCACTGGGGAGAAGTGTGAGAGACCAGCTATGCTGCATCCTGCAACCTAGGTGAATAGTCACCACTGGGGAGAAATGTGAGAGACCAGCTACGCTTCATCCCGGAACCTGCAGTGAATAGTCACCACTGGTGAGAAGTGTGAGAGAACAGTTATGCTGCATCCTGGAACCTGTGGTGAATAGTCACCACTGGGGAGAATTGTGAGAGACCAGCTATGCTGCATCCCAGAACTTGCAGTGAATAGTCACCACTGGTGAGAAGTGTGAGAGAACAGTTATGCTGGATCCTGGAACCTGTAGTGAATAGTCACCACTAGGGAGAAGTGTGAGAGACCAGCTATGCTGCATCCTGCAACCTAGGTGAATAGTCACCACTGGGGAGAAATGTGAGAGACCAGCTACGCTGCATCCCGGAACTTGCAGTGAATAGTCACCACTGGTGAGAAGTGTGAGAGAACAGTTATGCTGCATCCCAGAACCTGTAGTGAATAGTCACCACCGGGGAGAAGTGTGAGAGACCAGTTATGCTGCATCCCGGAACCAGTAGTGAATAGTCATCACTGGGGAGAAGTGTTAGAGACCAGCTATGCTGCATCCGGGAGCCTGTAGTTAGTAGTCACCACTGGGTAGAAGTGTGAGAGACCAGCTATGCTGCATCCCGGAACATGTAGTGAATAGTCACCAGTGGGTAGAATTGTGAGCGACCAGCTATGCTGCATCCCGGAACTTGCAGTGAATAGTCACCACTGGTGAGAAGTGTAAGAGAACAGTTATGCTGCATCCTGGAACCTGTAGTGAATATTCACCACTGGGCAGAAGTGTGATAGACCAGATATGCTGCATCCTGCAACCTCTCATGAATAGTCACTACTGGGGAGAAGGGTGACAGACCAGTTATGCTGCATCCCGGAACCTTTAGTGAATAGTCACCACTTGGGAGAAGTGTGAGAGACCAGCTATGCTGCATCCCGGAACCTGTAGTGAATAGTCACCACTGGGGAGAAGTGTGAGAGTCGAGCTATGCTGCATCCCAGGACCTGTATTGAATAGTCACCCCTGGGGAGAAGTGTGAGAGACCAGTTATGCTGCATCCCGGAACCTGTAGTGAATAGTCACCACTGGGGAGAAGTGTGAGAACCAGCTATGCTGCATCCTGGAACCTGTAGTGAATAGTCACCACTGGGGAGAAGTGTGAGAGACCAGCTATGCTGCATCCCAGGAACTGTAGTGAATACTCACCACTGGGGAGAAGTGTGAGAGACCAGTTATGCTGCATCCCGGAACCTGTAGTGAATAGTCACCACTGGGGAGAAGTGTGATAGACCAGCTATGCTCCATCCTGGAAACTGAAGTGAATAGCCAACACTGGGGAGAAGTGTGATAGACCAGCTATGCTGCATCCTGGAGCTTGTAGTGAATAGTCACCACTGGGGAGAAGTGTGATAGACCAGCTGTGCTGCATCCTGGAATGTGTAGTGAATAGCCACCGCTGGGGAGAAGTGTGAGAGACCATTATGCTGCATCCTGCAACCTCTCATGAATAGTCACCACTGGGGAGAAGTGTGACAGACCAGTTATGCTGCATCCCGGAACATGTAGTGAATAGTCACCACTGGGGAGAAGTGTGAGAGACCAGCTATGCTGCATCCCGGAACCTGTAGTGAATAGTCACCACTGGGGAGAAGTGTGAGAGATCAGTTATGCTGCATCCCGGAACCTGTAATGAATAGTCACCACTGGGGGGAAGTGTGAAAGACCAGCTATGCTGCATCCCGGAACCTGTAGTGAATAGTCACCACTGGGGAGAAGTGTGAGAGACCAGCTATGCTGCATCCCACGACCTGTAGTGAATAGTCACCACTCGGGGGAAGTGTGAGAGACCAGTTATGCTGCATCCCGGAACCTGTAGTGAATAGTCACCACTGGGGAGAAGTGTGAGAGATCAGCTATGCTGCATCCCGGAACCTGTAGTGACTAGTCACCACTGGGGAGAAGTGTGCGAGAACAGCTATGCTGCATCCTGGAATGTGTAGTGAATAGCCACCACTGGGGAGAAGTGTGAGAGACCATCTATGCTGGATCCTGCAACCTCTCGTGAATAGTCACCACTGGGAAGAAGTGTGAGAGACCAGCTATGCTGCATCCCGGAACCTGTAGTGAATAGTCACCACTGAGGAGAAGTGTGAGAGACCAGCTATGCTGCACCCCGGAACCTGTAGTGAATAGTCACCACTGGGGAGAAGTGTGAGAGACCAGCTATGCTGCATCCCTGGACCTGTAGTGAATAGTCACCACTGGGGAGCAGTGTGAGAGACCAGTTATGCTGCATCCTGGAACCTGTAGTGAATAGTGACTACTGGGGAGAAGTGTGCGAGACCAGCTATGCTGCATCCCGGAACCTGTTGTGAATAGTCACCACTGGGGAGAAGTGTGAGAGACCAGTTATGCTGCATCCCGGAACCTGTAGTGAATAGTCACCAGTGGGGAGAAGTGTAAGAGACCAGCTATGCTGCATCCCAGAACCTGTAGTGAATAGTCACCACTGGTGAGAAGTGTGAGAGAACAGTTATGCTGCATCCTGGAACCTGTGGCGAATAATCACCACTGGGGAGAATTGTGAGAGACCAGCTATGCTGCATCCCGGAACTTGCAGTGAATAGTCACCACTGGTGAGAAGTGTGAGAGAACAGTTATGCTGGAACCTGGAACCTGTAGTGAATAGTCACCACTGGGGAGAAGTGTGAGAGACCAGCTACGCTGCATCCCGGAACTTGCAGTGAATAGTCACCACTGATGAGAAGTGTGAGAGAACAGTTATGCTGCATCCCAGAACCTGTAGTGAATAGTCACCACCGGGGAGAAGTGTGAGAGACCAGCTATGCTGCATCCCAGAACCTGTAGTAAATAGTCACCACCAGGGGGAAGTGTGAGAGACCAGTTATGCGGCATCCCGGAACCAGTAGTGAATAGTCATCACTGGGGAGAAGTGTGAGAGACCAGCTATGCTGCATCCGGGAGCCTGTAGTTAGTAGTCACCACTGGGTAGAAGTGTGAGAGACCAGCTATGCTGCATCCCGGAACCTGTAGTGAATAGTCACCAGTGGGGAGAATTGTGAGCGACCAGCTATGCTGCATCCCGGAACTTGCAGTAAATAGTCACCACTGGTGAGAAGTGTAAGAGAACAATTATGCTGCATCCTGGAACCTTTAGTGAATAGTCACCACTGGGCAAAGTGTGATAGACCAGATATGCTGCATCCTGCAACCTCTCGTGAATAGTCACTACTGGGGAGAAGGGTGACAGACCAGTTATGCTGCATCCCGGAACCTTTAGTGAATAGTCACCACTTGGGAGAAGTGTGAGAGACCAGCTATGCTGCATCCCGGAACCTGTAGTGAATAGTCACCACTGGGGAGAAGTGTGAGAGACCAGCTATGCTGCATCCCGGAACCTGCAGTGAATACTCACCACTGGGGAGAAGTGAGAGAGACCAAATATGCTGCATCCCGGAACCTGTAGTGAATAGTCACCACTGGGGAGAAGTGTGATAGACCAGCTATGCTCCATCCTGGAAACTGTAGTGAATAGCCAACACTGGGGAGAAGTGTGATAGACCAGCTATGCTGCATCCTGGAGCTTGTAGTGAATAGTCACCACTGGGGGGAAGTGTGAGAGTCCAGCTATGCTGCATCCCAGGACCTGTATTGCATAGTCACCCCTGGGGAGAAGTGTGAGAGACCAGTTATGCTGCATCCCGGAACCTGTAGTGAATAGTCACCCCTGGGGAGAAGTGTGAGAGACCAGCTATGCTGCATCCCGGAACCTGTAGTGAATAGTCACCACTGGGGAGAAGTGTGAGAGACCAGCTATGCTGCATCCCGGAACCTGCAGTGAATACTCACCACTGGGGAGAAGTGAGAGAGACCAAATATGCTGCATCCCGGAACCTGTAGTGAATAGTCACCACTGGGGAGAAGTGTGACAGACCAGTTATGCTGCATCCCGGAACATGTAGTGAATAGTCACCACTGGGGAGAAGTGTGAGAGACCAGCTATGCTGCATCCCGGAACCTGTAGTGAATAGTCACCACTGGGGAGAAGTGTGAGACTCCAGCTATGCTGCATCCCAGGACCTGTAGTGAATAATCACCACTGGGGAGAAGTGTGAGAGACCAGTTATGCTGCATCCCGGAACCTGCAATGAATAGTCACCACTGGGGGGAAGTGTGAGAGACCAGCTATGCTGCAACCCGGAACCTGTAGTTAATAGTCACCACTGGGGAGAAGTGTGAGAGACCAGCTATGCTGCATTCCACGACCTGCAGTGAATAGTCACCACTCGGGAGAAGTGTGAGAGATCAGCTATGCTGCATCCCGGAACCTGTAGTGACTAGTCACCACTGGGGAGAAGTGTGAGAGACCAGCTATGCTGCATCCCGGAACCTGTAGTGAATAGTCAACACTCGGGAGAAGTGTGATAGACCAGCTATGCTGCATCCTGGAATGTGTAGTGAATAGCCACCACTGGGGAGAAGTGTGAGAGACCATCTATACTGCATCCTGCAACCTCTCGTGAATAGTCACCACTGGGGAGAAGTGTGAGAGACCAGCTATGATGCATCCCGGAACCTGTAGTGAATAGTCACCACTGGGGAGAAGTGTGAGAGATTAGCTATGCTGCATCCCGGAACCTGTAGTGACTAGTCACCACTGGGGAGAAGTGTGAGAGACCAGCTATGCTGCATCCCGGAACCTGTAGTGAATAGTCACCACTCGGGAGAAGTGTGATAGACCATCTATGCTGCATCCTGGAATGTGTAGTGAATAGCCACCACTGGGGAGAAGTGTGAGAGACCATCTATGCTGCATCCTGCAACCTCTCGTGAATAGTCACCACTGGGGAGAAGTGTGAGAGACCAGCTATGCTGCATCCCGGAACCTCTAGTGAATAGTCACCACTGAGGAGAAGTGTGAGAGACCAGCTATGCTGCATCCCGGAACCTGTAGTGAATAGTCACCACTGGGGAGAGGTGTGAGAGACCAGCTATGCTGCATCCCTGGACCTGTAGTGAATAGTCACCACTGGGGAGCAGTGTGAGAGACCAGTTATGCTGCATCCTGGAACCTGTAGTGAATAGTAACTACTGGGGAGAAGTGTGCGAGACCAGCTATGCTGCATCCCGGAACCTGTAGTGAATAGTCACCACTGGGGAGAAGTGTGAGAGAACAGTTATGCTGCATCCCGGAACCTATAGTGAATAATCACCAGTGGGGAGAAGTGTAAGAGACCAGCTATGCTGCATCCCGGAACATGTAGTGAATAGTCACCACCGGGGAGAAGTGTGAGAGACCAGCTATGCTTTATCCAGGAACCTGTAGTGAATAGTCACCAGTGGGGAAAAGTGTGAGAGACCAGCTATGCTTTATCCAGGAACCTGTAGTGAATAGTCACCAGTGGGGGGAAGTGTGAGAGACCAGCTATGCTGCATCCCGGAACCTGTAGTGAATAGTCACCACCGGGGAGAAGTGTGAGAGACCAGCTATGCTGCATCCCAGAACCTGTAATGAATAGTCACCACCGCGGAGAAGTGTGAGAGACCAGTTATGCTGCATCCCGGAACCAGTAGTGAATAGTCAACACTGGGGAGAAGTGTGAGAGACCAGCTATGCTGTATCCGGGAGCGTGTAATTAGTAGTCTCTATTGTGGAGAAGTGTGAGAGATCAGCTATGCTGCATCCAGGAACCTGTAGTGAATAGTCACCACTGGGGAGAAGTGTGAGAGACCAGTTATGCTGCATCCCGGAACCAGTAGTGAATAGTCACCACTGGGGAGAAGTGTGAGAGACCAGCTATGCTGCATCCGGGAGCCTGTAGTTAGTAGTCACCATTGTGGAGAAGTGTGAGAGACCAGCTATGCTGCATCCTGGAACCTGTAGTGAATAGTCACCACTGGGGAGAAGAGTGAGAGACCAGCTATGCTGCATCCCAGGACCTGTAGTGAATAGTCATCACTAGGGAGAATTGTGAGAGACCAGCTATGCTGCATCCCGGAACCTGTGGTGAATAGTCACCACTGGTGGGAAGTGTGAGAGAACAGTTATGCTGCATCCTGGAATCTGTAGTGAATAGTCACCACTGGGGAGAAGTGTGAGAGACCAGCTATGCTGCATCCTGCAACCTTAGGTGAATAGTCACCACTGGGGAGAAGTGTGAGAGAACAGTTATGCTGCATCCCGGAACTTGCAGTGAATAGTCACCACTGGTGAGAAGTGTGAGAGAACAGTTATGCTGCATCCTGGAACCTGTAGTGAATAGTCACCACTGGGGAAAAGTGTGACAGACCAGCTATACCTCATCCCAGAGCCTGTAGTGAATAGTCACCACTGGGGAGAAGTGTGATAGACCAGCTATGCTGCATCCCGGAACCTGTAGTGAATAGTCACCACCGGGGAGAAGTGTGAGAGACCAGCTATGCTGCATCCCCGAACCTGTAGTGAATAGTCACCACCGGGGAGAAGTGTGAGAGACCATTTATGCTGCATCCCAAAACCAGTAGTGAACAGTCATCACTGGGGAGAAGTGTGAGAGACCAGCTATGCTGCATCCAGGAGCCTGTAGTTAGCAGTCACCACTGGGTAGAAGTGTGAGAGACCAGCTATGCTGCATCCCCGAACCTGTAGTGAATAGTCACCACAGGGGAGAAGTGTGAGAGACCAGCTATGCAGTACCCCGGAACCTGTTCTGAATAGTCACCACTGGGGAGAAGTGTGAGACACCAGTTATGCTGCATCCCGGAACCTGTAGTGAATAGTCACCACTGGGGAGAAGTGTGAGAAACCAGTTATGCTGCATCCCGGAACCTGTAGTGAATAGTCACCAGTGGGGAGAATTGTGAGAGACCAGCTATGCTGCATCCCGGGACTTGCAGTGAATAGTCACCACTGGTGAGAAGTGTAAGAGAACAGTTATGCTGCATCCTGGAACCTGTAGTGAATAGTCACCACTGGGGAGAAGTGTGATAGACCAGATATGCTGCATCCTTCAATGTGTAGTGAATAGCCACCACTGGGGAGAAATGTGGGAGACCATATATGCTGCATCCTGCAACCTCTTGTGAATAGTCACTACTGGGGAGAAGTGTGACAGACCAGTTATCCTGCACCCCGGAACCTTTAGTGAATAGTCACCACTGGGGAGAAGTGTGAGAGTCCACCTATGCTGCATCCCAGGACCTGTAGTGAATACTCACCCCTGGGGAGAAGTGTGAGAGACCAGTTATGCTGCATCCCGGAACCTGTAGTGAATAGTCACCACTGGGGAGAAGTGTGAGAGACCAGCTATGCTGCATCTCGGAACCTGTAGTGAATAGTCACCACAGGGAAGAAGTGTGAGAGACCAGCTGTGCTGCATCCCAGGAACTGTAGTGAATACTCACCACTGGTGAGAAGTGTGAGAGACCAGTTATGCTGCATCCCGGAACCTGTAGTGAATAGTCACCACTGGGGAGAAGTGTGATAGACCAGCTATGCTCCATCCTGGAAACTGTAGTGAATAGCCAAAACCGGGGAGAAGTGTGATAGACCAGCTATGCTGCATCCCGGAGCTTGTAGTGAATAGTCACCACTGGGGAGAAGTGTGATAGACCAGCTATGCTGCATCCTGGAATGTGTAGTGAATATCCACCACTGGGGAGAAGTGTGAGAGACCATCTATGCTGCATCCTGCAACCTCTCATGAATAGTCACCACTGGGGAGAAGTGTGACAGACCAGTTATGCTGCATCCCGGAACCTGTAGTGAATAGTCACCACTGGGGAGAAGTGTGATAGACCAGCTATGCTGCATCCCGGAACCTGTAGTGAATAGTCACCAGTGGGGAGAAGTGTGAGAGTCCAGCTATGCTGTATCCCAGGACCTGTAGTGAATAGTCAACACTGGGGAGAAGTGTGAGAGACCAGTTATGCTGCATCCCGGAACCTGTAATGAATAGTCACCACTGGGGGGAAGTGTGAGAGACCAGCTATGCTGCATCCCGGAACCTGTAGTGAATAGTCACCACTGGAGAGAAGTGTAAGAGACCAGCTATGCTGCATCCCACGACCTGTAGTGAATAGTCACCACTGGGGAGAAGTGTGAGAGACCAGTTATGCTGCATCCCGGAACCTGTAGTGAATAGTCACCACTGGGGAGAAGTGTGAGAGATCAGCTATGCTGCATTCCGGAATCTGTAGTGACTAGTCAGCACTGGGGAGGAGTGTTTGAGACAAGCTAGGCTGCATCCCGGAACCTGTAGTGAATAGTCACCACTCAGGAAAAGTGTGAGAGACCATCTATGCTGCATCCTGCAACCTCTCGTGAATAGTCACGACTGGGGAGAAGTGTGAGAGACCAGCTATGCTGCATCCCGGAACCTGTAGTGAATAGTCATCACTGGGGAGAAGTGTGAGAGACCAGCTATGCTGCATCCCGGAACCTGTTGTGAACAGTCACCACTGGGGAGAAGTGTGAGAGACCAGCTATGCTGCATCCAGGAGCCTGTAGTTAGCAGTCACCACTGGGTAGAAGTGTGAGAGACCAGCTATGCTGCATCCCCGAACCTGTAGTGAATAGTCACTACAGGGGAGAAGTGTGAGAGACCAGCTATGCAGTACCCCGGAACCTGTTCTGAATAGTCACCACTGGGGAGAAGTGTGAGAGACCAGCTATGCTGCATCCCAGGACCTGTAGTGAATAGTCACCACTGGGGAGAAGTGTGAGAGACCAGTTATGCTGCATCCCAGAACCTGTAGTGAATAGTCACCAGTGGGGAGAAGTGTGAGAGACCAGCTATGCTTTATCCAGGAACCTGTAGTGAATAGTCACCAGTGGGGAGAAGTGTGAGAGACCAGCTATGCTGCATCCCAGAACCTGTAATGAATAGTCACCACCGCAGATAAGTGTGAGAGACCAGCTATGCTGCAACCAGGAACCTGTAGTGAATAGTCACCACTGGGGAGAAGTGTGAGAGACCAGCTATGCTGCATCTGGGAGCCTGTAGTTAGTAGTCACCATTGTGAAGAAGTGTGAGAGACCAGCTATGTTGCATCCCGGAACCTGTAGTGAATAGGCACCACTGGGGAGAAGAGTGAGCGACCAGCTATGCTGCAGCCCAGAACCTGTAGTGAATTGTCACCACTGGGGAGACGAGTGAGAGACCAGCTATGCTGCATCTCAGGACCTGTAGTGAATAGTCACCACTGGGGAGAATTGTGAGAGACCAGCTATGCTGCATCTCGGAACCTGTGGTGAATAGTCACCACTGGGGAGAATTGTGAGAGACCAGCTATGCTGCATCCCGGAACTTGCAGTGAATAGTCTCCACTGGTGAGATGTGTGAGAGAACAGTTATGCTGGATCCTGGAACCTGTAGTGAATAGTCACCACTGGGGAGAAGTGTGAGAGACCAGCTTTGCTGCATCCTGCAACCTAGGTGATAGTCACCACTGGGGAGAAATGTGAGAGACCAGCTACGCTGCATCCCGGAACTTGCAGTGAATAGTCACCACTGGTGAGAACTGTGAGAGAACAGTTATGCTGCATCATGGAACCTGTAGTGAATAGTCACCACTGGGGAAAAGTGTGACAGAACAGCTATACTGCATCCCAGAACCTGTAGTAAAAAGTCACCACCAGGGAGAAGTGTGAGAGACCAGCTATGCTGCATCCCGGAACTTGCAGTGAATAGTCACCACTGGTGAGAAGTGTGAGAGAACAGTTATGCTGGATCCTGGAACCTGTAGTGAATAGTCACCACTGGGGAGAAGTGTGAGAGACCAGCTATGCTGCATTCTGCAACCTAGGTGAATAGTCACCACTGGGGAGAAATGTGAGAGACCAGCTATGCTGCATCCCGGAACTTGCAGTGAATAGTCACCACTGGTGAGAAGTGTGAGAGAACAGTTATGCTGCATCCAGGAAGCTGTAGTGAATAGTCACCACTGGGGAGAATTGTGAGAGACCAGCTATGCTGCATCCCGGAACTTGCAGTGAATAGTCACCACTGGTGAGAAGTGTGAGAGAACAGTTATGCTGGATCCTGGAACCTGTAGTGAATAGTCACCACTGGGGAGAAGTGTGAGGGACCAGCTATGCTGCATCCTGCAACCTAGGTGAATAGTCACCACTGGGGAGAAATGTGAGAGACCAGCTACGCTGCATCCCGGAACTTGCAGTGAATAGTCACCACTGGTGAGAAGTGTGAGAGAACAGTTATGCTGCATCCTGGAACCTGTGGTGAATAGTCACCACTGGGGAGAATTGTGAGAGACCAGCTATGCTGCATCCCGGAACTTGCAGTGAATAGTCACCACTGGTGAGAAGTGTGAGAGAACAGTGATGCTGGATCCTGGAACCTGTAGTGAATAGTCACCACTGGGGAGAAGTGTGAGAGACCAGCTATGCTGCATCCTGCAACCTAGGTGAATAGTCACCACTGGGGAGAAATGTGAGAGACCAGCTACGCTGCATCCCAGAACTTGCAGTGAATAGTCACCACTGGTGAGAAGTGTGAGAGAACAGTTATGCTGCATCCCAGAACCTGTAGTGAATAGTCACCACCGGGGAGAAGTGTGAGAGACCAGCTATGCTGCATCCCAGAACCTGTAGTAAATAGTCACCACCAGGGAGAAGTGTGAGAGACCAGTTATGCTGCATTCCGGAACCAGTAGTGAATAGTCATCACTGGGAGAAGTGTGAGAGACCAGCTATGCTGCATCCGGGAGCCTGTAGTTAGTAGTCACCACTGGGTAGAAGTGTGAGAGACCAGCTATGCTGCATCCCGGAACCTGTAGTGAATAGTCACCAGTGGGGAGAATTGTGAGCGACCAGCTATGCTGCATCCCGGAACTTGCAGTGAATAATCACCACTGGTGAGAAGTGTTAGAGAACAGTTATGCTGCATCCTGGAACCTATAGTGAATAGTCACCACTGGGCAGAAGTGTGATAGACCAGATATGCTGCATCCTGCAACCTCTCGTGAATAGTCACTACTGGGGAGAAGGGTGACAGACCAGTTATGCTGCATCCCGGAACCTTTAGTGAATAGTCACCACTTGGGAGAAGTGTGAGAGACCAGCTATGCTGCATCCCGGAACCTGTAGTGAATAGTCACCACTGGGGAGAAGTGTGAGAGTCCAGCTATGCTGCATCCCAGGACCTGTATTGAATAGTCACCCCTGGGGAGAAGTGTGAGAGACCAGTTATGCTGCATCCCGGAACCTGTAGTGAATAGTCACCACTGGGGAGAAGTGTGAGAACCAGCTATGCTGCATCCCGGAACCTGTCGTGAATAGTCACTGCTGGGGAGAAGTGTGAGAGACCAGTTATGCTGCATCCCAGGAACTGTAGTGAATACTCACCACTGGGGAGAAGTGTGAGAGACCAGTTATGCTGCATCCCGGAACCTGTAGTGAATAGTCACCACTGGGGAGAATTGTGATAGAACAGCTATGCTCCATCCTGGAAACTGTAGTGAATAGCCAACACTGGGGAGAAGTGTGATAGACAAGCTATGCTGCATCCTGGAGCTTGTAGTGAATAGCCACCGCTGGGGAGAAGTGTGGGAGACCATCTATGCTGCATCCTGCAACCTCTCATGAATAGTCACCACTGGGGAGAAGTGTGACAGACCAGTTATGCTGCATCCCGGAACATGTATTGAATAGTCACCACTGGGGAGAAGTGTGAGAGACCAGCTATGCTGCATCCCGGAACCTGTAGTGAATAGTCACCACTGGGGAGAAGTGTGAGAGTCCAGCTATGCTGTATCCCAGGACCTGTAGTGAATAGTCACCACTGGGGAGAAGTGTGAGAGACCAGTTATGCTGCATCCCGGAACCTGTAATGAATAGTCACCACTGGGGGGAAGTGTGAGAGACCAGCTATGCTGCATCCCGGAACCTGTAGTGAATAGTCACCACTGGGGAGAATTGTGAGAGACCAGCTATGCTGCATCCCACGACCTGTAGTGAATAGTCACCACTCGGGAGAAGTGTGAGAGACCAGTTATGCTGCATCTCGGAACCTGTAGTGAATAGTCACCACTGGGGAGAAGTGTGAGAGATCAGCTATGCTGCATCCCGGAACCTGTAGTGACTAGTCACCACTGGGGAGAAGTGTGAGAGACCAGCTATGCTGCATCCCGGAGCCTGTAGTGAATAGTCACCACTCGGGAGAAGTGTGATAGACCAGCTATGCTGCATCCTGGAATGTGTAGTGAATAGCCACCACTGGGGAGAAGTGCGAGAGACAATCTATGCTGGATCCTGCAACCTCTCGTGAATAGTCACCACTGGGGAGAAGTGTGAGAGACCAGCTATGCTGCATCCCGGAACCTGTAGTGAATAGTCACCACTGAAGAGAAGTGTGAGAGACCAGCTATGCTGCATCCCGGAACCTGTAGTGAATAGTCACCACTGGGGAGAAGTGTGAAAGACCAGCTATGCTGCATCCCTGGACCTGTAGTGAATAGTCACCACTGGGGAGCAGTGTGAGAGACCAGTTATGCTGCATCCTGGAACCTGTAGTGAATAGTCACTACTGGGGAGAAGTGTGCGAGATCAGCTATGCTGCATCCCAGAACCTGTAGTGAATAGTCACCACTGGGGAGAAGTGTGAGAGACCAGTTATGCTGCATCCCGGAACCTGTAGTGAATAGTCACCAGTGGTGAGAAGTGTAAGAGACCAGCTATGCTGCATCCCAGAACCTGTAGTGAATAGTCACCACTGGTGAGAAGTGTGAGAGAACAGTTATGCTGCATCCTGGAACCTATGGCGAATAATCACCACTGGGGAGAATTGTGAGAGACCAGCTATGCTGCATCCCAGAACTTGCAGTGAATAGTCACCACTTTGGAGAAGTGTGAGAGAACAGTTATGCTGGATCCTGGAACCTGTAGTGAATAGTCACCACTGGGGAGAAGTGTGAGAGACCAGATACGCTGCATCCCGGAACTTGCAGTGAATAGTCACCACTGGTGAGAAGTGTGAGAGAACAGTTATGCTGCATCCCAGAACCTGTAGTGAATAGTCACCACCGGGGAGAAGTGTGAGAGACCAGCTATGCTGCATCCCAGAACCTGTAGTAAATAGTCACCACCAGGGAGAAGTGTGAGAGACCAGTTATGCTGCATCCCGGAACCAGTAGTGAATAGTCATCACTGGGGAGAAGTGTGAGAGACCAGCTATGCTGCATCCGGGCGCCTGTAGTTAGTAGTCACCACTGGGTAGAAGTGTGATTGACCAGCTATGCTGCATCCCGGAACCTGTAGTGAATAGTCACCAGTGGGGAGAATAGTGAGCGACCAGCTATGCTGCATCCCGGAACTTGCAGTGAATAGTCACCACTGGTGAGAAGTGTAAGAGAACAGTTATGCTGCATCCTGGAACCTGTAGTAAATAGTCACCACTGGGCAAAAGTGTGATAGACCAGATATGCTGCATCCTGCAACCTCTCGTGAATAGTCATTACTGGGGAGAAGGGTGACAGACCAGTTATGCTGCATCCCGGAACCTTTAGTGAATAGTCACCACTTGGGAGAAGTGTGAGAGACCAGCTATGCTGCATCCCGGAACCTGTAGTGAATAGTCACTACTGGGGAGAAGTTTGAGAGTCCAGCTATGCTGCATCCCAGGACCTGTATTGCATAGTCACCCCTGGGGAGAAGTGTGAGAGACCAGTTATGCTGCATCCCGGAACCTGTAGTGAATAGTCACCACTGGGGAGAAGTGTGAGAGACCAGCTATGCTGGATCCCGGAACCTGTAGTGAATAGTCACCACTGGGGAGAAGTGTGAGAGACCAGCTATGCTGCATACCAGGAACTGTAGTGAATACTCACCACTCGGGAGAAGTGTGAGAGACCAGTTATGGTGCATCCCGGAACCTGTAGTGAATAGTCACCACTGGGGATAAGTGTGATAGACCAGCTATGCTCCATCCTGGAAACTGTAGTGAATAGCCAACACTGGGGAGAAGTGTGATAGACCAGCTTTGCTGCATCCTGGAGCTTGTAGTGAATAGTCACCACTGGGGAGAAGTGTGACAGACCAGCTATGCTGCATACTGGAATGTGTAGTGAATAGCCACCACTCGGGAGAAGAGTGTGAGAGACCATCTATGCTGCATCCTGCAACCTCTCATGAATAGTCACCACTGGGGAGAAGTGTGACAGACCAGTTATGCTGCATCCCAGAACATGTAGTGAATAGTCACCACTGGGGAGAAGTGTGAGAGACCAGCTATGCTGCATCCCGGAACCTGTAGTGAATAGTCACCACTGGGGAGAAGTGTGAGAGTCCAGGTATGCTGCATCCCAGGACCTGTAGTGAATAGTCACCACTGGGGAGAAGTGTGAGAGACCAGTTATGCTGCATCCCGGAACCTGTAATGAATAGTCACCACTGGGGGGAAGTGTGAGAGACCAGCTATGCTGCATCCCGGAACCTGTAGTTAATAGTCACCACTGGGGAGAAGTGTGAGAGACCAGCTATGCTGCATCCCATGACCTGTAGTGAAAAGTCACCACTCGGGAGAAGTGTGAGAGACCAGTTATGCTGCATCCCGGAACCTGTAGTGAATAGTCACCACTGGGGAGAAGTGTGAGAGATCAGCTATGCTGCATCCCGGAACCTGTAGTGACTAGTCACCACTGGGGAGAAGTGTGAGAGACCAGCTATGCTGCATCCCGGAACCTGTACTGAATAGTCACCACTCGGGAGAAGTGTGATAGACCAGCTATGCTGCATCCTGGAATGTGTAGTGAATAGCCACCACTGGGGAGAAGTGTGAGAGACCATCTATGCTGCATCCTGCAACCTCTCGTGAATAGTCACCACTGGGGAGAAGTGTGAGAGACCAGCTATGCTGCATCCCAGAACCTGTAGTGAATAGTCACCACTGGGCAAAAGTGTGATAGACCAGATATGCTGCATCCTGCAACCTCTCGTGAATAGTCATTACTGGGGAGAAGGGTGACAGACCAGTTATGCTGCATCCCGGAACCTTTAGTGAATAGTCACCACTTGGGAGAAGTGTGAGAGACCAGCTATGCTGCATCCCGGAACCTGTAGTGAATAGTCACTACTGGGGAGAAGTGTGAGAGTCCAGCTATGCTGCATCCCAGGACCTGTATTGCATAGTCACCCCCGGTGGAGAAGTGTGAGAGACCAGTTATGCTGCATCCCGGAACCTGTAGTGAATAGTCACCACTGGGGAGAAGTGTGAGAGACCAGCTATGCTGCATACCAGGAACTGTAGTGAATAGCCAACACTGGGGAGAAGTGTGATAGACCAGCTTTGCTGCATCCTGGAGCTTGTAGTGAATAGTCACCACTGGGGAGAAGTGTGACAGACCAGCTATGCTGCATCCTGGAATGTGTAGTGAATAGCCACCACTGGGGAGAAGTGTGAGAGACCATCTATGCTGCATCCTGCAACCTCTCATGAATAGTCACCACTGGGGAGAAGTGTGACAGACCAGTTATGCTGCATCCCGGAACATGTAGTGAATAGTCACCACTGGGGAGAAGTGTGAGAGACCAGCTATGCTGCATCCCGGAACCTGTAGTGAATAGTCACCACTGGGGAGAAGTGTGAGAGTCCAGGTATGCTGCATCCCAGGACCTGTAGTGAATAGTCACCACTGGGGAGAAGTGTGAGAGACCAGTTATGCTGCATCCCAGAACCTGTAATGAATAGTCACCACTGGGGGGAAGTGTGAGAGACCAGCTATGCTGCATCCCGGAACCTGTAGTTAATAGTCACCACTGGGGAGAAGTGTGAGAGACCAGCTATGCTGCATCCCACGACCTGTAGTGAAAAGTCACCACTCGGGAGAAGTGTGAGAGACCAGTTATGCTGCATCTCGGAACCTGTAGTGAATAGTCACCACTGGGGAGAAGTGTGAGAGATCAGCTATGCTGCATCCCGGAACCTGTAGTGACTAGTCACCACTGGGGAGAAGTGTGAGAGACCAGCTATGCTGCATCCCGGAACCTGTAGTGAATAGTCACCACTCGGGAGAAGTGTGATAGACCAGCTATGCTGCATCCTGGAATGTGTAGTGAATAGCCACCACTGGGGAGAAGTGTGAGAGACCATCTATGCTGCATCCTGCAACCTCTCGTGAATAGTCACCACTGGGGAGAAGTGTGAGAGACCAGCTATGCTGCATCCCGGAACCTGTAGTGAATAGTCACCACTGAGGAGAAGTGTGAGAGACCAGCTATGCTGCATCCCGGAACCTGTAGTGAATAGTCACCACTGGGGAGAAGTGTGAGAGACCAGCTATGCTGCATCCCTGGACCTGTAGTGAATAGTCACCACTGGGGAGCAGTGTGAGAGACCAGTTATGCTGCATCCTGGAACCTGTATTGAATAGTCACTACTGGGGAGAAGTGTGCGAGACCAGCTATGCTGCATCCCGGAACCTGTAGTGAATAGTCACCACTGGGGAGAAGTGTGAGAGACCAGTTATGCTGCATCCCGGAACCTGTAGTGAATAGTCACCAGTGGGGAGAAGTGTAAGAGACCAGCTATGCTGCATCCGAGAACCTGTAGTGAATAGTCACCACCGGGGAGAAGGATGAGAGACCAGCTATGCTGCATCCCAGAACATGTAGTGAATAGTCACCACCGGGGAGAAGTGTGAGAGACCAGCTATGCTTTATCCAGGAACCTGTAGTGAATAGTCACCAGTGGGGAAAAGTGTGAGAGACCAGCTATGCTTTATCCAGGAACCTGTAGTGAATAGTCACCAGTGGGGAGAAGTGTGAGAGACCAGCTATGCTGCATCCCGGAACCTGTAGTGAATAGTCACCACCGGGGAGAAGTGTGAGAGACCAGTTATGCTGCATCCCGGAACCAGTCGTGAATAGTCACCAGTGGGGAGAAGTGTAAGAGACCAGCTATGCTGCATCCCAGAACCTGTAGTGAATAGTCACCACTGGTGAGAAGTGTGAGAGAACAGTTATGCTGCATCCTGGAACCTGTGGCGAATAATCAACACTGGGGAGAAGTGTGAGAGACCAGCTATGCTGTATCCGGGAGCGTGTAATTAGTAGTCTCTATTGTGGAGAAGTGTGAGAGACCAGCTATGCTGCATCCAGGAACCTGTAGTGAATAGTCACCACTGGGGAGAAGTGTGAGAGACCAGTTATGCTGCATCCCGGAACCAGTAGTGAATAGTCACCACTGGGGAGAAGTGTGAGAGACCAGCTATGCTGCATCCGGGAGCCTGTAGTTAGTAGTCACCATTGTGGAGAAGTGTGAGAGACCAGCTATGCTGCATCCTGGAACCTGTAGTGAATAGTCACCACTGGGGAGAAGTGTGAGAGACCATCTATGCTGCATCCTGCAACCTCTCGTGAATAGTCACCACTGGGGAGAAGTGTGAGAGACCAGCTATGCTGCATCCCGGAACCTGTAGTGAATAGTCACCGCTGAGGAGAAGTGTGAGAGACCAGCTATGCTGCATCCCGGAACCTGTAGTGAATAGTCACCACTGGGGAGAAGTGTGAGAGACCAGCTATGCTGCATCCCTGGACCTGTAGTGAATAGTCACCACTGGGGAGCAGTGTGAGAGACCAGTTATGCTGCATCCTGGAACCTGTAGTGAATAGTCACTACTGGGGAGAAGTGTGCGAGACCAGCTATGCTGCATCCCGGAACCTGTAGTGAATAGTCACCACTGGAGAGAAGTGTGATAGACCAGCTATGCTGCATCCTGGAATGTGTAGTGAATAGCCACCACTGGGGAGAAGTGTGAGAGACCATCTATGCTGCATCCTGCAACCTCTCGTGAATAGTCACCACTGGGGAGAAGTGTGAGAGACCAGCTATGCTGCATCCCGGAACCTGTAGTCAATAGTCACCACTGAGGAGAAGTGTGAGAGACCAGCTATGCTGCATCCCGGAACCTGTAGTGAATAGTCACCACTGGGGAGAAGTGTGAGAGACCAGCTATGCTGCATCCCTGGACCTGTAGTGAATAGTCACCACTGGGGAGCAGTGTGAGAGACCAGTTATGCTGCATCCTGGAACCTGTATTGAATAGTCACTACTGGGGAGAAGTGTGCGAGACCAGCTATGCTGCATCCCGGAACCTGTAGTGAATAGTCACCACTGGGGAGAAGTGTGAGTTACCAGTTATGCTGCATCCCGGAACCTGTAGTGAATAGTCACCAGTGGGGAGAAGTGTAAGAGACCAGCTATGCTGCATCCCAGAACCTGTAGTGAATAGTCACCACCGGGGAGAAGGATGAGAGACCAGCTATGCTGCATCCCAGAACATGTAGTGAATAGTCACCACCGGGGAGAAGTGTGAGAGACCAGCTATGCTTTATCCAGGAACCTGTAGTGAATAGTCACCAGTGGGGAAAAGTGTGAGAGACCAGCTATGCTTTATCCAGGAACCTGTAGTGAATAGTCACCAGTGGGGAGAAGTGTGAGAGACCAGCTATGCTGCATCCCGGAACCTGTAGTGAATAGTCACCACCGGGGAGAAGTGTGAGAGACCAGTTATGCTGCATCCCGGAACCAGTAGTGAATAGTCACCAGTGGGGAGAAGTGTAAGAGACCAGCTATGCTGCATCCCAGAACCTGTAGTGAATAGTCACCACTGGTGAGAAGTGTGAGAGAACAGTTATGCTGCATCCTGGAACCTGTGGCGAATAATCAGCACTGGGGAGAAGTGTGAGAGACCAGCTATGCTGTATCCGGGAGCGTGTAATTAGTAGTCTCTATTGTGGAGAAGTGTGAGAGACCAGCTATGCTGCATCCAGGAACCTGTAGTGAATAGTCACCACTGGGGAGAAGTGTGAGAGACCAGTTATGCTGCATCCCGGAACCAGTAGTGAATAGTCACCACTGGGGAGAAGTGTGAGAGACCAGCTATGCTGCATCCAGGAGCCTGTAGTTAGTAGTCACCATTGTGGAGAAGTGTGAGAGACCAGCTATGCTGCATCCTGGAACCTCTCGTGAATAGTCACCACTGGGGAGAAGTGTGAGAGACCAGCTATGCTGCATCCCGGAACCTGTAGTGAATAGTCACCACTGAGGAGAAGTGTGAGAGACCAGCTATGCTGCATCCCGGAACCTGTAGTGAATAGTCACCACTGGGGAGAAGTGTGAGAGACCAGCTATGCTGCATCCCTGGACCTGTAGTGAATAGTCACCACTGGGGAGCAGTGTGAGAGACCAGTTATGCTGCATCCTGGAACCTGTAGTGAATAGTCACCAGTGGGGAGAAGTGTAAGAGACCAGCTATGCTGCATCCCAGAACCTGAAGTGAATAGTCACCACCGGGGAGAAGTGTGAGAGAATAGCTATGCTGCATCCCGGAACATGTAGTGAATAGTCACCACCGGGGAGAAGTGTGAGAGACCAGCTATGCTTTATCCAGGAACCTGTAGTGAATAGTCACCAGTGGGGAAAAGTGTGAGAGACCAGCTATGCTTTATCGAGGAACCTGTAGTGAATAGTCACCAGTGGGGAGAAGTGTGAGAGACCAGCTATGCTGCATCCCGGAACCTGTAGTGAATAGTCACCACCGGGGAGAAGTGTGAGAGACCAGCTATGCTGCATCCCAGAACCTTTAATGAATAGTCACCACCGCGGAGAAGTGTGAGAGACCAGTTATGCTGCATCCCGGAATCTGTAGTGAATAGTCACCACTGGGGAGAAGTGTGAGAGACCAGCTATGCTGCATCCCTGGACCTGAAGTGAATAGTCACCACTGGGGAGCAGTGTGAGAGACCAGTTATGCTGCATCCTGGAACCTGTAGTGAATAGTCACTACTGGGGAGAAGTGTGCAAGACCAGTTATGCTGCATCCTGGAACCTGTAGTGAATAGTCACTACTGGGGAGAAGTGTGAGAGACCAGTTATGCTGCATCCTGGAACCTGTAGTGAATAGTCACCACTGGGGAGAAGTGTGAGAGACCAGTTATGCTGCATCCCGGAACCTGTAGTGAATAGTCACCAGTGGGGGGAAGTGTAAGAGACCAGCTATGCTGCATCCCAGATCCTGTAGTGAATAGTCACCACCGGGGAGAAGTGTGAGAGACCAGCTATGCTGCATCCCGGAACATGTAGTGAATAGACACCATCGGGGACAAGTGTGAGAGACCAGCTTAGCTTTATTCAGGAACCTGTAGTGAATAGTCACCAGTGGGGAAAAGTGTGAGAGACCAGCTATGCTTTATCCAGGAACCTGTAGTGAATAGTCACCAGTGGGGAGAAGTGTGAGAGACCAGCTATGCTGCATCCCCGAACCTGTAGTGAATAGTCACCACCGGGGAGAAGTGTGAGAGACCAGCTATGCTGCATCCCAGAACCTGTAATGAATAGTCACCACCGCGGAGAAGTGTGAGAGACCAGTTATGCTGCATCCCGGAACCAGTAGTGAATAGTCAACACTGGGGAGAAGTGTGAGAGACCAGCTATGCTGTATCCGGGAGCGCGTAATTAGTAGTCTCTATTGTGGAGAAGTGTGAGAGACCAGCTATGCTGCATCCAGGAACCTGTAGTGAATAGTCACCACTGGGGAGAAGTGTGAGAGACCAGTTATGCTGAATCCCAGAACCAGTAGTGAATAGTCACCACTGGGGAGAAGTGTGAGAGACCAGCTATGCTGCATCCGGGAGCCTGTAGTTAGTAGTCACCATTGTGGAGAAGTGTGAGAGACCAGCTATGCTGCATCCTGGAAACTGTAGTGAATAGTCACCACTGGGGAGAAGAGTGAGAGACCAGCTATGCTGCATCCCAGGACCTGTAGTGAATAGTCACCACTAGGGAGAATTGTGAGAGACCAGCTATGCCGCATCCCGGAACCTGTGGTGAATAGTCACCACTGGTGAGAAGTGTGAAAGAACAGTTATGCTGCATCCTGGAACCTGTAGTGAATAGTCACCACTCGGGAGAAGTGTGAGAGACCAGCTATGCTGCATCCTGCAACCTTAGGTGAATAGTCACCACTGGGGAGAAATGTGAGAGACCAGCTACGCTGCATCCCGGAACTTGCAGTGAATAGTCACCACTGGTGAGAAGTGTGAGAGAACAGTTATGCTGCATCCTGGAACCTGTAGTGAATAGTCGCCACTGGGGTAAAGTGTGACAGACCAGCTATACTGCATCCCGGAGCCTGTAGTGAATAGTCACCACTGGGGAGAAGTGTGATAGACCAGCTATGCTGCATCCCGGAACCTGTAGTGAATAGTCACCACCGGAGAGAAGTGTGAGAGACCAGCTATGCTGCATCCCAGAACCTGTAGTGAATAGTCAACACCGGGGAGAAGTGTGAGAGAACAGTTATGCTGCATCCCGGAACCAGTAGTGAATAGTCATCACTGGGGAGAAGTGTGAGAGACCAGCTATGCAGCACCCCGGAACCTGTTCTGAATAGTCACCACTGAGGAGAAATGTGAGACACCAGTTATGCTGCATCCCGGAACCTGTAGTGAATAGTCACCACTGGGGAGAAGTGTGAGAAACCAGTTATGCTGCATCCCGGAAACTGTAGTGAATAGTCACCAGTGGGGAGAATTGTGAGAGACCAGCTATGCTGCATCCCGGAACTTGCAGTGAATGAATAGTCACCACTGGTGAGAAGTGTAAGAGAACAGTTATGCTGCATCCTGGAACCTGTAGTGAATAGTCACCACTGGGGAGAAGTGTGATAGACTAGATATGCTGCATCCTACAATGTGTAGTGAATAGCCACCACTGGGGAGAAATGTGAGAGACCATCTATGCTGCATCCTGCAACCTCTCGTGAATAGTCACTACTGGGGAGAAGTGTGACAGACCAGTTATCCTGCACCCCGGAACCTTTAGTGATTAGTCACCACTGGGGAGAAGTGTGAGAGTCCAGCTATGCTGCATCTCAGGACCTGTAGTGAATACTCACCCCTGGGGAGAAGTGTGAGAGACCAGTTATGCTGCATCCCGGAACCTGTAGTGAATAGTCACCACTGGGGAGAAGTGTGAGAGACCAGCTATGCTGCATCTCGGAACCTGTAGTGAATAGTCACCACAGGGAAGAAGTGTGAGAGACCAGCTGTGCTGCATCCCAGGAAGTGTAGTGAATACTCACCACTGGTGAGAAGTGTGAGAGACCAGTTATGCTACATCCCGGAACCTGTAGTGAATAGTCACCACTGGGGAGAAGTGTGATAGACCAGCTATGCTCCATCCTGGAAACTGTAGTGAATAGCCAAAACCGGGGAGAAGTGTGATAGACCAGCTATGCTGCATCCCAGAGCTTGTAGTGAATAGTCACCACTGGGGAGAAGTGTGATAGACCAGCTATGCTGCATCCTGGAATGTGTAGTGAATATCCACCACTGGGGAGAAGTGTGAGAGACCATCTATGCTGTATCCTGCAACCTCTCATGAATAGTCACCACTGGGGAGAAGTGTGACAGACCAGTTATGCTGCATCCCGGAACCTGTGGTGAATAGTTACCACTGGGTAGAAGTTTGATAGACCAGCTATGCTGCATCCCGGAACCTGTAGTGAATAGTCACCAGTGGAGAGAAGTGTGAGAGACCAGTTATGCTGCATCCCTGTAATGAATAGTCACTACTGGGGGGAAGTGTGAGAGACCAGCTATGCTGCATCCCGGAACCTGTAGTGAATAGTCACCACTGGAGAGAAGTGTAAGAGACCAGCTATGCTGTATCCCACGACCTGTAGTGAATAGTCACCATTGGGGAGAAGTGTGAGAGACCAGTTACGCTGTAACCCGGAACCTGGAGTGAATAGTCACCACTGGGGAAAAGTGTGAGAGATCAGCTATGCTGCATCCCGGAACCTATAGTGACTAGTCAGCACTGGGGAGGAGTGTGAGAGACCAGCTAGGCTGCATCCCGGGACCTGTAGTGAATAGTCACCACTCAGGAAAAGTGTGATAGACCAGCTATGCTGCATACTGGAATGTGTAGTGAATAGCCACCACTGGGGAGAAGTGTAAGAGACCATCTATGCTGCATCCTGCAACCTCTCGTGAATAGTCACGACTGGGGAGAAGTGTGAGAGACCAGCTATGCTGCATCCCGGAACCTGTAGTGAATAGTCACCACTGAGGAGAAGTGTGAGAGACCAGCTATGCTGCATCCCGGAACCTGTCGTGAATAGTCACCACTGGGGAGAAGTGTGAGAGACCAGCTATGCTGCATCCCTGGACCTGTAGTGAATAGTCACCACTGGGGAGAAGTGTGAGAGACCAGTTATGCTGCATCCTGGAACCTGTAGTGAATAGTCACCACTGGGGAGAAGTGTGCGAGACCAGCTATGCTGCATCCCGGAACCTGTAGTGAATAGTCACCCCTGGGGAGAAGTGTGAGAGACCAGCTATGCTGCATCCCAGGACCTGTAGTGAATAGTCACCTCTGGGGAGAAGTGTGAGAGACCAGTTATGCTGCATCCCGGAACCTGTAGTGAATAGTCACCAGTGGGGAGAAGTGTAAGAGACCAGCTATGCTGCATCCCAGAACCTGTAGTGAATAGTCACCACCGGGGACAAGTGTGAGAGACCAGCTATGCTGCATCCCGGAACCTGTAGTGAATAGTCACCACTTGGGAGAAGTGTGATAGACCAGCTATGCTGCATCCTGGAATGTATAGTGAATAGCCACCACTGGGGAGAAGTGTGAGAGACCATCTATGCTGCATCCTGCAACCTCTCGTGAATAGTCACCACTGTGGAGAAGTGTGAGAGACCAGCTATGCTGCATCCCGGAACCTGTAGTGAATAGTCACCACTGAGGAGAAATGTGAGAGACCAGCTATGCTGCATCCCGGAACCTGTAGTGAATAGTCACCACTGGGGAGAAGTGTGAGAGACCAGCTATGCTGCATCCCTGGACCTGTAGTGAATAGTCACCACTGGGGAGCAGTGTGAGAGACCAGTTATGCTGCATCCTGGAACCTGTAGTGAATAGTCACTACTGGGGAGAAGTGTACGAGACCAGCTATGCTGCATCCCGGAACCTGTAGTGAATAGTCACCATTGGGGAGAAGTGTGAGAGACCAGTTATGCTGCATCCCGGAACCTGTAGTGAATAGTCACCAGTGGGGAGAAGTGTAAGAGACCAGCTATGCTGCATCCCAGAACCTGTAGTGAATAGTCACCACCGGGGAGAAGTATGAGAGACCAGCTATGCTGCATCCCGGAACATGTAGTGAATAGACACCACCGGGGAGAAGTGTGAGAGACCAGCTATGCTTTATCCAGGAACCTGTAGTGAATAGTCACCAGTGGGGAAAAGTGTGAGAGACCACCTATGCTTTATCCAGGAACCTGTAGTGAATAGTCACCAGTGGGGAGAAGTGTGAGAGACCAGCTATGCTGCATCCCGGAACCTGTAGTGAATAGTCACCACCGGGGAGAAGTGTGAGAGACCAGCTATGCTGCATCCCAGAACCTGTAATGAATAGTCACCACCGCGGAGAAGTGTGAGAGACCAGTTATGCTGCATCCGGGAACCAGTGGTGAATAGTCACCAGTGGGGAGAAGTGTAAGAGACCAGCTATGCTGCATCCCAGAACCTGTAGTGAATAGTCACCACTGGTGAGAAGTGTGAGAGAACAGTTATGCTGCATCCTGGAACCTGTGGCGAATAATCACCACTGGGGAGAAGTGTGAGAGACCAGCTATGCTGTATCCGGGAGCGTGTAATTAGTAGTCTCTATTGTGGAGAAGTGTGAGAGACCAGTTATGCTGCATCCAGGAACCTGTAGTGAATAGTCACCACTGGGGAGAAGTGTGAGAGACCAGTTATGCTGCATCCCGGAACCAGTAGTGAATAGTCACCACTGGGGAGAAGTGTGAGAGACCAGCTATGCTGCATCCGGGAGCCTGTAGTTAGTAGTCACCATTGTGGAGAAGTGTGAGAGACCAGCTATGCTGCATCCTGGAACCTGTAGTGAATAGTCACCACTGGGGAGAAGTGTGAGAGACCATCTATGCTGCATCCTGCAACCTCTCGTGAATAGTCACCACTGGGTAGAAGTGTGAGAGACCAGCTATGCTGCATCCCGGAACCTGTAGTGAATAGTCACCACTGAGGAGAAGTGTGAGAGACCAGCTATGCTGCATCCCGGAACCTGTAGTGAATAGTCACCACTGGGGAGAAGTGTGAGAGACCAGCTATGCTGCATCCCTGGACCTGTAGTGAATAGTCACCACTGGGGAGCAGTGTGAGAGACCAGTTATGCTGCATCCTGGAACCTGTAGTGAATAGTCACCACTGGGGAGAAGTGTGCGAGACCAGCTATGCTGCATCCCGGAACCTGTAGTGAATAGTCACCACTGGGGAGAAGTGTGAGAGACTAGTTATGCTGCATCCCGGAACCTGTAGTGAATAGTCACCACTGGGGAGAAGTGTAAGAGACCAGCTATGCTGCATCCCAGAACCTGTAGTGAATAGTCACCACCGGGGAGAAGTGTGAGAGACCAGCTATGCTGCATCCCGAAACATGTAGTGAATAGTCACCACCGGGGAGAAGTGTGAGAGACCAGCTATGCTTTATCCAGGAACCTGTAGTGAATAGTCACCGGTGGGGAAAAGTGTGAGAGACCAGCTATGCTTTATCCAGGAACCCTTAGTGAGTAGTCACCAGTGGGGAGAAGTGTGAGAGACCAGCTATGCCGCATCCCGGAACCTGTAGTGAATAGTCACCACCGGGGAGAAGTGTGAGAGACCAGCTATGCTGCATCCCAGAACCTGTAATGAATAGTCACCACTGCGGAGAAGTGTGAGAGACCAGTTATGCTGCATCCCGGAACCTGTAGTGAATAGTCACCACCGGGGAGATGTGTGAGAGACCAGCTATGCTGCATCCCTGGACCTGTAGTGAATAGTCACCACTGGGGAGCAGTGTGAGAGACCAGTTATGCTGCATCCTGGAACCTGTAGTGAATAGTCACTACTGGGGAGAGGTGTGCGAGACCAGTTATGCTGCATCCTGGAACCTGTAGTGAATAGTCACTACTGGGGAGAAGTGTGCGAGACCAGCTATGCTGCATCCCGGAACCTGTAGTGAATAGTCACCACTGGGGAGAAGTGTGAGAGACCAGCTATACTGCATCCCGGAACCTGTAGTGAATAGTCACCAGTGGGGAGAAGTGTAAGAGACCAGCTATCCTGCATCCCAGAACCTGTAGTGAATAGTCACCACCGGGGAGAAGTGTGAGAGACCAGCTATGCTGCATCCCGGAACATGTAGTGAATAGTCACCACCGGGGAGAAGTGTGAGAGACCAGCTATGCTTTATCCAGGAACCTGTAGTGAATAGTCACCAGTGGGGAAAAGTGTGAGAGACCAGCTATGCTTTATCCAGGAACCTGTAGTGAATAGTCACCAGTGGGTAGAAGTGTGAGAGACCAGCTATGCTGCATCCCGGAACCTGTAGTGAATAGTCACCACCGGGGAGAGGTGTGAGAGACCAGCTATGCTGCATCCCAGAACCTGTAATGAATAGTCACCACCGCGGAGAAGTGTGAGAGACCAGTTATGCTGCATCCCGGAACCAGTAGTGAATAGTCAACACTGGGGAGAAGTGTGAGAGACCAGCTATGCTGTATCCGGGAGCGTGTTATTAGTAGTCTCTATTGTGGAGATGTGTGAGAGACCAGCTATGCTGCATCCAGGAACCTGTAGTGAATAGTCACCACTGGGGAGAAGTGTGAGAGACCAGTTATGCTGAATCCCAGAACCAGTAGTGAATAGTCACCACTGGGGAGAAGTGTGAGAGACCAGCTATGCTGCATCCGGGAGCCTGTAGTTAGTAGTCACCATTGTGGAGAAGTGTGAGAGACCAGCTATGCTGCATCCTGGAAACTGTAGTGAATAGTCACCACTAGGGAGAATTGTGAGAGACCAGCTATGCTGCATCCCGGAACCTGTGGTGAATAGTCACCACTGGTGAGAAGTGTGAGAGAACAGTTATGCTGCATCCTGGAACCTGTAGTAAATAGTCACCACTGGGGAGAAGTGTGAGAGACCAGCTATGCTGCATCCTGCAACCTTAGGTGAATAGTCACCACTGGGGAGAAATGTGAGAGACCAGCTACGCTGCATCCCGGAACTTGCAGTGAGTAGTCACCACTGGTGAGAAGTGTGAGAGAACAGTTATGCTGCATCCTGGAACCTGTAGTGAATAGTCGCCACTGGGGAAAAGTGTGACAGACCAGCTATACTGCATCCCGGAGCCTGTAGTGAATAGTCACCACTGGGGAGAAGTGTGATAGACCAGCTATGCTGCATCCCGGAACCTGTAGTGAATAGTCACCACCGAAGAGAAGTGTGAGAGACCAGCTATGCTGCATCCCAGAACCTGTAGTGAATAGTCAACACCGGGGAGAAGTGTGAGAGAACAGTTATGCTGCATCCCGGAACCAGTAGTGAATAGTCATCACTGGGGAGAAGTGTGAGAGACCAGCTATGCAGCACCACGGAACCTGTTCTGAATAGTCACCACTGGGGAGAAGTGTGAGAAATCAGTAATGCTGCATCCCGGATCCTGTAGTGAATAGTCACCAGTGGGGAGAATTGTGAGAGACCAGCTATGCTGCATCCCGGAACTTGCAGTGAATGAATAGTCACCACTGGTGAGAAGTGTAAGAGAACAGTTATGCTGCATCCTGGAACCTGTAGTGAATAGTCACCACTGGGGAGAAGTGTGATAGACCAGATATGCTGCATCCTGCAATGTGTAGTGAATAGCCACCACTGGGGAGAAATGTGAGAGACCATCTATGCTGCATCCTGCAACCTCTCGTGAATAGTCACTACTGGGGAGAAGTGTGACAGACCAGTTATCCTGCACCCCGGAACCTTTAGTGAATAGTCACCACTGGGGAGAAGTGTGAGAGTCCAGCTATGCTGCATCCCAGGACCTGTAGTGAATACTCACCCCTGGGGAGAAGTGTGAGAGACCAGTTATGCTGCATCCCGGAACCTGTAGTGAATAGTCACCACTGGGGAGAAGTGTGAGAGACCAGCTATGCTGCATCTCGGAACCTGTAGTGAATAGTCACCACAGGGAAGAAGTGTGAGAGACCAGCTGTGCTGCATCCCAGGAACTGTAGTGAATACTCACCACTGGTGAGAAGTGTGAGAGACCAGTTATGCTGCATCCCGGAACCTGTAGTGAATAGTCACCACTGGGGAGAAGTGTGATAGACCAGCTATGCTCCATCCTGGAAACTGTAGTGAATAGCCAAAACCGGGGAGAAGTGTGATAGACCAGCTATGCTGCATCCCAGAGCTTGTAGTGAATAGTCACCACTGGGGAGAAGTGTGATAGACCAGCTATGCTGCATCCTGGAATGTGTAGTGAATATCCACCACTGGGGAGAAGTGTGAGAGACCATCTATGCTGTATCCTGCAACCTCTCATGAATAGTCACCACTGGGGAGAAGTGTGACAGACCAGTTATGCTGCATCCCGGAACCTGTGGTGAATAGTTACCACTGGGTAGAAGTGTGATAGACCAGCTATGCTGCATCCCGGAACCTGTTGTGAATAGTCACCAGTGGAGAGAAGTGTGAGAGTCCAGCTATGCTGCATCCCAGGACCTGTAGTGAATAGTCACCACTGGGGAGAAGTGTGAGAGACCAGTTATGCTGCATCCCTGTAATGAATAGTCACCACTGGAGAGAAGTGTAAGAGACCAGCTAGGCTGCATCCCGGAACCTGTAGTGAATAGTCACCACTGGGGAGAAGTGTAAGAGACCATCTATGCTGCATCCTGCAACCTCTCGTGAATAGTCACGAATGGGGAGAAGTGTGAGAGACCAGCTATGCTGCATCCCGGAACCTGTAGTGAATAGTCACCACTGAGGAGAAGTGTGAGAGACCAGCTATGCTGCATCCCGGAACCTGTCGTGAATAGTCACCACTGGGGAGAAGTGTGAGAGACCAGCTATGCTGCATCCCTGGACCTGTAGTGAATAGTCACCACTGGGGAGAAGTGTGAGAGACCAGTTATGCTGCATCCTGGAACCTGTAGTGAATAGTCACCAATGGGGAGAAGTGTGCAAGACCAGCTATGCTGCATCCCAGAACCTGTAGTGAATAGTCACCCCTGGGGAGAAGTGTGAGAGACCAGCTATGCTGCATCCCAGGACCTGTAGTGAATAGTCACCACTGGGGAGAAGTGTGAGAGACCAGTTATGCTGCATCCCGGAACCTGTAGTGAATAGTCACCAGTGGGGAGAAGTGTAAGAGACCAGCTATGCTGCATCCCAGAACCTGTAGTGAATAGTCACCACCGGGGAGAAGTGTGAGAGACCAGCTATGCTGCATCCCGGAAAATGTAGTGAATAGTCACCAGTGGGGAGAAGTGTGAGAGACCAGCTATGCTGCATCCCAGAACCTGTAGTGAATAGTCACCACCGGGGAGAAGTGTGAGAGACCAGCTTTGCTGCATCCCAGAACCTGTAATGAATAGTCACCACCGCAGAGAAGTGTGAGAGACCAGTTATGCTGCATCCCAGAACCAGTAGTGAATAGTCACCACTGGGGAGAAGTGTGAGAAACCAGTTATGCTGCATCCCGGAACCTGTAGTGAATAGTCACCAGTGGGGAGAATTGTGAGAGACCAGCTATGCTGCATCCCGGAACCTGCAGTGAATAGTCACCACCGGGGAGAAGTGTGAGAGACCAGTTATGCTGCATCCCGGAACCTGTAGTGAATAGTCACCAGTGGGGAGAAGTGTAAGAGACCAGCTATGCTGCATCCCAGAACCTGTAGTGAATAGTCACCAGTGGGGAGAATTGTGAGAGACCAGCTATGCTGCATCCCGGAACCTGCAGCGAATAGTCACCACCGGGGAGAAGTGTGAGAGACCAGCTATGCTGCATCCCGGAACCTGTAGTGAATAGTCACCACTGGGGAGAAGTGTGAGAGACCAGTTATGCTACATCCTGGAACCTGTAGTGAATAGTCACCACTGGGGAGAAGTGTGATAGACCAGATATGCTGAATCCTGCAATGTGTAGTGAATAGCCACCACTGGGGAGAAATGTGAGAGACCATCTATGCTGCATCCTGCAACCTCTCGTGAATAGTCACTACTGGGGAGAAGTGTGACAGACCAGTTATCCTGCACCCCGGAACCTTTAGTGAATAGTCACCACTGGGGAGAAGTGTGAGAGTCCAGCTATGCTGCATCCCAGGACCTGTAGTGAGTACTCACCCCTGGGGAGAAGTGTGAGAGACCAGTTATTCTGCATCCCGGAACCTGTAGTGAATAGTCACCACTGGGGAGAAGTGTGATAGACCAGCTATGCAGCATCCCAGAACCTGTAGTGAATAGTCACCAGTGGGGAGAAGTGTGAGAGTCCAGCTATGCTGCATCCCAGGACCTGTAGTGAATAGTCACCACTGGAGAGAAGTGTGAGAGACCAGTTATGCTGCATCCCGGAACCTGTAATGAATAGTCACCACTGGGGGGAAGTGTGAGAGACCAGCTATGCTGCATCCCGGAACCTGTAGTAGAACCTGTAATGAATAGTCACCACTGCGGAGAAGTGTGAGAGACCAGTTATGCTGCATCTTGGAACCAGTAGTGAATAGTCACCACTGGCGAGAAGTGTGAGAGACCAGTTATGCTGCATCCCGGAACCAGTAGTGAATAGTCACCACTGGGGAGAAGTGTGAGAGACCAGCTATGCTGTATCCGGGAGCGTGTAATTAGTAGTCACTATTGTGGAGAAGTGTGAGAGACCAGCTATGCTGCATCCAGGAACCTGTAGTGAATAGTCACCACTGGCGAGAAGTGTGAGAGACCAGTTATGCTGCATCCCGGAACCAGTAGTGAATAGTCACCACTGGGGAGAAGTGTGAGAGACCAGCTATGCTGCATCCGGGAGCCTGTAGTTAGTAGTCACCATTGTGGAGAAGTGTGAGAGACCAGCTATGCTGCATCGCGGAACCTGTAGTGAGTAGTCACCACTGGGGAGAATTGTAAGAGATCAGCTATGCTGCATCCCGGAACCTGTGGTGAATAGTCACCACTGGGGAGAATTGTGAGAGACCAGCTATAATGCATCCCGGAACTTGTAGTGAATAGTCACCACTGGTGAGAAGTGTGAGAGAACAGTTATGCTGCATCCTGGAACCTGTAGTGAATAGTCACCACTGGGGAGAAGTGTGAGAGGCCAGCTATGCTGCATCCTGCAACCTTAGGTGAATAGTCACCACTGGGGAGAAATGTGAGAGACCAGCTACGCTGCATCCCGGAACTTGCAGTGAATAGTCACCACTGGTGAGAAGTGTGAGAGAACAGTTATGCTGCATCCTGGATCCTGTAGTCAATAGTCACCACTGGGGAAAAGTGTGACAGACCAGCTATACTGCATCCCGGAGCCTGTAGTGAATAGTCACCACTGGGGAGAAGTGTGATAAACCAGCTATGCTGCATCCCAGAACCTGTAGTGAATAGTCACCACCGGGGAGAAGTGTGAGAGACCAGTTATGCTGCATCCCGGAACCAGTAGTGAACAGTCATCACTGGGGAGAAGTGTGAGAGACCAGCTATGCTGCATCCGGGAGCCTGTAGTTAGTAGTCACCACTGGGTAGAAGTGTGAGAGACCAGCTATGCTGCACCCCGGAACCTGTTCTGAATAGTCACCACTGGGGAGAAGGGTGAGACACCAGTTATGCTGCATCCCGGAACCTGTAGTGAATAGTCACCACTGGTGAGAAGTGTGAGAGACCAGTTATGCTGCATCCAGGAACCTGTAGTGAATAGTCACCACTGGGGAGAAGTGTGAGAAACCAGTTATGCTGCATCCCGGAACCTGTAGCGAATAGTCACCAGTGGGGAGAATTGTGAGAGACCAGCTATGCTGCATCCCGGAACTTGCAGTGAATAGTCACTACTGGTGAGAAGTGTAAGAGAACAGTTATGCTGCATTCTGGAACCTGTAGTGAATAGTCACCACTGGGGAGAAGCGTGAGAGACCAGCTATGCTGCATCCCTGGACCTGTAGTGAATAGTCACCACTGGGGAGAAGTGTGAGAGACCAGTTATGCTGCATCCTGGAACTTGTAGTGAATAGTCACCACTGGGGAGAAGTGTGAGAGACCAGCTATGCTGCATCCCGGAACCTGTAGTGAATAGTCACCACTGGGGAGAAGTGTGAGAGACTAGCTATGCTGCATCCCAGGACCTGTAGTGAATAGTCACCACTGGGGAGAAGTGTGAGAGATCAGTTATGCTGCATCCCAGAACCTGTAGTGAATAGTCACCACTGGGGAGAAGTGGGAGAGACCAGCTATGCTGCATCCCAGAACCTGTAGTGAATAGTCACCACCAGGGAGAAGTGTGAGAGACCAGTTATGCTGCATCCCGGAACCAGTAGTGAATAGTCATCACTGGGGAGAAGTGTGAGAGACCAGCTATGCTGCATCCGGGAGCCTGTAGTTAGTAGTCACCACTGGGTAGAAGTGTGAGAGACCAGCTATGCTGCATCCCCAAACCTGTAGTGAATAGTCACCACAGGGGAGAAGTGTGAGAGACCAGCTATGCTGCACCCCAGAACCTGTTCTGAATAGTCACCACTGGGGAGAAGTGTGAGACACCAGTTATGCTGCATCCCGGAACCTGTAGTGAATAGTCACCACTGGTGAGAAGTGTGAGGGACCAGTTATGCTTCATCCAGGAACCTGTAGTGAATAGTCACCACTGGGGAGAAGTGTGAGAAACCAGTTATGCTGCATCCCGGAACCTGTAGTGAATAGTCACCAGTGCAGAGAATTGTGAGAGACCAGCTATGCTGCATCCCGGAACTTGCAGTGAATAGTCACTACTGGTGAGAAGTGTAAGAGAACAGTTATGCTGCATTCTGGAACCTGTAGTGAATAGTCACCACTGGGGAGAAGCGTGAGAGACCAGCTCTGCTGCATCCCTGGACCTGTAGTGAATAGTCACCACTGGGGAGAAGTGTGAGAGACCAGTTATGATGCATCCTGGAACTTGTAGTGAATAGTCACCACTGGGGAGAAGTGTGAGAGACCAGCTATGCTGCATCCCGGAACCTGTAGTGAATAGTCACAACTGGGGAGAAGTGTGAAAGACCAGCTATGCTGCATCCCAGGACCTGTAGTGAATAGTCACCACTGGGGAGAAGTGTGACAGATCAGTTATGCTGCATCCCGGAACCTGTAGTGAATAGTCACCACTGGGGAGAAGTGTAAGAGACCAGCTATGCTGCATCCCGGAGCCTGTAGTGACTAGTCAGCACTGGGGAGGAGTGTGAGAGACCAGCTATGCTGCATCCTGGAGCCTGTAGTGTCTCCTCCCAAGCGCATAACAAAGACTAGTAAGAAATGTACGAAGGAGAGAAAGCAGAACTACACCCTGGAGAGAGTGTCTACAGAAGCACAATCATAATTGAAGATTATCAAAAAGGAGAGCAAGTAGCTGTATAGTATTAAACCCAGAGTTAGGTTCATTTTAGGCAGTGAACCTGGAGTGAAAGTGTGCCATAGTGCACAATAGTAAATGAGCAATATTAGGACAAAGAGAACATTGCACTGCATTGTGCAACCTGAAGTAAGGTTTATTAGTTTTAGCTATAAGGCGGTGTCTTAGCGCCACCTGTAAGCCGAAACGAATGCATTGGAGTACAGCTAGGGAAAGATGGCATATGAGGAGGGACACATTGCTTGTAGATGTTGTTTGGCTATTTACTCACCAAATGACTGCCACGGCCATGCTAATCCCTACGGCCATTCCCACCCACGTCCTGCCCCTTTCCTCCCAAAACTAGGATCTCTTTGAGCTAACTGTATCACTCCTTACAATCAAACTTTTCACCCAAAGTGCCTGCCAGATATTTTCCAAAGCAGTCTTCTGAGAGCTAATACCTTAATTGGTGCAGTAAATGTGCTATTATTGTAACAAAAATGCCTTAAACAAGTCTGCCTTTAGCCACGTGGTTTATAAGCAGTATGCATGTCCTCAACTGAAGTCGTCTTAAAAACAAGCATTGGCAGAGCCAACAGTTACAGCTTGCAATTAGTCATTAGATAGGCATTTGCCAGGCACTGCTATCATATGCCCAGCTACGTGTGCATTCTCAAGCTGCTACCATTAATGGCCAGTTAGTACTCTTAAAGCAATGCCTGGCAAATATATTCCTCTCCCATTTCTACTCAAAAGCCATCATTGTTGGCATTGCCAATGCTGGTTTTTAAAGAGCAACTGACACTTTTGGAGTCTGGTGTGAGGCTCAAATTAGAGACAAAAAGGAAAACCCACACTGGATTTTGGAACCTAGAGGAAAGGATTGATAACGCGCAGCACTAGTGCACGCGGCTCTACATTCGGCAGAACAACAAGAACCCACCATTGCATGCTGTAAGAAGTTGTGACGGTTTACACATGAACAACAATAATGAACATTGTAAGATAGTAACAACTAATGCTTGGAAACGAGTACATGCACTGTTGCACTCCGGAGAAAGTGGCAAGGGTCCCCAACGGGGTAACAACATCAGCTGGACTTTGGGATGAAGGGTTCCTGAGGTCGATGTTCCTAAACCATAAACAGAGAAATCCTTTCCATGAAACACTCAGCGTAAATAAACACAATATAAAGACATGTATAGTTAAATGCAGCTGGCCTTGTTCCTAGTTTGTTGGCAGTACTTTGCACGGATGGCCCATGGGTCAAGTTGTGCACCGACAACCCTCGGATTTAATGTGATGTGTGTGCCATGGTAGTGCTGCATACCGGCAACTATGCCAACATTAGGCCTGACACAGAGTGTTCCCCATCTGTCCTAAAAGTGGAATCCGGGAGAAGGAACAGACCAAAACCTGCTTGGTCTTAACTTTTCTCCGCAGTAAATACTTAAGGTAAAATAATTCTGGGTATGTTCAGCTATCAGGACAATAGACTATGGTAATTCAACGTACAAACAATTATTTAACACTAGCTGTTCCCGGCATTCCATATGCCGTTCTAGCATATCTTAAAGGTCAACATTGGTCAGTAATTCATAGGGTGACTTCTGTCCCCCTTCTTAAATATCAGAATTACCACTGATCACTTCCAGTTAGAGGACATAGCTCCCTGTGACTTTGTAATGGTTATTGGAAAGGCTATGGAATGAGACGTATGCGCAATATGAGAACAGTATCTAAGTTCCATCGATCAAACAGGCCTCTATGATGTGTAATTGTCAACTTGTTCCATTGCAGAGTACCTGTGATGGCATAAGATTGCATAGCAGCATAACTACAACACCTACTTTCAGTTTTAGCTTGTGATGAGGCATTTGTCCTACAGTGTTTCGCTCTTTAGAGACTGAAATGTTGAGCCTGTAATTAACTGCTCATTGACACTGGAACTGCCGTGCCCAGTGTGAATAGAAGCAGGGAGGAAAAGAAGTAACTTGAAAGTATTCCGAATCAATGCGATAGTGCAAGGTGAAGGTGACCATGTAGAACCGCGCTCATTCTGTTTGTTGGAATGATAGCTATTGTTGAAGTGGGTGCAGTTTGCCATTTGGACAGCAGAGGGCAACCTAACACTGATACATTGCATCTGTATGTTGAAATGTTAGCAGTTGTTGAAGTGGGTGCACTTTGCCATTTGGACAGCAGAGGGCAACCTAGCACTGATAAATTGCATCAGCTGAGTACAGAAACACCTAAGCATTTTTTAATATATATAGATACAGATAGATGGCAAGTGGCCCCCCATGTCGTCGTACCTGACAGTTTCAGCAAGCTCTGGTTTGTAGATTGCACGCTCAGACATATGGGCCCATGTTTTCAAATGGAAATAATTAAGCTACAAGTACCAGCATGCAAAGCCAGCCTCTGGTTAAGGGCGCCAGGCATGATATGAACTCACTCAGAAGCTAATACAAAATTCATAAAAGAACAAATCATTAGTGTGTCAACCCCATGAGGCTGTAGCCTGACAGTACGTCTAGAGCGTAATTCAGTTTTCTCTGGTTCTCCACAAACTGGTTTAACAAACACTCAAATGGTCATGGTCATGTGTGAATAGATCACCAGTCCTGTTTCAATATATGCATTCTGGCACTTTTAATCCTTCTTTTAAAATGGCAAAACACAAGCTACAAGTAGCACAATGCAAATAATAAAACCAGAAGTGGATAAGCATTACGGGTCTGGTGTGGAACAACTTGAGAGTCTGCATTCACATTCCTGAGCAAGTCCCCAGCCCTAGGTAGACTACAATACCGCTCATATTGCTACTGCAAAAGGGGGTTCCTGATTACCTCCGGCACGGTTTTCTGGACTCACATTTATAAACCTCTTTTAAGAAGTCCTTCCTCTGTCGACTTGGCTCTCGGTAGAATTGGGCAGACATGGTACTCAACCCTGATGACCATGCCTGATGGTTTGTACCCGCTGAATTATCCATGGGCGGATTTATAAGCCATCATCGGAATTTTCCATGGCAGCCTGTTCACTATCACATCAACGCAGGTGACATCCCTGATTGTGGGGTTGCCTGCTTCTCACCTCCAGTGGCGGTCAGTGGCACATAAGGAAAGGTCTGTTATGTTATACGTGTGGAGCACACACTCACCACATAGTGGTCTGATAGTGCTAGAAATTCTTATCAAACAAGCAACCAAAAAAGCAGAACACAGCAAGATGATGACGAAAATGTTCTATGAAGTGGGGGAGCTCTTGAGCTTCTTTTTATAAATGTACAGTTTTTTTAAGTGAGCTACAGCGAGACATGTGGTACCTAAACGCTCTGACTTCTATACTATCATCGTGGTTTTCTATTTTGACTCTTAAAACGGAAGTATGGATTCCAAAGTCTTCAAGAGCCAGAAACAGACTGTCCCACCGCTGAAATGTGAGGAGTAAAAGAACATTTGTTATCAATAAGGACTTCGAAATTCGGAACCTGAAACCGCAAAGATCGACGATGGCCAAATTCCACTTGCCAGTTGGATGCCTTACAGGGTGAGATCCAGAAATCACGTATCTGGGGTTTATGTTGGTACTCTTGTTCAGAGGAGAAATACCTAGCATTTCAGAGCTGGGATTCGCTTGTGCGCAGGACCAAACTGACAAGCAAATGGATATTTAACCTGTGTGAAAGGTGAAGGGAGCTAAAATGTGGTTGCAGACCCTTCTGATTTGAAACCATCTCAGGGGGCAGATTATTTGGCCATGTTCGTTCACAGTGATGGGGCTGCCACAATTTCAACAACATTTCTGACTTAGTTGGATTAAATCTTAAAATACTTTCATGCATCCATGTGTTAATAGCCATCATACATGGAGCACAAGAGAACATTGACTCCGATGGTCGACAGCCATCAGAAATGGAGCAAGAGAGAACATTGACTCTGATGGTCAACAGCAGAGAGAACATTGGCTCTGATGGTCAACAGCCATCAGACATGGAGCAAGAGAGAATATGAATCTGATGGTCGACATGGAGCAAGAGAGAACATTGACTCCTGAGAGAACATTGACTCTCTGACGGTTGACATCCATCAGACATGGAGCAAGAGAGAACATTGATTCCAATGGTCGACATCCATCAGACATGGAGCAAGAGAGAACATTGTCTCTGATGGTCGACAACCATCAGACATGGAGCAAGAGAGAACATTGATTCTGATGGTTGACATCCAGTAGACATGGAGCAAGAGAGAATATTGATTCTGATGGTCAACAGCCATCAGACATGGAGCACAAGAGAACATTGACTCCGATGGTGGACAGCCATCAGACATGGAGCAAGAGAGAATATTGTCTCTGATGGTCAACAGCCATCAGACATGGAGCACGAGAGAACATTGACTCCGATGATCAACAGCCATCAGACATGGAGCACAAGAGAACATTGACTCCGATGGTGGACAGCCATCAGGCATGGAGCAAGAGAGAACATTGACTCTGATGGTGGACCGCCATCAGGCATGGAGCAAGAGAGAACATTGACTCCGATGGTTGACAGCCATCAGACATGGAGCGCAAGAGAGAACATTGACTCCGATGATTGACAGCCAATAGACATGGAGCACGAGAGAACATTGACTCGATGGTCGACAGCAATCAGACATGGAGCAAGAGAGAACATTGACTCCGATGGTTGACAGCCATTAGACATGGAGCAAGAGAGAACATTGACTCCGATGGTCGACAGCCATCAGACATGGAGCAAGAGAGAACATTAACTCCGATGGTTGACAGCCATCGGACATGGAGCAAGATAGAACATTTACTCCGATGGTCGACAGCCATCAGACATGGAGCAAGAGAGAACATTGACTCTGATGGTCGACAGCCATCAGACATGGAGCAAGAGAGAACATTGACTCCGATGGTCGACAGCTACCAGACATGGAGCATGAGAGAACATTGACTCTGATGGTCGACAGCCATCAGACATGGAGTAAGAGAGAACACTGACTCTGATGGTCGACAGCCATCAGACATGGAGCAAGAGAGAACATTGACTCCAATGGTCGACAGCTACCAGACATGGAGCATGAGAGAACATTGACTCTGATGGTCGACAGCCATCAGACATGGAGTAAGAGAGAACACTGACTCTGATGGTCGACAGCCATCAGATATGGAGCACAAGGGAACATTGACTGATGGTTGACAGCCATCAAACATGGAGCAAGAGAGAACATTGACTCTGATGGTCGACAGCCATCAGACATGGAGCAAGAGAGAACATTGACTGCGATGGTCGACAGCCATCAGACATGGGACACGAGAGAACATTGACTCCGATGGTGGACAGCCATCAGACATGGAGCAAGAGAGAACATTAACTCCGATGGTCGACAGCCATTAGACATGGAGCAAGAGAGAACATTGACTTTGATGGTCGACAGCCATCAGACATGGAGCACGAGAGAACATTGACTCAATGGTTGACAGCCATCAGACATGGAGCGCAAGAGAGAACATTGACTCTGATGATTGACAGCCAATAGACATGGAGCACGAGAGAACATTGACTCGATGGTCGACAGCAATCAGACATGGAGCAAGAGAGAACATTGACTCCGATGGTTGACAGCCATTAGACATGGAGCAAGAGAGAACATTGACTCCGATGGGCGACAGCCATCAGACAGGGAGCAAGAGTGAACATTGACTCCGATGGTGGACAGCCTTCAGGCATGGAGCAAGAGGGAACATTGACTCCGATGGTGGGTAGCCATCAGACATGGAGCAAGAGAGAACATTGACTGTGATGGTTGAGAAAGTTTTCTAATAAGTTGTAGATCATAAGCATAACTGTAAAAATGAACCCCACAGCTTCCAAACAACTTCACAATCAAGAGAATATAAACATTACAAAGTAGTTGGGGGAAATGGCAGATCCCTGTGGGACTCCAGATGGTATGACTCTCAATTGTGATCTAAAAGGAGGGAGACAGATTGCAGTGATTTGATCTTTAAAGAATGAAACAATCCATTGAAGATCAGTGCCCTAGTCACCAGAGTTTGTGGCCTAAACAGAAGCATTTCATTGTGTTGAGCGCCGCTGGAAGGTCCAGCATGTGGAGGGTTAATGTATTCCCTGCATCTACAGGGCCTTGATATCATCCAGTTTATTGGCCCACATAAAAGGAAGGGCGCACTTCCTACTGCACAGAACGCAAGGTGGGAATAACTCATTTGATTTTTGATTTGATTTTTTGTATTTATAGCGTGCACATGACAAACTTAATAGTATTTAGGCGCAGATGACAACAGCAAAGGTAGAGTGTTTAAATCGAAACAGATCCCCTGAAAAACAGGGCTATCTACCTAAAGAGAAAGGTTTTCAATTCTCGGCGAAATTGCTGAAGAGAGCTCATGGTCCTAAGTTGCAAAGGTAGAGAGTTCCACAGCCTAGGACCAAAGACAGAAAATCTTCTGTCACCTCTAGAGGTATAGATTGAGTGGGGAATGATCCAAAGATGACTGTCACTAGAACGTAACTGTCTTACTGGGTGATATGGCTGAATTAGTTCTCTCAGATGCAGCGGGGCAATGCCATTTATGCATTTGAAAATAATGCAGGCTGTCTTAAATTTGATGCGGTCAGCAATTGAGAGCCAGTGTAGCTCTCTCCGATAAGATGATATATGGGTAAATGTGCCTAATTTAAATATCAGTCTGATGGCCGCATTCTGGGCTCTCTGAAGTCGCTGAAGTTGTTTGGAAGGGATGCCCATCAATTGGCTGTTACAGTAGTCGAGGTGGGCACTAGTTAGCGCCCCTACCACAGCGGCGTGGGCCTCTTTGGGAATGTAAGGAAGTGCTTGGCGTAGCATTCTCAAAACAAAATAGACTGCTTTGGTCTTTGCTCCCACCTGTGTTTCTGTCCCCAGGTCTTCTTGCCACATACATCCCAGATTTTTCATTTTTGAAACAAATTGTAGATTTTTACCCAGCTGTGTTGGAACAGGCAATTCTTTGGCAGCTGTCAGCAGATGTTTAGGACCGAATAATATAAGTTCGGTCTTAGCAGCATTAAGCTGTAGATAGTTCTTTGACATCCAGCTGCTTACCTCTGTCAAACATTGCTCCAGTTTGCTAAATGCTTCTTGGAAGTTAGTAATTCGTAGGAATATCTGGGTAACATCGGCATATGAATGGAAATCCAACCCATAGCGTCTTAGGATTTCCAAGAGGGGTCGAATATATAAATTAAACAGTAATGGTGACAAAGAGTTTCCCTGTGGGACTCCACAACTTAAACAGATGAGGTTCGACAGGAACTCTCCCAGTCTCACACGCTGCTGACGGTTAGTCAAAAAAGACTTAAACCATTTCAATGCTGAGTCCGAGACTCTTCCTACCTCCTGTAGTCGTTCTAGGAGGATTTCGTGATTCACTGTATCAAAATATGCAGACAGGTCCAGCATCACCAAAAGTGTAAGCTCCCCCTGGTCCGCGGCCTTTGGTAATTCATCCTGTACTACTAGGATGGCTGTCTCAGTTCCGAATTTTGGTCGGAATCCTGATTGGAGTTTATCTACCAATAATTAATATTCAACAAACTCCTGGAGCTGGTTGGTAACCACCTTCTCAAGAATTCTAGCTGGCCAGAACAGTCCTGCAATAGGACGATAATTCTGCAGAACCTCTACGTCCAGTGATGGTTTTTTAATAGAGGTGAGACTATAGATAGCTTTAAGCTCTCCGGAACAGTCCCTGTTAACAAAGACTTGTTAACAAAAGTAGTGATAAATGGGGTCAGTTCATGCGCCAATTTTTTGGCTACATAGGCTGGTAGGGGAGAAAGGGAGTCGATTGTGGGTTTAAGAGTGGTAATAAGTTGATAAATATCTTTTATAGTGACTGAATGAAAATCAAACACAGATAAAGAGATTTGATTTTGGGGACTGTCAGATTTAGATACCACAGGATTTGTTGTACATATCGATGGGTTTGGACAGATAGTCTGTTCAATATCTATCCTTATTTGTTCGATCTTATCTATAAAGAAAGAGTTGAACAGATTAGCTTGTGCTTCTGTGAAGTCAGGTACTGAGTTTTTACAATCTGTATTACAAAACCTAGATATGATGGAAAACATTTATCTCGGTTGATTACTGGCAGACTGTAATTTTTTCCCCAAAAAATCTTTCTTGGCCGACGGCCGAAAAAAATGCCAGTTTATATTCCAACGGGGCATTTTTTGGCTTTAATTTGATTTTCTGGAGTAGGCTTTTTAAACCACATCTGACTGGTTCTACCAACTAACCTGCGTAATTCTTGTAAATTGGCTGAGAACCAGGGTTGAGAAACGGTCTTAGCTTTTGGTTTCTGCTGAGCTATTTTGTTACATATGGCGCTGAGAACCGAAAAAACTCCTCACATGAAGCTGTAGGGTCAATAGATTCAAGAGACCTAGAGATTTCAATGCCAGCGATTTTATCTAGTTCTCTGGCTTTCCGAGAGTAGGAAACCTGTCTAGGTCATGCATTTGCATTGTATTTATGTGTATTTATATCACCATCAAAAATGAAGACACAGAGTCAACCAATGAAATACTTTAGGCAGGAGAGTAGAGGAGAGACTTTAGTGGGGGCGGAACCAGTGGAGGGAAGTAGAAGAACAAATAGAGAGAGGGAGAGCGTTCCAGTGAAAAAGCATGGAAACAGGACTGGCACAAGGCGGCTTGGGAAGAGAGAGAGACAAGTGTGATTGGGAGTAAAGTGAAATGAGTAAAGAGGAGCAAAACCATGAAGACACTTAAAGACCATAGAGAGGAAGTGAAATAAAAGCTGAGATTTAAAGTAGAGCAAGAATGTAGAAGATAGGGAGGTGGAAATAGGGGGAGGAGGGCTAAGGCAGGCGAGGATACAAAGTAAGAAATTACAGATGGAACAAAGGGGTGCTAGTGGATTGACAGGAATGCCTATGACCAAGGAAGGACAGTAGAAGAGTAAATGAAAGTAGATGACAGATACTGAAGAGATAAAAGCGGCAGGTCCAAGAAATATTTAGACGTGAGAAGACAAGGCAAGAGAGAAGTCAAAGAGGACACCATATTTGTGAGCAGTGGGTGGGAAAGGAACATGAATGGGAGGAAATTAGAGAGCGGGAAACCGAGTAGGATGGGTAAAAAAGAACTTGAGTTTTGGTGGGATTAAATAAGGTCGTGAGGGTGCACCCATTGTTGGGTTTCGGCAAGGTATGTGAATAACGAGGAGTGAAGATTATCAGAGAAACCAGAAAAGGTTACACATGTCTGGGAGTCATCAGCATAAAAGTGGAAAGAGAAGCCACATTTAGTGATAACACTAGAGAGGGAAGGGGCCAACTGCAGAGCCTTGAGGGATGACAAATTGATGAATTAGGGAGAAGAGCAAGAGCCTGCACAGTACACAAAGAGTGTGCGATCAGATAGGTAGGAGAGGAACCAGTAAAGGACAGTGTTAGAAAATCCCAGGGGGAAAAAAGTGTGGGGCAGAGTAGGGTGAGCAGCAGAGAGGTCGAGTAGAATTAGAATAGATGAAAGTATGCCCTGGGGGGCTGCCACTAGGGCATTTGTGATGGAGTAGGGCAGTTTTAGTTGAGTGCACGGAGCGGAAACCAGACTGGTGGAGGGAAGGAGAGATTTCTGGCCAAGATATGCAGAGAACTGAAAGTAGGCCACTCACACCAGAAGTTTAGATAGGAAGGCTAAGAAGAGAAATAGGCCAATAATTAGAAGAGGGATCAAGTGAGTTTTTTTCTCAATAGGAAGGCAAGTAGAATGTTTGAAATCCGAGGAGGAGGAGGAGGAGGAGGAGGAGGAGGAGGAGGGGGGGAGGTGGAGTAGGAGGAGCAGGAGGAGGAGAAGGATGAGGACAGTCACGTAGGGCATAATAAGAGGAAAGAGTTTGGGAACTAATCCAAAAGGTCATTCGGGGGCAGGGGGAGCAGTGGGATGGGCATGACTAAGAAATAGGATTGGATGATAAAAAAAAAAACAGTGGTTCTGACAGCAAGAAGGGCCAAGTCACAGGAAAAATGAGAGAAGTGAGGAGGAGAGGTTTAGGGGTAGAATGAGAATTTCCCACTGGAACTCAGCATGACCGAGAGAGCGGTGTAGGGTACAAAGGGGCGAGAAGGGTAGGGTACAAGAGTAGCACTAAGCGTGGAACTGAGGACAGGCTGGGCGTCCTTGGGGTAAAGAGAAGAACAGGGTGAGAGAGAAAGTAGGGAAAAGTTATGGGAAGAGATGAACAAGTGAGATTTAAAGTTTTTAGGATTGCGATGGGAATACGTGGGTGCAGGAGAACAATGAGGAAGAGGGGGGAGAGTGGTGGAGGAAAGGGTAGGTGCCGAGAACAGGATAAAAAGGAATAAAAAGGAGAGGTGGAAATCAAGGAAGGAGGTTGAAAAGAAAAAAAAAATAGGCTGAGAGGGGACCCCCAGATATGGGATGGTGAACATGTGTATTGAATAAGATCATAAGATTGAAGAGAGGGAAAAGGAAAGGGGAAGGAGGACTAGCAAGGACAGGAGAGAGGCAAGGACATCACAGAGGGAGCATTGAGAACTGGGAGGTCGACAGATAATGAGATAGGCATTAGGATCAAATATTAAAATCCACAGAGGCCCTAAAGTAATGTGGGAATAGATTGGAAAAGAAGCACCTGTGATCCTACTGATGAGAAGGAAAGGAGACTGCGGGCGAGCAGAGGAAAGCGCCGAAGGGAGGTGGGCCGTGGCAGAGGTTGCATAGTGGCACGAGGTTTGGAGAAAGAAGGGCAGAGATGTAATTTGGCAGCCCAAACACTCATAGACAGGGTTGGTTAGATAATGCCCTTGGGAGCTGCCAGCCTTCGGAGAGGATACCCAGGGTGAGGACGCCCTGTGTTACCATTGTACAGTCATGAGAGTTACATGATACGGTCATGTGACGGTTGGAAAACACCCAGATCCAGAGGCCAATGTCCAGGTCAGGCAGGAAAGTGGGAGAGCGAACAGCCAACCTATGGTGTCAGCGATGGAGGCAAGCCTCAGTCCAGGTAGCTGAGAGTGCTTCCTGGATTTCAGAACTGGAAGTCACATGACAAGGTCACATGACAGTTATAGATGACGGGTGGCAGGGGCAACACCTAAGTCCAGGTGCCGATGTCTGGGCCACTCAGGAGATCGGGAAAGTGAGCGCTCAACCTACGGCGTACGGCGTCAGTGGTGGACGCAAGCCTCAGTCCAGGTAGGGGAGAGTGCTTCCTGGATTTCAGTTCCGGGAGTCACATGACACAGGCAGAGGGCGAGTGACAGCGGCAGCACCCAGGTCCAGGGGCTGATGTCTCGGCCACTCGGGAGATCGGGAAAGTGAGCGTTCAACCTACAGCGTCAGCGGTGGAGGCAAACCTCGGTCCAGGTAGGTGACAGTGCTTCCTGGATTTCAGCGCTGGGAGTCACTTGACAAGGTCACATGACAGTTATAGATGACGGGTGGCAGAGGCAACACACAGGTCCAGGGGCTGATGTCTGGGCCACTCAGGAGATCGGGAAAGTGAGTGCGCAACCTACGGCATCAGAAGTGGAGGAAAGCCTCAGTCTCTTTGTGAAGGAAAGAAGCAGCATTTCACTCACACTCCAGAAACCTGAGCTGGATCAGAGAATCCAAGAGCAGACGGTCCACCATCCTGGCAGCCCATCCACCTGCGGAACATTGTAAAGACCCCTCATGAAGACAAACTTTGGAAAGTGGGAGATGCTGGCACACCCTCAGATAACCACCAGCACCACACGCACCTGTTGAGACCTATTGCTTTTGCACTGGCCCTTGAAAACCACACCCAAGGAAACCAGGCACAGAATTCACCAGAAATCAAGAGTCCATCCATTTCCCTTCCTGCTTTTAGACACAGGCGGTTTAAACATAGGGCTCTTTTCGATTAGCGCCAAGGGCCACCAGTACTTGTTTGTGCTGATGGCACAAAAGTAAAGAGTGACGATGCATTGATCAGAGCAGGGCAATGTTTTGGTCAGAGATGGAACCAATGCATTGCTTTTAGTCTCTCGTTGGTGATCTGATGGCCACTAGGCTATCCTCAGGGCACATCTAATCATCTGGCCTGGCCCGCTGACAAAGCTGTGCCTAATTCCGCGAGGACTGATGGTGGATGGGTGGGTGTAAAGGGCCAAGAATGGGAACACTCAACGACAATGCAAAATAGAGGAAATCAAAGCAAGAACGGGAAACAGGTGCACGTTGACCCATTCTAGGTGCCCCGGTTGAAGTTATCTTCAAGGTAAGGAGAAAGCCAGACCAGTGCGCTATGGATCTTGCATTTCAGTACTCGGCCAAGGATTCCCAGCCACTGTTCTCTGACGGCCTATATGAATGCTTGCAAAGACTCCACCAGGGCTCTTACAAAGAAGGGTCTAAATAGGGATTGCCATATGTTTGACTCACTTGTGAAAACTCATTGAGTGGTCCTGTCTGTAGGCCTCCCAAGTCCTTGCTTTATGGGCAAGCCACAGTTAAAACATATGTTTTGTTGTGCGCAGCAGAGAATCTAGGATGCTGAGGAGCAAGCCGTTTAGTGGAGGAGCGGCAAAGCTGTGAATTGGCAGATCACGACACTGGGTCGGTGTGCAAGCGGAATGATATAGAAACCAGCTCAGCTGCCAGATACTGAGAAGTAACTGAGCGGGTTACTGGGTCTCTAAAAGTTAGAGGAACCGGATCGTCTGAAGACAAAGAGTTGGTGACATGGCCAATAGGCTACGATAAAGGAGGGGACCCAATGAGAGGGCTCCAGAGCGAGACGAGAGTATCTGAACCCAAAGTCCAATATAGTCCACATATAGGCATAAACCAAGGAGGGCTACCATGATGTGAGTCTGGAGAGAGACAGCAGGAATTGAGAGAAACAGAAACAGAAGAGACCCAGTGGATTCTCTGAAACACAGGAATCCCAGATCAAAACCAAGGTAAGCGAAAGCACCACAGTGAAATGCTGAATTCTGTCCGACCGAGTACAAAAGCAAGCCAAATCCGGCTTTCTGCAAGGAGCAGAATCCCAAGCAAAGGAGAACAAGTCCAGCACAGTCTTCTGGGAGACAGGGCAAAAGTTAGATGAGAGAAACCAAGTCAAGATTAGGAACACCAGTCCAATATGGCACTCTGGGAGACGGTGTGCAATTCCAGAGCATAACCGAGTAAGAGGGGGAAAGCATGTGAAACCCAACATTCTAGGTGATGGAGTACAATTCCAACGCATAACCAAAGGTGGAGAAGGGAAGCAAGTGAAATGATGCACTGTGGGATTCCATACAACTTCAAAGAAAAGGAAAGCAAGGTAAACGTTGTGTCCTGGGATGGGGTGCAATCCCAAAGAGTCACCAAATTAAGAGAAGGAAAACCAATGAAAGCCTTCCTTCTGGGTGACGGAGTACAGTCCTAAAACCCAACCAACGAAGCTGGAACATTCTGGGAGTCTGAATGCAACCCCAAAGAGTCACCAAAGTAAGAGAAGGAAAGCCGATGAAAGCCTTCCTTCTGGGTGACGGAGTACAGTCCTAAAACCCAACCAACGAAGCTGGAACATTCTGGGAGTCTGAATGCAACCCCAAAGAGTCACCAAAGTAAGAGAAGGAAAGCCGATGAAAGCCTTCCTTCTGGGTGACGGAGTACAGTCCTAAAACCCAAACAACGAAGCTGGAACATTCTGGGAGTCTGAATGCAACCCCAAAGAGTCACCAAAGTAAGAGAAGGAAAGCCGATGAAAGCCTACATTCTGGGTGACGGAGTACAGTCCTGAGCCACAACCAACGAAGCTGGAAAATTCTGGGAGTCTGAATGCAACCCCAAAGAGTCACCAAAGTAAGAGAAGGAAAGCCGATGAAAGCCTTCATTCTGGGTGATGGAGTACAGTCCTGAGCCACAACCAACGAGGCCGCCACATTCTGGGAGTCTGTATGCAATCCCAAAGAGTCACCAAAGTAAGAGAAGGAAAGCCGGTGAAAGCCTTCCTTCTGAGTGACGGAGTACAGTCCTAAAACCCAACCAACGAAGCTGGAACATTCTGGGAGTCTTAATGCAACCTCAAAGAGTCACCAAAGTAAGAGAGGAAAGCCGGTGAAAGCCTTCCTTCTGAGTGACGGAGTACAGTCCTAAAACCCAACCAACGAAGCTGGAACATTCTGGGAGTCTGAATGCAACCCCAAAGAGTCACCAAAGTAAGAGAAGGAAAGCCGATGAAAGCCTTCCTTCTGGGTGACGGAGTACAGTCCTGAGCCACAACCAACGAAGCTGGAACATTCTGGGAGTCTGAATGCAACCCCAAAGAGTCACCAAAGTAAGAGAAGGAAAGCCGCTGAAAGCCTTCCTTCTGGGTGACGGAGTACAGTCCTGAGCCACAACCAACGAGGCCGCCACATTTTGGGAGTCTGTATGCAATCCCAAAGAGTCACCAAAGTAAGAGAAGGAAAGCCGATGAAAGCCTTCCTTCCGGGTGACGGAGTACAGTCCTGAGCCACAACCAACGAAGCTGTAACATTCTGGAAGTCTGAATGCAACCCCAAAGAGTCACCAAAGTAAGAGAAGGAAAGCCGATGAAAGCCTTCATTCTGGGTGACGGAGTACAGTCCTGAGCCACAACCAACGAGGCCGCCACATTCTGGGAGTCTGTATGCAATCCCAAAGAGTCACCAAAGTAAGAGAAGGAAAGCCAGTGAAAGCCTTCCTTCTGGGTGACGGAGTACAGTCCTGAGCCACAACCAACGGAGCTGGAACATTCTGGGAGTCTGAATGCAACCCCAAAGAGTCACCAAAGTAAGAGAAGGAAAGCCGATGAAAGCCTTCCTTCTGGGTGACGGAGTACAGTCCTAAAACCCAACCAACGAAGCTGGAACATTCTGGGAGTCTGAATGCAACCCCAAAGAGTCACCAAAGTAAGAGAAGGAAAGCCGCTGAAAGCCTTCCTTCTGGGTGACGGAGTACAGTCCTGAGCCACAACCAACGAGGCCGCCACATTTTGGGAGTCTGTATGCAATCCCAAAGAGTCACCAAAGTAAGAGAAGGAAAGCCGCTGAAAGCCTTCCTTCTGGGTGACGGAGTACAGACCAGAGCCACAACTAACGAGGCCGCCACATTTTGGGAGTCTGTATGCAATCCCAAAGCAGAAGCAAATAAATCTCATAAAAACCTGGCCTTCTGGCAAAAACACTACAATTCCAAAGTGCAACCAAAGTGAAGCAAGCACAACTCTGCATCCTGGAGAATGCTGCATGGTCCCAAAGCGCCTTCAAAGTAAGAGAAGAACAGCATGTGCAGCACTGCGTTCTGGGAGAGAGAGAACCCTCCCAGAGATGAGCCAAAAGCAAGAGGAGAACCCTAGCAAAAATGGTGCATTCTTGGAAATGGAGGACAGTCCTAGAGCAAGAGACTGAGAAACAAAGGAAGATCCCACATGAAGACTGGGACCCTAAGAGATGTGGGGCTAAACCCAGACATGTTCTAACTACATAATACCTTAACACGTGCACGCCCTCACCTGCAACGTGTGCCCATAAATCAGGTAATCCGCCATTACTAAGTGGCAAAACAAGGCTGCATTATGGAGCCAGAAGGGGCATTTTGTGTGACAAACCAGTGGTGCTGCCAGGGCATCAATATCCCAGTAATGACCAAAACATTTTTCATTAAGAGGAGACTATATCACAGGCATGTTGTGCTTAAAATAAAATGGTACATCTATGTCTTCCTAAATGTGATTTGAGCAAAACTGTGCAGAGATTGGCTGGCAGAGGTTAAGCCCATATTCCCATTGTCATTTTGGACTTTGTAAAGAGGATCAGCATAGAAGGACATTTGATGACATTTGTCCAGCACCCCTGACTATCAACCAAGAGTGCCCCTTATTCTAAAATCTGCTGCTCCCTCTGTTTCCTGGTAAAGGGATCAGCCAGTAGTGTTTCAGTGTCTGCATTTGTTTCAGCTTCATTGACTATACTCTTTTTATAGCAGTGTGGTTGGGCATTCTTTTACTTTGGTACCACTCTACCATTTTTGTTTATGTTGCATCGGTGCCAGCTCACACCCCTCCTGAAGAGTACAGACTGTAATTATAATTGGTTATTTATAACACACTTAATAACCAGAGGTTTCTCAGTGCGGACCGGGGATCGAACCTGTGTTGCGCTGCATCATCTTGCTTCCAAGATGAGCATGTTGCCCCTGAGCTATCCTCCCGAGCCAGCCCACAGCCCATGTTACCAAAAGGGGCAAAGGAGGTATACCTGCCGGGCTGTGCCCGTTTCACCTTTATAATTGGGATTGCTGCTGGTTTAGTAGTAGTGTGATGCTTCAGCACGACGTGTCCCTGCAGTCCTGCGGAACAGTAGTCATCCACAGGATAAAGCTGGCTCAAACTCATTCCATTCAGTGAAACAGAGCTCACTTTTTGGATAAAGCTGGCTCAAACTCATTCCATTCAGTGAAACAGAGCTCACTTTTTGGATAAAGCTGGCTCAAACTCATTCCATTCAGTGAAACAGAGCTCACTTTTTGGAAAAAGTTGGCTGGAACTCATTCCATTCAGTGATAGAAATTTCACTTTTTGGATACAGCTGGCTGGAACTCATTCCATTCAGTGATAGAAATTTCACTTTTTGGATACAGCTGGCTGGAACTCATTCTATTTAATGATACAGATCTCTCTTTTTGGATAAAGCTGGCTGGAACTGTTTCCATCAGTGATAAAGAGTTCACTTTTTGGATAAAGCTGGCTGGAATTCATTCAATTCAGTGATACAGAGTTCCCTTTTCTTGGTGACTGTCCAACACAAACATGGTTCCATCATTAGCTTTAGTAAACATCACACAAGTTGAATTTTCTAGGCAGTGTTTGTGGGTTGTGTGTGAATGTAATACAACACAAAGGATGGGGTTCCATGACAGCTGCCAGCTTACAAACGCCTCCATGTGGCCTTGCTCATTACAAACAGCTTGTGTGTGGTTTAGTTTGCTCAAGGGACATCCCAACCCCCAAATAATTTCTATTCACCCAAATTCTAGCAACAGTTTAAAGTCTGAATGAATGAGTGGTGTGTGTATGGCTAGTTCTAGGGCGGAATCAAGCTCTCCCGCTTTAGGGTAAACCTCTTGTTCTCCAACAGAACTTGATATTCCTGCGCAGTTAGCCCAGTGTCGCTGCTTACTGTCGTTACAGGGACGCATCCCCGGCCAAACGAAGATTGCGCCAGCAGAGGAGACACAATCTAATGGCAGAGGGGCTAGGACCAAGAACCTGATACTGCCAGAAAGCAGCTCACACTGTAGCTGCCTTTCCTAAAACTGATGGAACTGTTCTGGGACAGCCTAAGCCCCGCCCACCTGGCGCCTATCTGCTTGCTGCTCTTTTTCACCAATGAGCAAGCCGCGCCCACCTGCTGCCTTCCTGCTTGCCGCTCTTTTCCCGACTTAAGGAGCCCTCCAGCCTCTTTTCCTTTGCAGCTGGGGAGCGGGTGTAAGTGGATCTAGGTCACCTGGCCTAAGCACTACCCACCTTCTTAGCCCGGTCTCTTCCTTCCTGCTCTTAACTCTTAGATCAAGGGCGTCTCTCACCCGGTCGTCCAAAGCGAAGGGCAGTCAAAGAAACGGGCAATTCCTGTTTGGATTTGTTCAGACCAGGAGGATCCAGGGTCTGACCCCCAGCTAAGACAGCAGGTAAGCATGCACCAACACGTGTTTGCACCCTCTGTCCCCGCAGGCCATCCCCACCCTCTTTGGTCCCCCTGTGTTGTTCCCTTGTGCCTTCCCACCCTTTCCACACACAGGAATCTGTCCTGATACATTCTGGTTTCACCATCACCGTCTTGTGGCCAATGCTGGATTTAACTTTTATGGACTTGATTGATTCACGGTGTGTCACCCTTTCTCAACTCTCATGCTGGACTTCCTTTGCATCTTGTACTCATGGTGGCCCTGAATCGTGCTGTTCCCATCTTCATCTTGTATCCAGACTTGCAACATTATGTGTTACTACTGACTTATGCTATTGTATTCACTCTCCCCTCTTGCTTCTCCACTCTTTTTGACTGCTTACTCTCTGTTTTTTCCTCCTCTCCCTTTCTCCCTTTTCCTATCTCCTCCCCTCCTCCCCTTACTTTCTTCTATGCACTTACTCTACCAGAATTGTCCTTGGACCTAGTATGATAGCAACCTCGTCTGTCGCTCCCCCATACGATTCTTGCCCCCCCCTCCAGCACTATCTGAAACATTGTCAGGCCTAGTACAATAGTCGCTTGTTTTGTTCCTCCCCTCCCTTTCTACACCCCTCTCCCTCACCTTTTGTTTTTCTCCGGCTCTACCAGAAATGTCATCAGGCCTAGTACAGTAGTCGCCTGTCCGTTTCCATTTGCTTCCCACTCTCCCCCTCCCTTCCTTATCTATGTCTTAGCTCTTGCACTATCTGAAATGTCGTCAGGCCGAGTACGATAGTTAATTTCACATCCTTACTGTTCATGGCCTGTAAGAATGTCATTGTATTTTCCCTGTTCCCTCCCTTGCCTTGAAGCGCTTTGAAACACATTGTGTATAGGCGCTATATAAATAAACTATCATATCATATCATAGCTCAGGGGCAACATATGTGTCATGGAAGCAAGACAACGCATAGCAACACAAGTTCGAATCCAAGGCTCGCGCTTACAAACTGGTCGGTCTTAAGTGTGTTATAAAATAACAATTATAATCATGAACCAGAGATTCGGGTGACTGTCTCAGTTGGGCTCTGAGGTCTTCCATATGCTCCTTCCATTTGGAAGTCCTTGCACCAGCCCTCCGTGCAGGTGGGTTTCTTCTCTCCTGGTAGAGCAAAGTTGCCATCTCCATAGATGTGAACCGCTTGATCTCTGGGGACTCCTTTTGTTTTGTTGCTGTGCTGAAGCCCTAGACAAGTCCTGTGGTGATTGATAGATAAGTAAAAAGATAACAGTCCACCATGGAGAGGAGATGATCCTATGTGGAGGAGCTTCAGTTGTCTGCTTCTAAAACACACGGAACAAAGTAAACAACATCTGATGCAACCTCAATCCTTTCCTTATGACCCGCCTTGAACCCAGCCACTACTACTGGACTGTGGGTTGTACCACCAAAAGACATGGATCATTTGCCTTCTAGATTGTAAAGGGGTAGAGATAAGCCGGTTCAATTAGAGCTGTGATTTTTTTTAGTTCCGGCAGGCGTTCTCGGCTTTAGCTCAGGTGGTGCAAGATGGTGCGGAGTGCTGTAGTGAATGTGCGGATCTGCATGAGGGAAAACAGAGCTATCACTGTAAGCAACTAAAGGCTCACACGGAGGTAACTGCAGCCGAACCAAAGGCCACCACTAACCCATGTGCCGGGCTGGAAGGCTGGATATGCGTTGAAGACAGAGTGAGGATGTATGGTACTGCTGCCCTGGTAGAGGGTCCTTCAACATTGCAAGGGGAATTGAGGAGAGTGGCGGCAAAGTCTGCAAAATTGGTGGATGGTGCATATAGCTGGCTAAGGTGGCTGATTATCCGAAAACCACCACATGCCACAAAAGAGCATATGGTGAGCGGAGCATGGTAGGAAAAGAGAGGTACTTGTGTACAGGCGTGTTATAAATGACTTACCATATCATATCATATTATACTAAGGACACCCATGGGATGACCTCTTCAATCCCTGTTCATAACACTCAGTGAAGTGAATGGGGAAATAGAGTTGGTAAGTAAGTCATCAGAGGAGACAAGGCAGGTCTATCCAACTGGAAGGGGTGTTCACGGCTTCCATGAAGATCTTAGCCACAAAAACCGAACAAGTGGATAAAAGTATGGCAGCAAAGTCTTAGCTGCGTCTAATGGACATGAGGTTAATGGGAGTTGAATATGGGGTAGGAAGTGAGAGCGCTGCAATCGCGACAGCATAGAAGAACATAAAAGCATGCGTTGGCTCAAATTCAATTTACAGGGTTCCAACACTGGGCAGAGTCCTCCCTCAACCAGCTGGAAATCAAGCTGGAAAGATTGGCCCACAGCAGGGGAGCGACAACATGCAGGGGCTTATTATGCCACAGCTGGAGGACTCCAGTCACCTCCTTCTCACATAAGAGGACTTTCCATCTGGAAAAGTGTGTCCTGACCTTTGAGCTGTGCCCATTATGCTGTGGAGGGCCTTTGGCTGCACCTGAGGAAGTGAAAGGCGACTCAACAGTGGGTGAGAACTGTTACTGTCACAATGAGGGGTCCTGACCTGCGGAGAGGACCCTACAAACGTGGACTATAATTTGATGGTGATTGTGTGCTCTGGCTCCCGGACATATGCCTTAAATCACTTCATAGATGGAGAGGTCTACAGGCGCCGGGACGCGACTTGTAGGATTTGGGCTCCCAATCTACTGTGGGGCACTTGGCGAAACTCAAAGGGACCTATAAGGCGAAGGATTTCCTCTTTGTTGAGGTGAAAGCCACTCAGGACTTTGCGGAGAAAGCGCATACTGAGAGAACTTCTTCCTGAACTCTGAGCACCGGTGCTCGGTTTAACATGATGTTGTGATGGGAGGTCTCATTTGGTTGCACTCATTGGTCATAGGTAGCTCTTCCTGTGGCTGGATTGAGTGGCTGAAGAAACAATGGCTCTAATATGACCTCTATGGATGAGGTTAAGAGACCAGGAGAAAATGGAGACTGGAGATTCGTCAGGTCCTGTAGTGAACTGGGCAACAAGAATAAAATGGCGGACAGAATCTTTACTACATCAGCAAGTAGAGTCAAAGGAGCTGTCCACCACACTGTGCTGAAGAGCACTGGGGAAAATTGTAGTTTCTTCACCAGTGAGAGCTAACCCATGCCCTATCGCTACACACACACACACACACACCCCTCTCTCTCTCTCTCTCTCTCTCTCTCTCTCTCTCTCTCTCTCTCTCTCTCTCTCTATCTCTCTCTCTCTCTCTTTCTCTCTCTCTCTCTTTCTCCTGACACACATCTGGCACTCATGAGCCTCCTGTGCTGGCCACCCACAAGTATAAAGCTGCACCACTCTAACACGCAAGAATGCATGTTAGACAGAGTATGGAGTGGTTGGCATGGAGGAAAGTGCAGAGAACTGTGTGGTGGAGCAGCAACTAGGAGGAGGAGCAAAGGAGCAAGAGGGAATTGGAGAAGGTGGAGAGGTGAAGGAGCAAGTAAAGTGAGGAGATGGGAGATGTGAAAGAGCATGAGAGGCAACAGAGAGAGAGAGAGAGAAAGAGAGAGAGAGAGAGAGAGAGAGTTAAGCGGAAGAGTAGGAGATAGAAAGAGCATGGTGTAGAGAGGACATGAATAGGAAGAGGGGAGATAATGAAGGAGTTAGGAGGGGGAAAGGATAAGGGCAGGTCCCATGGCAGAACAGCAAGGGACTAAAAAGGAGAGAGGGGGGGAATGCAGAGGAGGAGAGAGTGGAAGAGAGAAGGTGAGGAGAAAAGGAAAGAACAGCAGAGAGTAAGCAGAGGTGAGATGAAGCAGAGAAAGGGTCTGAACAGAGGAAATAAGGAAGAGGAGAGAACAAAATATATCAGAGGAGGAGCAGTGAAGAACAGTAGAGAGCAGAAGAAACGAGAATGAGAGAAATAAGAGAGCCATCAGAGAGGAGGAGGCAAGAGGTGGTAGGGGAATGGGGAGTGTGAGAAACCTGAGGGCATCCTTACATCTATTCCCCCTTAGATCCTCTTCTCAGGTGGCCTGGGAAAGGCCATAACTTTTGGATCCTGATGCTAGTGGTGGAGATGCAAGGGAGGATCACCTGGGTAGATGGTTTCTTGGGATTGGGAATGAGATGTCCTCAGGCGGTATTCTGCATTTCCCTTTCAGGGAGAACCCTCTATCCCCGAGGCAGTTATAGGGTATTGCTATCACTGTCCCACTGACCAGGAAAATGCCCAGAGATATTTCCACTCTAGAAGCAACCAGTAAGAGGGTGAAGTAGAGAGGGGTCAAGGGTGAGGTAGGCGAGGCATGGTATCCCCTTTCCCTTCTGAAAACCAACCTAACCCCCCCCCATCCTTTATAGGCTATTGTACAACAGTTCCCTTCAATTTTCCTCATTCAACATGCTCTAGTACTGGGACAAGGAAGAGGCGACTAGCAGTAGTGAATACTAGTAACCTATTTCACCACTCTAGTACTGTGACAAAGAAGATGCCTGCAGAGTATTGTGAAGGTCAGGCATGTCGTTCTAATTGCAGTAGGGCAATTCTAATTGTCTCACACCTGCAACCTGTCAAGTGGTTGCAAGTGTATAAAGAGGGAGGTAATCAGCAACACAGAGAGCAGAAGGGAGGCCTGTGTGGAAGAGTCTAGCAGGGAGTCCAGCTTGGGTGAAGGCAGCTGTGGTGGTTCCTGCAGCACAGCCAGGACGCCGGCAGAAGACCCAAAGGACTTGTGGTTCACGGGAGACAGGCTGGCCGTGAAGGAACCTCAAGTGTGGAAGCCTCCAAGATCGAAGCAGTACGGCTGGTGCTGCGAATAGAAAAGAGGAAGGAAGAAAGCTGCCAGTGTACGCGGAAACAGAGTAGAGCTGACAATGAGAACCGAAAAGCCCAGGAGAGCGAGCGGAGCTTGTGAGCAAAAGGAAATCAGTGAGTGTGGCTGAATCGGGGCAATGCAACCGTCCGGAAGGAACGCACAAGATTGGTGACTGAAGAAGGCAAGTCACCCGGACTGGGGTGCTCCTGGGGCCTGTGGAGAATGAGAGGCAAGCTCCAAACAAGTGAAATCATATGAGATTGATGAAACGAACCTGAGGCCGCGCGTTGGGTAAAATAGAAACGGCAACGCAACCAGAACAATATTGAATACTGCACTGAATGGAACTTTTGTGAGCAAAGTGATAACAAATGAGAAATGCATATGAACTATGACTAAACTTTTATGAAAGCCAAGAAAGCCGCAAGTAAGGATAAGAAGATTGCGAGAAAGCATAACGGCAAGGTGGTGGAAAAGGGAGGTAACCACTAAGTGAACTCTTGTAATTAAACACAGTGTGGCAAGGTCAAGGATTGGTCCAAATGGTGTAACACGATATGGTAACGCCAAGAGACTGACAAGGAGAGGCCAGGGGCGTGTCAGCATCTGCATATCAGAAGAACCTGTGTGGGTCAAGAGGCCTCAGGCTCCTGGGTGCGCGAAATGCAATGGGTGGACCGTGTGGTATAACAACTGCGACCAGACAGAGAATTCTCAGCTGTGGAAGCCAAAGACTTGGTTTAAGCAAGCCAGGAAACGTACGTTAAAAGAGTTGTTAAGTTTATCCAGAAGGAAAAATAACCTTATTTTGAACACTGAGAGATGGAGGCCAAGAAGAGATTGGCAAGCTGAGGTCTTGGGGAAGGTACGCCTGACACTTGATGAACTGTGATGGTGTCTTGAGGACGGAATCCTCAAGCCCCTTTTCTGTGAAACTGTGTTGCCTTGAACCTGGGGAAGGGAACCCCAAGGATTTGTGGAACTGTTTTGAACTTATGAATGATAGCCCAGAGACTTTTGTGCAACTTTCTTGAACTTAGGGAAGTGAAGCTGAAAAGGAAGCTAAGAGCTGGAAGAAGCTCAGAACCTTTATTTTATCACCATTACATTGGCTATTAACATCCCTACACATGGTTTAGCTTTAGTTGTGAGGGCAAAAACATGTTTTGACACAGACAGACTTTTAAGTTGAATTTTCACACTCAGCCTTTCCTTAGTTTTGTTCAGGTAGGGAAATCCCAATTTAGCATAGGGCAAGTAGGCCTTTACCGTACCGACATTTAAGTTAACAAATCCTTTTATTTTGAACTTTGAATCTGTTGTCTGTGTTTTGCTTCACGATGCCTTCAGAGGAGGAAGGAGTGTGAGGGACAAATTCCACAGCCTCAGCCATAAGAAAGATCCTGTAGTGGTGTAGAGACCAACGGGGATACCCAAAACATTGTGGGACTGAAACAGTGAGGTTATGTGTTGCCATTATGAGTGGAAGTCTGATACTCCCCACTTTCCACACATTTGCCCATTTTTCCCAATGTTTGAGCCCCATTGGAAGACACACTAGTTCAAGGTGTAGGAAAGCTGAGAGTGGTGATCGGCAGAGACGCAAGGAGGTAAAGAGATGAGAGAGGAAAGGTGGACGTGGACAGGTGAAGGAGCAAGAGAAGAGAGGATGAGGTGGAATAGAAACAAACAAGGAGCGGAAGTGGGAGAGGGAGAGAGAGAGAGAGAGAGAGAGAGAGAGATGGAATAGTGAGGAAGTAGAGGGATCAGGAGGGAGTGAGAGTGTCTGGCCGAGCAGTGAGGCAGTAAAAAAAGAGGGAGAAGTAGGAGGATAGTGCGAGCAGAAAGACAGAGAGGGGTGGTTTAGGAGAAACATTGAGAGAGCGTAGAAAAGGCACAGGAGAGCAAGCAGAGAAGGTGTGATGGAGAGATGGGTTCTCCTTTCTCCTCTTTCTCTCTAACACCTGATGAGGTTTCTAGACAGGTCCCATCTATGGAAGGGTCATCGAAACAGGTGCTCGCCTGCTCCTCCAGAACCATCAAGGACCACATTGACACCCTTGATCCAGCCTTGGGCAATTTCTGTAATCATTCTTTTGCCACTGGAACTTTCCCCTCTCCCAAACGCTTGGAAAAGCTGGTCCACTGCCAGCTTACTCTCCACACTGCATCTGTTGGTTGTCTCCATGACCATCAGTCTCGCTCAAGAGCTGCCAGAGGCACAGAAGCTGCTCTCCTGAACACCTGTGAAGATTTGATCTCTATCCTTGATTCCAGCATTCCTTCTGTCCTCATCCTCCTTGAACTTTCCTCTGCTTTCGACACGGTCAACCACACCATCCTGATCAATCGACTCCGTGAGAACCTGGGCATCATGGATCAGTCCCTGGAGTGGCTGACCTTCTTCCTCTTGGACCGCCCCTCCCAGGTCCAACTTGGTCCCTTTCACTCCGCCACCTCTCTCTACAAGTGGCGTTCTCCAGGGCTCTATCCTCTCACCTTGGTTTTTCAACCTCTACTTGGCCCCTTTGGCCCACCTGATCTCTACCTTCTCCTCTAACTTTCAGTGTTATGCGGATGACACTCAGCTTTCATTCAGGCTCCCCTCAACCTACTCTCCTCTCTCACTCATTTCTGGTGTCAACTTCAACTCCATTCTCTCTTTCTCTCTCTCTTCACATCTCGGACTACTGCCACAGCCACTTTCTCAATCTGCCTTCCTCTACTCTCCGCCCTCTGCAACTAATCCAGAACAGGACTGCGAGACGTATCCTTGGCCTGAAGCCCAAGGACCGTATTTCTCCAGCCATGAAATCTCTCCACTGGCTCCCGGTGGCTGCAAGGATCAAGTTCTAGACCCTTTGCATTGTCCACAAGGCTTTCCGGGTTTGGGACCCGCACTACATCCAACGTTCGCTTCCAAAATCCGTTCCTTCTCGAGCCCTAAGGGTTAGATGCTTCTCCAGGCACAGAGTGGAGGGGGGTGGGGGTAGATCACTCTCCCCTGCAGGTGCCTCCCTCTGGAATGGCCTCCCTGCCCCTCCCAAACTTGAGCCAGACCACCTGAAGTTCCAGAAGCAGCTCAAAACATTCCTCTTCTCCTCTGCTCTCTCTCCCTACCCTGCTGAACTACCTGACCTACCTGTCCGCTGTACCAACTAGTTGCTTGGTTACCCTCAGTCTCATTGAGTCCAGGCTCTTTCTTGATCAGTCACCCTTGCACTGCCTCTGGGCCTACCACGCAGTTAGGGGCTGTAACTGTAACCCTACAGTCCCTCTTTCTCCTTGCACTACCCAGAGCCGTGCTGACCTGGCTGCACTTACTCAGAGCATTGCTGCCCTGTTTTTCCCTCCCATCTCCCTTGCACTTCCCCCCTCCCTTTCCCCTTGCACTTCTTGTTCTCGTACTTGCACAATCTGAATGGCACAAGGCTTAGTAAGATCATTTGTCTTGTCCTCACTCTATTTTCCTTCCCTTGTCTTGTCGTGCCTAAAAACACTTGTGTGCAGGCGCGTTATATATGACTTACCATATCATATAATTTTATCACAAATGGCCAGAAAAATAAAAAGTGCCGCAGTAAGAAACAGCTAGACTTGCAGAACCCAAATGCCAGTCTAGCCAGGTAATTACACTTAGCAGGACTGCTTTATCAGAAATGCCCAGTTAAACAAATTCATACCAAACTGAGGAATGACTAGACTGACTGCACCAAAATGCCACTAATATCACATATCATGCCTGCTTAGCATGGACATAGACGACCACTATGATTTATTGCACAATCCCACCGCCCCACACATCCCCTCTCTCTCCCATTCCCTACCCCAACCTCCAAAATCATCTCATTGGCCCAGAATTACCTCCACGTCCCTCTTCCTTGTCCCAGTGCGTATGTATGAGGCTCCTTGCCTCATAGGTAAGTACTGGTATGAGGACAAGTGGGACTAGGAATAATGAAGATTACAGGTAGCTAAATCAGACATTAGCTTCATGTACCTCTACCTCATCCCAGTACTTGTGTATGAGGTATTGTGCCTCATAAACAAGTACTGCCTCATACACAAGTACTGGGATGAGGAAGAATAGGGCTAGGAGTAATGAAGATTACCAATAAGTAATCAAGGCATTAAACACAAGTAGTGGTGCAACACCATTGACCTGACTGGGGTTCAGCACACCCGCCCCCCCTGAAATTGTGGGCTATGTTGACTTGACCTGGCTGAACTACAGAGCAGCTGCCTGACAGAAAAGGACACAGATGTTAAACGGCACCTGGGTTTCGCTTTTAACAAGAGCGCAATTACTAATGTGCAGCATTTCACTGTTAGTACCTGCATTCGAATGGCAAATTTTATAAGCAATTGAAATTGTGATGTGGGTTTAGTACTCAGAGGTAAAGGAGAAAGTTAAGCTGCACTAGAATAGTCTAATTAAAATGTGTAAAGAAGTGAGATGCCCCTACACAAATACGTTGCCCCTCCCCACCACACGTGATGTTAGCACCTCTCCCATCATTTGAAGGGTTGGCCTCCCTGAAATGTAGGTTTTGTTGTACCCCTGACCACAAGCACACACACCATTCACCATATATATATATACACACGCACACCCAGCCATCCAAGCATTTAAGTGTACACCCTTTCAGGCAGCCACCCATACTTTTAAGTGTGCAGCCTTTCACCGTACATGCACACCGAGCCACCCATACATTTGTGTGCACCCTTTCACCATACACTCACACAGGCAGCCACCTACACATTTAAGTGTGTACCCTTTCAACATACACTCACAGTCACCTATACATTTAAGTGCTCAGCCTTTCACCATACAGGCACACCCAGGCAGCCACCCATACATTTAAGTGTGCAGCCTTTCACCGTACATGCACACCGAGCCACCCATACATTTGTGTGCACCCTTTCACCATACACTCACACAGGCAGCCACCTACACATTTAAGTGTGTACCCTTTCAACATACACTCACAGTCACCTATACATTTAAGTGCTCAGCCTTTCACCATACAGGCACACCCAGGCAGCCACCCATACATTTAAGTGTGCACCCTTTCACTGTACACGCACACACGCATACCCAGCTACCCACACATTTGTGTGCACTCTTTCACCATACACTCACACAGGCACACGTCATGGGGTTAAGGGGAGCATAATACTTCAAAAATAAATTGTTTCTTTTTAAAGTCACTCTGACTTCTTAAAGAAATTATTTCCGTTAAGGACTGAACCATAACAGAAATAATTTCTTTATGAAGGCAGAGGGACTTCAAAAATAAACTATTTATTTTTGAAGTCATAGGGCTTCCCCTACCTCATGACATGAAGGCCTCCAGCCTAGGGTCTTCATGTCATGGGGTGGGGGTAGCCCCCGGACTTCAAAAAGAAAGTTTCTTTTTGTATTCACTCTGCCTTCATAAAGAATTCCTGTTACAGAAATAATTTCTTTATAACTGTGGAGTGAAATCAAAAAGAAATACAAAATATATATGTATCGAGTTTCTTTAAAAAAATGTTTACTCCAATTGGGGCCCCCTCCCAGGACATGTGGTCACGGTGCCCCCCGCGCCGCGGGGATTGCGGGCCCCTGTTACACCACCACTCACAGCCTGGGCTAAAGTCAACTCGTGATTCTTTTTTTGTTGGTACAAAATAGAGTGAAATTGAAACTTGTATATGGCTCAGAGTTGACTGTTATCCCCACGGCAATGTCGAGGGGCCATGGTCATTCACTGTGGATAAAAAGTGTGATGGGTGGGGAGGGGGTCATAAAACAGTTCAGTGATTTTCATAGAATCTGTGATGTCCACCAGGATAGAGAGTGGGCAGAGCGGTAGTAACACACTGGGCAATAAGCAGGAGCTTGAATCAGGAATTGACAAACGAGTAAAGCCTGAAAGACGCGGGATGGGACTAATGCATCTGTCGGAGACATCTGGGGGTGGTCACAGGTGTGAACCCCAACAAGTGTTAACTTAACCTACCATTTCTGAAGTTAAAATGTGGAGTAGCATGGAGTTGAATCCTAATGACAACTTTTCATTCAGCATTTTAGCGCTCCAAGACTATAACAGGATTCACAATCAAAACCAGATCTTTCTTATGAACTCGATGTGTTAACCCAATGCTTGCCGGTGCTCAGAATTAATAGCATGAGAAGATCTGATGAGAAAGGCTCATACCAGGAGAAATTAACGACTGCCAGCTGGGCATTTCTGGCCTTTAAAGTTTGCTGTAGAAAAGTATTTATCCACATTAAATGCATTACATTTGATTAAGTCCTTTGTACATGTCTTACTAAATGCAAAGGTACCCTTGGTATGGTGGGCATTGGTCCACAACCCCTCATGCGTATTCTTCTAGGTGGATCCCATTGGTCAGCCTGGCTGTCAAAGAGAGTGAGACAATGTGAAACAAGACACCAAAGAAATGCCTCACGGTAAACAGCAAGTGCTTGGGCAGAGGTTCCTTGAACAGAACTGTCTTGAAAAGTGTCTCAGGCGCACAGAGAAAGGCTGGGCTGTAGGACATGTGCGCTTTTTTCTACAGACTTGTGCCTTTGAAAGCTTTTTGGAGCCTGATAATGAGAGCCTGGTGCCTCCGAAAGGATGACGAGGCAGAGTTTGCACTGAGTACTCGACCTGGCCAAAGCTGACCCCCATCTCCCCCCACCCCAGATGTTTTACCTTTCTGCCCTCTAAGTCTGAGCTCCAGTGAAGGGCCGAAAAGCCTGTATACTTTGCTTAACCATTATTTGCTTATGTTGTAAGTGCCTGCGAGTTACCTGAAGTTGTTTACGCTATAAGTGCCTGCGCGCATTACCTGAAGTTGTTTATGTTGTAAGTGCCTGCGAGCATTACCTGAAGTTGGTTAAGCTGTTAGTGCCTGCGAGCATTACCTGAAGTTGTTTACGCTGTAAGTGCCTGCGAGCATTACCTGAAGTTGTTTAACCTTTAAGTACCTCTGAGCATTACCTGAAGTTGTTTACGTTGTAAGTGCCTGCGAGCATTACCTGAAGTTGTTTACTCTGAAAGTGCCTGCGAGCATTACCTAAAGTCGTTTAGGCTGTAAGTGCCTGCGAGCATTACCTGAAGTTGTTTGCTCTGAAAGTGCCTGCGGGCATTAACTGAAGTTGTTTACGCTGTAAGTGCCTGTGAGCATTACCTGAAGTTGTATAAGCTGTAAGTACCTCTGAGCATTACCTGAAGTTGTTTACACTGTAAGTGCCTGCGACCATTACCTGAAGTTCTTTATGCTGAAAGTGCCTGTGAGCATTACCTGAAGTTCTTTACACTGTAAGTGCCTGCGAACATTACCTAAAGTTCTTTATGCTGAAAGTGCTTGTGAGCATTACCTGAAGTTCTTTACACTGTAAGTGCCTGCAAGCATTACGTAAAGTTCTTTACGCTGTAAGTGCCTGCGAGCATTACCTGAAGTTGTTTACGCTGAAAGTGCCTGCAAGCATTAACTGAAGTTGTTTACGCTGTAAGTGCCTGCGAGCATTACCTAAAGTTGTTTATGCTGTAAGTGCCTGCGAGCATTACCTGAAGTTGTTTATGCTGAAAGTGCCTGCAAGCATTACCTGAAGTTCTTTACGCTGTAAGTGCCTGCGAGCATTACCTGAAGTTGTTTATGCTGAAAGTGCCTGCAAGCATTACGTGAAGTTGTTTACGCTGTAAGTGCCTGCAAGCATTACCTGAAGTTGTTTACGCTGAAAGTGCCTGCGAGCATTACCTAAGGTTGTTTATGCTGTAAGTGCCTGCGAGCATTACCTGAAGTTGTTTATGCTGTAACTGCCTGCGAGCATTACCTGAAGTTGTTTACACTGTAAGTGTCTGCGAGCATTACCTGAAGTTCTTTATGCTGAAAGTGCTTGTGAGCATTACCTGAAGTTCTTTACACTGTAAGTGCCTGCGAGCATTACGTAAAGTTCTTTACGCTGTAAGTGCCTGTGAGCATTACCTGAAGTTGTTTATGCTGTAAGTGCCTGCAAGCATTACCTGAAGTTGTTTACGCTGAAAGTGTCTTGGGGCATTACCTGAACTTGTTTAAGCTGTAAGTTCCTGCGAGCATTACCTGAAGTTGTTTACGCTGAAAGTGCCTGCATTACCTGAAGTTGTTTACACTGTAAGTGCCTGCAAGCATTACCTGAAGTTGTTTACGCTGAAAGTGCCTGCATTACCTGAAGTTGTTTACGCTGTAAGTGCCTGCAAGCATTACCTGAAGTTGTTTACGCTGAAAGTGTCTTGGAGCATTACCTGAACTTGTTTAAGCTGTAATTGCCTGCGAGCATTGCCTGAAGTTGTTTACGCTGTAAGTGCCTGCGAGCATTACCTGAAGTTGTTTACGCTGAAAGTGCCTGCAAGCATTACCTGAAGCTGTCAAACACCTTTTTAGAAAAATCAATAGCACGGTTTAATTCAGTTTCCAACTATATTTTTAATTTGCTTGCAAATTCAACATGTGTACCTGCGTTTCGTTTACGTAGGACCATGCCCGGGTGACAAAGACAGCGTCCTTGGGAGATCCAGTGGTCGAAGGGGGCGAAGAGGTTGGGAGCAGTGCTCCTCTGCTTTTATTTTTTAAGTTTTACTGTTCCTTTACTTATATTTTAAAAAGAAACTGTTCCAGATTGGTCTTGTTTTAAATAAAAGTGTAGGAAGAAGTTGAAACTCGCTGCACTGAACATTCCCTTAAACAGCAGCTGTGTTTGTTTGGGTGTTTAGATTGCACGTGGGAGGCGGGGTGGCAATAGGGTTTGTGGAGAGCGGATGAAGGCCAGCAGGGAACCTAGTTCCACTACTTTTTTTTTTACACTTCGACCACTGGGGAGAGCTGGTTACACTTTGGAGCTTGTGCAGACAGACAGTGTCTTAGTTGAAACGCCACGTGCTGCAAAGCCAGAAAGCAAGGTATGTGCCTCCATGCAGAGGTTGCCGATATCATCTGCACACAGGTAACGTCACCGGATCCCTCTTTCGATGGCAGCTGTAAGTGGCACTTTACAGGCAATACAGAATGCTGATTAATCACGACTTGGCCTTTTCCAAGCTTCTCTAAAAGTGCGTTTTGTGCAGTTATACAATTGTTGTTATTTACTCATCCAGTGAAATAAGCAATATGAGTGAACGCCAAGGGACTTCTGGTCTGTTGTCATGCTTTTCCACTTCTGGAAGTGGCTGCAGTTGGCCTCTGGAGTACCTCTGGAGTACCTCTGGAGTACCTCTGGAGGCCTTTGGATGCCTTCGGGCTAGGTGCGCTATATAAATTGCAAAATAATTAAATAAATGCTGTTTATTGGACAACTGAGCATCGCTACTGTTGTTTAGGAGCACGAAAACGAAATCATGTTTTCTGTCCATTTGCTGGGCGAGATCTTGGGGTGATTTTTCACAGATCAGAGAAGTGTAATGCACAGCAACAGGTCCAAATTGTTGGCCCGCGTGTTGGCTTTCGCATGGCAGCTCAGTGAGTCAAGGCTCTAACGGCAGCAAGGGTCATCTTTACTATTGGGACTCTGGCCCAACCTGCCAAAATTGCGGTGTCCGACTCATCACGGCCATTTTGACACATTTTTCACGGCATTGTACGGGGGTGCAGGTTTAGGGTCTATATCATTTTTGTATTTTGTTGGAGGAGCGGGGGATGTTGAAGGGAGATATATGGGGCCTGCCCCCATAAAAATATAGGAAAATGGCCGTGATGAGTTGGTCTCCTATGAATTGCACCAGATCGCGGTCTGACTGCAGCCATAAACACGCCGTGCTGCCACTTTGTATCTTGCCACAGCCATGTGACAAGAATGGGGCCCCATACACCGAACAGTTTTGTCTCTGTCAAAGGGGCACTGGATGCTTGTATACTAATAATGATGCCAAGCTGGTCCTGGCGCAGAATAAAAGCTATGATGATGGTGAGGAACCATGCCCATTTGCTCCTGGTTCTTTGGCCTTTGGAACTCCAGTGGGAGTGCCCAATGATCCTGTCTGTTCACAGTTAGGAGAAGTCAGTGTAGCCAGTACTTAGTTTGTAAAGTGCCAGGGCCTAAATATTTTCTCGCACTCCTGTGTCACCAAGGGTGGGCACCACTACTGCCACCACCCCTAGCTGCTCCCCACAGTGCCGACATATTTGGGGTAAGACTACAGCTCGCACCTGCTGATTGTGGTTGATGGATGCACTGAGTATCAGCACTTCATAATTAAAGTGAGTTTGAGACAATGGCCCTCATTACGACCCTGGCGGAAATCGCGGTGCTAAATGCACCGCGGAGCACGGCGGAAAGCTGCCGATAGCGCCATGGAGGTTGGCGGATTTTTCGCACCATGCCGACCTTGGCGGGGCGGTAAATCCCCATTCCCCATTTTACCCTTCCCCATTCCCATTTTTGCCCCATAGGGTATAATGGGAGTGGGGAAGGCGTTAATTGCGCCACCGTAAAATACGGTGGCGTAATTAACATCAAGGTCCCGTAGCGCCATGGATTTCTCCGCCCGGAAAAACCAGGCGGAAAACGTTCCATGGCGCTACGGAAACTCGTAGTAGGGCGGACGGGTCCGCCGCGAATAACGCTGGCGTAAACCCACTCCGCCAGGGTCGTAATGAGGGCCAATAAGTGCAGTGGCTCAAAAATAAGTGCCAGGGCTGAGCCCTGGCAAACACCCCCCAAAGATTAAGCACTGAGTCTAGCTAAGGGGAAGGAAGGGATGCCATTTTCTCCAGACCATGGAGGAGACTGTGGCATCTTTGTGACTAGATCCTGAGAGGCCATGATACTCATAAAATCTGGCCTGTACAAGAGTAGTCAACTGTGGTTCACAGGCTGACAGCACAGGACTCCGAACATCAAACCTTTCAATTTCAATTTGAAATTGTTGTAGATGCCCACCCTAAAATAGTCAGACAAGTCAGTGGCTAGGCACTTAAATGACAAGTGTTGCGTCGGACTAGGGAAGGTGAAACAATGTCTTAATGCCTGCATGCATGTTACAGTTCACTGTTCAGACACATCCTTTGTATGAATTGGTCCAAAATAGGGTTTAGGAAGGTTATTTTAACTAGGTCTGCTCTGTCCAAGACCAGTCTGGATCGCTTAATGGTCTTCCTGCCAGATGTATGGACAGTTTGCAAACTCATCCGCTCAAGAGGTTTTCTGCAACGTGCTGCAGAGAACACCCGGTTTAACTAGTTGGCTGTTGCAACCAGGCGGACAGAGAGAATATAAACTACCTCCTGCTTTGTGGAGTATTGAAAGAGGGCCTCAGGGAAGAGTTGGTAGATGTGCTGCACTGTCCTGCGTCCAGGGAGAGCACTGCGCTGGTGCTGTAGTTTGAATGTCATACTCACCAAATGCAAAAGGAAAGGTGGGCGGGAGCCATCTTGGGAGTTCCATTGTTTCGTCACTGGTTTGCTCTGAGGGAAGCGGCAAGGGTGCAGTATTGTCTAATACTTCCCATTGTTGACATTTTCAATGATGCTTTCTGATTAAATCCAGTTCCTTCAAGGCTGCTCACGCTTGGCTTGTATTGTGGAAATTAGGGTTTGTTCTGTGCGTCCAATGAGGAGGTCGGGAAACAGAAGCCCTCAGGGTTGGTGAAGTGGTGATGATTAACTTCCCCCGCTGGCTAACCAGCCTGATTTTACCAATTCTTCTGAGATTGGGCTGTTTTATGTAAATATTATTTGTCTGGTTTTGTGGCTAGTTTAGGGGCTCTCCGCGTTATTACATTCTGCAATCCCCTTGCAATATATATATATATATATATATATATGGATCGGATTTGGGCTAACCTGTAATAGTTTCAGTGTTCCTGAGGCCCACGGGCGATCTGGCGCGTTACTTAGAATTAAAATAATGAAATAAATAATAAATTCGGAATGCTCAGACGCATGCGATCCATGCATTTGAGAATGTAAAACCTGTAAGGGCCTGTGTTGATTGCTTACTGAAGAGTTTGGTGCTTTCCCATATAAATGTAGGCTATTGTTATTGCTTGTAAGCCAATCATTAACAGTCCCCTTCATATCTGAGGGTTGAGGGGTAGCTTCTCCTCAGGCCCTTGGCTATCAGAGTATAAACATTATCCGCTCTCATTGCCTGCTTGTCCATCTCCACTCATGTTGGGTCACATCCAGTCTCATTGCCTGCTTGTCCATCTCCACTCACGTTGGGTCACACCCTCATTGCCTACTTGCCAATCTCCACTCACGTTGGGTCACATCCGCTCTCATTGCCTGCTTGCCCATCTCCACTCAACGTTGGGTCACATCCGCTCTCATTGCCTGCTTGCCCATCTCCACTCACGTTGGGTCACATCCGGTCACATTGCCTGCTTGCCCATCTCCACTCAACGTTGGGTCACATCCGCTCTCATTGCCTGATTGCCCATCTCCACTCACATTGGGTCACATCCGGTTTCATTGCCTGCTTGTCCATCTCCACTCACGTTGGGTCACATCCGGTCTCATTGCCTGCTTGCCCATCTCCACTCAATGTTGGGTCACATCTGCTCTCATTGCCTGCTTGCCCATCTCCACTCACGTTGGGTCACATCGGTCTCATTGCCTGCTTGCCCATCTCCACTCACGTTGGGTCACATCCGATCTCATTGCCTCCTTGTCCATCTCCATTCACATTGGGTCACATCCGGTGTAATTGCCTGCTTGTCCGTCTCCACTCACGTTGGGTCACATCCGGTATCATTGCCTGCTTGTCCGTCTCCACTCATGTTGGGCACATCCGGTCTCATTGCCTGCTTGTCTATCTCCACTCACATTGGGCCACATCCAATTTCATTGCCTGCTTGTCCATCTCCACTCAAAGTTGGGTCACATCTGATCTCATTGCCTGCTTGCCCATCTCCACTCACGTTGGGTCACATCCGGTCTCATTGCCTGCTTGCCCATCTCCACTCAATGTTGGGTCACATCCGCTCTCATTGCCTGCTTGCCCATCTCCCCTCAAGTTGGGTCAAATCGGTCTCATTGCCTGCTTGCCCGTCTCCACTCAGTTTGGGTCACATCCGATCTCATTGCCCCCTTGTCCATCTCCACTCACATTGGGTCACATCCGGTTTCATTGCCTGCTTGTCTGTCTCCATTCACATTGGGTCACATCCGGTCTAATTGCCTGCTTGTCCGTCTCCACTCACGTTGGGTCACATCCGGTATCATTGCCTGCTTGTCCGTCTCCACTCATGTTGGGCACATCCGGACTCATTGCCTGCTTGTCTATCTCCACTTACGTTAGGTCACATCCAGACTCATAGCCTGCTTGTCTATCTCCACTGACGTTGAGTCACATCCGGTCTCATTGCCTGCTTGCCCATCTCCACTCACGTTGGGTCACATCCGGTCTCATTGCCTGCTTGCCCATCTCAACTCACTTTGGGTCACATCCGGTCTCATTGCCTGCTTGTCTGTCTCCATTCACGTTGGGCCACATCCGGTCTCATTCCCTGCTTGTCTGTCTCCACTCACGTTGGGCCACATCCGGTCTCATTGCCTGCTTGCCCATCTCCACCCAACGTTGGGTCACATCCGATCTCATTGCCTGCTTGCCCATCTCCACTCACGTTGGGTCACATCCGGTCTCATTGCCTGCTTGCCTATCTCCACTCAATGTTGGGTCACATCCGCTCTCATTGCCTGCTTGTCCATCTCCACTCACGTTGGGTCACATCCAGTCTCATTGCCTGCTTGCCCATCTCCACTCACGTTGGGTCACATCCGATCTCATTGCCTGCTTGTCCATCTCCACACACGTTGGGTCACATCCGGTTTCATTGCCTGCTTGTCTATCTCCACTCACGTTGGGTCACATCCGGTCAAATTGCCTGCTTGTCCATCTCCACTCACGTTGGGTCACATCTGGTATCATTGCCTGCTTGTCCATCTCCACTCACGTTGGGTCACATCCGGTCTCATTGCCTGCTTGTCTATCTGCACTCAGGTTGGGTCACATCCGGTCTCATTGCCTGCTTGTCTGTCTCCACTCACGTTGGGTCACATCCGGTCTCATTGCCTGCTTGTCCGTCTCCACTCACGTTGGGTCACATCCGGTCTCATTGCCTGCTTGTCCGTCTCCACTCACGTTGGGTCACATCCGGTCTCATTGCCTGCTTGTCTATCTCCACTCACGTTGGGTCACATCCGGTCTCATTGCCTGCTTGTCCATCTCCACTCATATTGGGTCACATCCAAGGCATCATGTTGCAGGAAATGGTGTACTGGGCACAAAGCAAATGCTTGGGGGAAAACACTCCACGAGAGGGAAGCCAAAAAACACCCTTCTTCACATTTCTGGTCATCACATGCCAGGGGATCTGAGGTTCCTTGCCCACTCCACAGAAGAAACGTTTGATTTGTATTTGTATTTGTATTTTATTGATTTTATATAGCCCCTTAAATCTTTTGCACATATAGATAATGCCGGGGTAAAGGATTTTAGAGGAAATATACATTTAACTCTATTACCCTTGCACAGGATTGAAAGGGTTAATTCGGTGATTTGCAACATGAGGCTCTCCAGAGGGTTAGGGCTATGACTCCCAGGCTCCATCATTGACTATGCTGGCTAGGGCTGATGGTAGTTGCAGTTCAAAACATCTAAAGTGACAAGGGTGGCAGACCCCTGGTTTTGTTTTATCCCACTGAGCAAAAATGTTAACTAACTCCAAGACCAACCTCTGGACATTGCAAGATCTCAGTTTCCTGCTCCCTATGTGAATACCTAAGTGCTTAAACGCCCTCTATTGGCCATTTAACAACCAATTCTACAGCCTCAACTTTACACACATTAACCTTCAAGAGAGCAGGTGGGGACTGGAGGCCTTAGGCTCCGAGAGGAAGGCCGTTACTTGCAGCACATTCTGAGTGCCGCCTCCCTACTGTGAACCATGTGATACTCTCTCTAAGCCCTGCTTCTGCTAAAGATTCTCACACCAGAGGGCAACCATGTTTTAAATGATACCATTAGATTGTAATGATATATAACACACTTAATAATACCCAGAAGTGTCTATGCACAGACCCGGGGTTGCACAACTCTGTCTTGTTTTCAAGGTGAGCACGTTACCCCTGAGCTATCTTCCCAAGCCAGTAGGATCCTTGCTGATGCTCCCTTGCCAGGTCGGACCAATGCATGCGATCAAAGCCTTTCTCTGCATCTAGAAATAAAGCCGCCCGCAGGCCCTGTGTATCAGTGGAGTAATGCAGCACCTCAAGTATTATCAGGACGTGGTGTGCCCGAATCGACTCGTCATGAAACCAGATTCTAAGGGATGAAGAGGAGCACCCATAGAACTACTGGGGGCTCTCAAAAAAGGATTCCAGGTGTGCCACCTCAGGGTCACTATGGGACCTGTATAGAGGGAGATAGAATTCTGAAAAACAACTGTTAAGATCAGCAGAGTTTGTCACCACCTCTCCCTGCACATCCTTGAGGGCCCATATATATTTGCGCCATTGTCCCTGCTTCAACCTTTCAGTCAATAAACTCTCCATCTTTTCTCTCTGCTCCCAGAAACACTGGCGGGTGCAGTGAACAGCCTTTATAAATATAATTATAATTGGGTGTTTATAACGTGCTTAATACCCAGAGCAGGATCAAACCTGTGTTGCTTTGCGCCTTCTTGCTTTCAAAGCGAGCGCATTGCCCGTGAGCTACTCTCTCGGTTTGCTGTCGGCATCTCCAACAGGGAATTCAGTTCAGCTTTGATGTCAGCCAGCATGAGCGGGTTCTCTGCTGTGCCCTGTTAGTTCCTATCTCACCCGCTGTGCGTCTCGGGAGGATAGCTTGGGGACAACATGCTCGCCTTGGAAGCAAGGCAACAAGGAGCACCACAGGTTAGATCCTCAGGACCCCGCTTAGAAACCTCTTGTTATTAAGTGTGTTATAAATAACCAATCATATCGTATATATTTAAGGAGGAATCATGACTGAGGAATTCACCCATCATCGTCACTTGAGTAGCAGATGACATCCATGTGTGCCCCCAGTTGCCGAAATCCATTATTGCTGAACCCCGAGTCTCATGAAAAAATGGTTTGATCCGCTCAATTGCCCCAACAACAAATTACTTGTACTATGTAAGAATTGGGGCACCACCTCTTTCTTTTTCTGACTTGGCCATGGAAGCCCGTGTGCAACAAGACCGGAGCATGGTCCAAAACTGCCAAGTCCTTGATAAGTTAATCAGACTCCATATTCATGACACTGCGATACCAATAATAGTTGAAACTAGAATAAGAGTCGTAAGCACCAGAGGCAAAAGTGCTTTCACGTTTCCTTCGGTTGGGAGTCCTCCGTATCCTCATTCAACTCATGGGTCCCAACAAGATCTTGCAAAACCCTTCCACCCATTCTATGTTCACGTCAACCCGCCATCTGGCCAACCCTCATTTTAATAACCAGATTTAAAGGTATCCTGGAGGATGAAGTGATGGAGCCTAAGATCAGTGCCAAAGAGAACCCCATGGGTCAATGCTTTTGGGGAGGGGCAAAGAGTGCAAAGAGAAAGAAATGGGGGAAACTGAGAGGGTAGAAGAGGAGGAGCTTTAGAGACTGGGAGATAGAGGTATTTAGTATTAGAGGAGTTGACCATGAAACGGATACGTACCATCGAGTCATGATGACGCAAAGGCAATCAGAGACCCTAAGGTGAAAGGTCTGAGTCAAAGGAGAAGGTTTGGGTGTCGCCCTCAAAGTGGTAATAGAAGAAATCGAGGGAGAAGACGACTTTGGCGAGGGCGGTGTCAAGCGTGACGAGCAGTGGGCCCAGAACAGAGCCTTGGGGTACTCCTTCAGGCAGAGGCACAGCACGAGGCATGCCAAAGTTCCAGGATATAAAGTAGGAGCACCCAGCGAGGTGGGCACCTTTTCTCGATTGTTTCGGTTCTTGCTTTGCATCATTCCTTGTGAAATGCAACACGACAGAGTAGCACTTGCGCAGTTACTATGATGCCAAGTAATGTAGCCACTATCTTTGCTTTCAGTACTCGGCTGGAGCCAGAAGTCAAAGGATGGGCAGGACCGCAAGGAACGACTGAAAGTATGAGATGGCGTATACCAGTCACTTTCCTCTCCAGACGTTGCCCTTGCGTTTTCTCTTTCTTTGGGTGACTACTTGGTTCAGCTCTACACCGTTTACATGCTAGCTACAGACATGTCATATCATCATACCATATCATACCATATCATATCATATCGTGTATCCATAGCAAAGCAAATTGCGCTGAAATTAAATTGTTTTCTTTTTCTAATTGTGTGCACCCTTTTTCTTTGCTGCCAAACCTATTTGCAGATGACAATTAGAGACACACAAAATAATATAAGGCATTTATATTTTAAAAAGTGCTTTTAGATCATTTAGTGAGAATATCGTAAACGTCCTAAGAGTCCGAAAATAAAAGACTGAATGGGAGATTTGGCCAAATTTCGCCCATTAGAAAATTCCAAATGGCCGAAAAGTTCAAACAAATCCCCCATTCGGTAGTAAAGTCTGCGGGGGCTGCTGGCATGTTCTCTGCACCCTTGTTCACTATACTGTGAGTGGGGGTTGCAGGGGTGTCCCCTGCAGTCAATCCATAAAAAGTTTTTAAAAAAAAGGAAAGGACCCTGCAGTGCCCATCCCTGATCACAGAAGTGGCGTTGCAGGGAAACAGCGAGTCGGCGGCACACAGCAAAGTGTGCCGCTGCAAGTAAAGAAGGGGGTGGGGGCAAGGACATAGGCTGAAATGTTCAGGGGAGAGAACACAGAAAGTTATCTTCGGAAAAATAACTTTTGGTCTTTTTCTCCCTTGAAAAATTTCAGTCGCCGGCTTCCAATCCCCCCCCCAATCCAGAATATCGCGTTTTCAACTTTTGTTATTTAAAAAAAAAAAAAAAAAACATTTGGCTTAGACTTTGACTCCGGCCAAATACTTTGTCAAATATTTGGTATTCGGACCCATAATAAGTTCAAGAATTCAGTGCACGCCTAATTACAAAGATCGTGTAATGACAAATGGGCTGTTCTTCAAACATGTATGGACTAGTTATTTTCAGCTGTGCTTATCAATTTGTGACCATCTATTCAGACTACATTTTGATTTATTCTCCTTTTTTGAAGAGGCATCCAAGCTGTGTCTGAAGTTTTAGCAGCACAGATTTACAGTCAGCAACGTTTTTTTGAAACCTGAAAAGAGTTTGCTTGAGAAGAAGAGTGGGCTTCTGCCTCTCCACCGTTTGGTTGTCTAGGGCTCTTAGAAGAATCTTTCAGTCTCTACGTTTTTTCATATTTGTATAGACACTTTATGAAGAACTACTCACAATAACCATACACCTCTGCCTGGAACTTGTGTAGAAGATCTCAGTGGGATGCCCTAGCAGAGAAGGTTTTCCAGTGACGTAAGAAAGCTGTTACACCTGGCCTTACGCTGTGGCCCCGACACCTCAAAACCTGCCTTGCTGAGGCTGAACATTCATTGAGGCAGGTATGTGATCTTGCGTTTAGATTCAGGAAAATGACCTGTGTACTGCCAGTGTGGACCCTGGCCTATAGACAAGTAAATGACTCGGTCATTCAGTCCAGCAGAGCCAGTTGGCATTGAAGGCTTCCTTGGCAGAGTGGAGACATCTTCTATTGGGACAGTGCCCGGTATTGGAGATTCCTACCAGCTACAGTATTATTCACGCATTACATCAAGTGAATGTCATAAAAATCGTCCAGCCCAGTGGAGTTTCTGGTCACAGCGGTGTCGAAGCAATTGCAGAGGATAGGATATTTCTGGACATGGACTACAAGGTTCCTCCGTCTCGGGCTGCCCTCGCTCCTCAACAGGTAGGTAGACTCGCAGGAGGCTTTCGTGTTAGAAGATATTTAGGCCTAAAACCTCCTTATGCCTAAATTCATGCAGCCCGGCCTTTATCAGGACCAAGAAGAAGTTAAGTACATAAACAATGCTATAGCTTATGCTGAGATACAAAACGTAGGCTCGCCCCTGAAAAGGACCACAACTATTCTAGAGGGTATAAGGATATTCTAAAAACAAGCATTGGCTTGCTAAGAGCCAGGGCTTTTGTGTAGGCATGGGCAAGGCGATTGCCAGGCACTGGCATAATGCGATTAACTGGACATTAATGGTAGCAGGTGTAAAACGGTGACAGTACTTAGGCATCTAATAGCAGTGCATGGCAAACACCTAATACCTAAACACAAGCCAAAACTATTGGCTGTGTCAATGCTTGTTTTTAACAGGATATCAGTGAAGGGCACACATAGTGCTTATACATCAAGTGGCTGAAGGCAGACCTGGTTAAGGCATTCTTATCATACCAGTAGCGACTTTACAACTCCAATTAAGTTATTAACGCTCAAAGGACTGGTTTAAGTAAACACTGGCAGGCACTTTGAGTGCAACGTTTGATGGTAAAGCTTGATTAATGATAGATCAAAGAATTCCCATGAGGAGGTGTTTTGGGAAGGGAGGGGCAGGAACCCGGTGGGAATGGCCATAGGGACTAGCATGACCATGGCAGTCAATGGGTGGGCAAATAATCCAAAACAACACCTACAAGCTGTGTGTCCCTCCTCATGGGACATTTCCCCTGTCTGTACTCTAATGCAATAGATTTAATAATAATAATAATAATAATTATTATTATTAACAATAATACATTTGGCTTATAGGTGGCGCACGCGCCATGTAATAGTACAAACTAAAAACATATTTTGTAATAGCTAGTTTTATACCTTAAATTCAATTCAAATCCAACTACAGACAGGAAACAGTGTAGGTCAGTTTCCACAAATGGCATCATATAAGACAGTCTGATGGCATGAACAAGTGAAAAATAACTGAAAATAACTGAATGGATCTCCGGAGTGGATGGCAGGAAAAAAGTGTGGCTATCAGGTTAAATAATTAGCGAATCAGAAGGCTTCGTTTCCAAGCTCAGTTTCTACGCCCTATGTGTGTGTGACTGTCCAAGGAGAAAACACTGAGATACACTTGCTCTTTTGCGGTCATGCAACATCTGCCAATTTTGCAGGAAAACTGCATTCCATCCTTGTTTTAACAATGCCATTGGTAGCAAAGGTGGTTTTGCAGGTGCCGCCACATGCTTCCCATGTGTTTTTCTGCAAATAGCAGCCCCTTTGCATGGAAGATGTAAATAGAATCTGCCTCAAACTGTAAGTGCCCAGATCTGTTCATGCCCACTTACAGGCATCCAAGTGCTAATGCCAGTTTTTCATATGAATATGAAAGCTCAGAGCTGGGGTTAAACAAGCCAGAAAAATTCAAATTTTCGGTGCAATTGCCAGCGGCATTATTTCTGCGCGGTAATTGCGCTGACCATTCCCCATTAGGTCCAATAGGAAATGGGGAGTAATGGTCTGCGCATAACTCGCAATCAGGTGGTAGTACTGCCGGACGGGTGGGCGCTATCGCAAATAAAATCGGGCCATACCCAGTCGGGATACCGCCAAGCTCGTGTTGAGGTGCTTTGTCAAAACCCTAATGAACCTCTGGAAGCACTGCTCTGTGGATAATACAATTTCCAACCAGTCTTGGAAAAGTGGTGTGAGCCAAAGCATTGCTGCCCCCCCCTGGCTTCCACAGCAAGCACCTGGAACACAGGTGACTCACAGGACAAAAGATGGATGTGTGATATCAGTAGAACAGTCAGCACCACTCTGCAAGGCATCAAATGTCTGAATGGTTATATATGACTCCTGGTTTGCTTTCATTTCACTGCTAGGGTGTCATCATATTGAAATAAGCAGGAAGGCCACTGTGCGTTATGTGCTTATAACGGTTGCAGGATAGAATGACTCTAATGGATATGCCATATTTAAAAATGTGTGTTAATTCTTGTTTTCCCAAAATGCTCTTTGATTTTATGCAAAGCAGCAAATAGCTTACATTGGTGGTTTCTCAAGTGAGCGCCCATGGGGTATTTCAGGGCCCACTGAAGATGCATGGGGGAAGCTCGTGTTGGCCATCTCCAATCCCCCCACCCAGTTTAGGCCATGCCAAGCACATTTTGGCCAGGCCCCCTCTTTCCAGAACGCCCACCACCGATTTCATATTCCCTTTAAAGCACTGTGTCCAACCGAGGAAATGTAACTACAGCTGAGATCATCAATAAACTGAATAGTAAAATACAGTCTTTATTCAGGATTTGAACTGAGCGAACACGTGAAAAAATGTGTTTTCCCTCAGATTGCTTGTATGTATTTTTTGTCATTCTATAAAGCTGGCTGGATGTTAAAACTCGATCAGTGAACACACTCAGAGGCATGGCAAAAAACCTGAATGTGTTGGCGCTTAAGTGAGTTTATATTTTTAAGATAAAATAATGCCACGCTTGCAGAATGGCCCAAGCAGTTGCAGTCTCTAGTGAAGCGAGGGGAGGGTTTTTTAGAGCGCTCGGTTGGCGTGCCAGGCCCTACGGTGCCCCCAATGCGGCCACCACATGGCACACAGGGCCACGCTCCCTAATGTGGGAACTTGCGAGCCCGCCAGTACCTTCTGCAACCCCTAGAGACGGGGGCAGCTCAGGATAGGAGAGATTAGCGTCTTTCTCAGAACAGAGCCCTGCCATGTCACCACAGCTGACATTTCTGTCTGCTGTGAATGAAGAGCACACGTCACATTTTCCATGAGGTTGGGACAACAAAGAGAAAGGAAGCAGGACCACGTGACGCGGGCCTACTGAGGCCATCCTGGCTGTCGACGGTGTCAGCATAAATTAGGAAGGATTCTGCTGCCGCTGATTTCATGAAGCATAAAAGCGCAGAAATTCGCATGTCAGGAAAGTTTGTCAAAGGACTTGCACAGTTGCTATTTTCCTATCATAGGACTGTAAGAAACGGAACGATAGCTTGAGACTTAATATGCTTTTCCCCGTGCTCCCATAAAGCATAGGCCTCCTTGGACTCACCCATAGTGGTGCTCACTAAGCCATCAACAAAATGCAACCCTGCCAGAGGTGCAGAGGGATGCTTGCATCGCAACCCTGCCAGAGGTGCCGAGGGATGCTTGCATTGCAACCCTGCCAGAGGTGCCGAGCGATGCTTGCATCGCAACCCTGCCAGAGGTGCAGATGGATGTTGCATTGCAACCCTGCCAGAGGTGCTGAGGGATGCTTGCATTGCAACCCTGCCAGAGGTGCAGAGGGATGCTTGCATCGCAACCCTGCCAGAGGTGCCGAGGGATGCTTGCATTGCAACCCTGCCAGAGGTGCCGAGGGATGCTTTCATCGCAACCCTGCCAGAGGTGCAGATGGATGTTGTATCGCAACCCTGCCAGAGGTGCTGAGGGATGCTTGCATTGCAACCCTGCCAGAGGTGCAGAGGGATGCTTGCATCGCAACCCTGCCAGAGGTGCCGAGGGATGCTTGCATTGCAACCCTGCCAGAGGTGCTGAGGGATGCTTGCATCACATCCCTGCCAGAGGTGCCGAGGTATGCTTGTATCATAACCCTGCCAGAGGTGTAGAGGGATGCTTGTATCATAACCCTGCCAGAGGTGCCGAAGGACGCTTGTATCGCAACTCTGCCACAGGTGCCGAGGGATGCATGTATCACAACCCGGCCACAGGTGCCGAGGGATGGATGTATCACAACCCTGCCAGAGGTGCCGAGGGACGCATGTATCACAACATGACAGGGGTACCGAGGGATGCATGTAACACAATGCTGGCAAAGGTACAGAGGGATGCATGCATTGCAACCCTGCCAGAGGTGCTGAGGGAGGCATGTATCGCAACCATGCCAGAGTTGCTGAAGGATGCATGTATCACAACCCTGCCAGAGGTGGCAAGGGATGCTTGTATCATAACCCTGCCAGAGATGCCGAGGGATGCTTGTATCACAACCCTGATAGAGGTACCGAGGGAGGCATGTATCGCAACCGTGCCAGAGGTGCATAGGTATGCATGCATTGCTACCCTGCCAGAGGTGCCTCAGAGATGCATGTATCGCAACCCTGCCAGAGGTGCCGAGGGATGCATGTATCGCAACCCTGCCAGAGGTGCTGATGGATGCATGTATCGCAACCCTTCCAGAGGTGCCGAGGGATGCAGGTTTTGCAACCCTGCCAGAGGTGCCGAGGGATGCAGGTATCACAACCCTGCCAGAGGTGCCGAGGGATGCTTGTATCATAACCCTGCCAGAGGTGCAGAGGGATGCTTGTATCATAACCTTGCGAGAGGTGCAGCGGGATGCTTGTATCACAACCCTGCCAGAGGAGCCGAGGGATGCTTGTATCATAACCTTGCCAGAGGTGCTGAGGGATGATTGTATCATAACCCTGCCAGAGGTGCAGAGGGATGCATGTATCACAACCCTGCCACAGGTGCTGAGGGATGGATGTATCACAACGCTGCCAGAGGTGCCGAGGCATGCGTGTATCGAAACCTGCCAGGGGTACCGATGGATGCATGTAACGCAATGCTGCCAAAGGTGCAGAGGGATGCATGCATTGCAACCCTGCCAGAGGTGCCGAGGGAGGCATGTATCGCAACCATGCCAGAGTTGCTGAAGGATGCATGCATCACAACCCTGCCAGAGGTGGCAAGGGATGCTTGTATCATAATCCTGCCAGAGATGCCAAAGGATGCTTGTATTGCAACCCTGCTAGAAGTACCGAGGGAGGCATGTATCACAACAGTGCCAGAGGTGCATAGGGATGCATGCATTGCTACCCTGCCAGAGGTGCCTCAGGAAGGCATGTATCGCAACCCTGCCAGTGGTGCTGAGGGATGCATGTATCGCAACCCTGCCACAAGTGCAGAGGGATGCATGCATTGCAACCCTGCCACAGGTGCCGATGGATGCATGTATCACAACCCAGGTGGAGGTGAAGAGGGAGGCATGTATTGCAAGCCTGCCAGAGGTGCCGAGGGATGCCTGTATCACAACCCTGCCAGAGGCGCCAAGGGAGGCAGGTATTGCAACCCTGCCAGAGGTGCTGAAGGATGCATCTATTGCAACCCTGCCAGAGGTGCCGAGGAATGCAGATATTGCAAGCCTGCCAGAGGTCCAGAGGGATGCATGAATCACAACCCTGCTAGAGGTGCCGAGGACGGCATTTATCGCAGCCCTGCCAGTGGTGCTGAAGGATGCATGTATCGCAACCCTGCCAGAGGTGCTGAAGGATGCATTATCACAACCCAGGCGGAGGTGCCGAGGGAGGCATGTATCGCAACCCTGCCAGAGGTGCCGAGGGATGCATGTATCACAACCCAGGCGGAGGTGCCGAACGAGGCATGTATCGCAAATCTGCCAGAGGTGCAGAGGGATGCTTGCATCGAGAGTTTAAAAAGCAATATAAACATGTTGTCAGTAGAAGAGTAAAAGTATCACAAATAAACTTAAACAGTTCTATAAAAACGTACAAACAAATGAAGACAATGAAAAATAGTGCATCTGGGATAAACATATTCCGGGACTGTTTAATTCAAAGCAGTTAAAAGAAAAAGAAAATGAGTCAAAGCACATCCTAGTGTCCACCATGAGGGCCTCAATGTGCTGGTCACCCCAGGCAGGACAGGTGGGCCGAGTGGGCTTGCAGTGAAACCAAGGGCTCCTTTAGGGTGTCCCTCGGATGCTGGATGAGAAAGTCTCCACCACCGGTCTCCAGACGATGGACGAGATGCTCCTTAGCTGAAGGATAAAGGTTAAACTCCTGCAGATTGTGTCGCAGTGCAAAGTCACTGTGTTCCATGAATATTCCATGAATCGGGCCCTAAAAGTCATAGAGTGCATGGGGAAAAAGGATCTATGTGATCACTTCGACCACATATAATTGTGACGGCCGAAAATGCTGACTTTTTTTAAATTTCTCTTTTAATTAAACACCCTTTACATCACATAGATATGCGGGGGAGACCCCCTTCCAGTTCCCCCATATTACTATAATATTCCATACCCCCCCACATATATATGTGGTTTAAAAGGGTTGTTTAAAAAAAAAAAGTATGGCATTTCGGCTGTCGCAATTGTGAGGGCGACATTTTGGGCCATTTCTGAAAAAAAGCAGATTGGATGAGCTCCTGAGACCTGCCAATGACATCTTGAGACCTCTACAAAATACCTTCATGTCACATTCCTAGAGACAGCTTTCTCCAGGCACACAGTCCTAGAAAATACCAAAAGGCTTCGAATGAAAAAGTCAAACATAACCTGCATGGAATACTTCCACAAGAATCCGACTAAAGATGTGGGATTGTGTATGACTTTGTAGAGTTTCAAGACACACTCGCCATCCTTCGCTGGGCATTGCAACTCGTCAGGAATTCTAGAGTGTGTTGTGTGAGGAATCCTCCACACATGCCTCCGGCACGTGTTCACCTGTCACTTGAGCCATCAATGATTGTGTTTGGTGGGATGCGAGTCAGGCGGCCATGAAAGCGTCTCAGAGTGTATTAAACACAACCGCATGTGGGCAAGGGCATGACATTAACGACTAAATTGGTCTAATTAGCAATGCTGATAATTTGCAAAACACAGAAGCCGTCACCCCATCTTATTCCGGTATAGCGCTCTTTCATCGACGGTTGTAATTTCGATGGTTTTTCTTACTTCCCGGGGTTGGGAAAGTGTATATAAGGGGTGTTAAGCAAGGAATAGTTAAACAACAATAGGCGATAGGGTTTGGGGGAACCCCCAAATAAAACCCCAAATAAAAAAAAACTTCTAATTAGTTTTTCCGTAAAAAAAGACTTGTTAAAAAAAACATCGAAATTACAACCGTTGATGAAATGACATTGAACCCTTATTCCAATGGGCTCTATTTCACCTTCACTTCAGAGGAAGGTCCTCCTGCTTCATCAGTGCACACTAAACTCACTAAAACTTTGGTTCTATCCAGAATGGATCATTGCAATAGTATCTAAGTCAACAGCCCTAGAAAGTGACTGAAGAAACCACACATACTCCACAACCAAACAGCCTGCATCTGCCACCATCTAATTCAGCCGGACCACCTCAGCCCAGACACTGAACGCAAAGCACGGCTCCAGGTCAAATTTCATATCATTTTCATGACTATGAAGCACATTCAAAGCTTGCCAAGGGACATGACTGTGAGTCACCAAAGTGTTGTTCCCGCAATGAACCAACCCATTAGCTAAAGTCCAGTGAGCCAAGGTTAGTGCATCAGTCCAGTTTTTGTCAAAACATTGGGGCAAATGAATAAGGAAAGGTACCCAGCTCTTGGCTGTAGAACACACCGGGCCTAAACCTAAGGGCGCTAGCCTCTGGGAACTCAGGAGGAAGAGAAGAATGTCCCCATTCCCTCTTTGCCTCCTTTAGATCTGACCGTTCATTACACCTCAAAAGGACTTTGTGTCTGTACCGCAATGTCAATCAGTCTGCAACTTCCTGTTACCCCGACCTAGGAGAATTCCAAAGTTGAGCACTTCAAAGAAGCCAAAAGGCGACATGCACAGTGTATACCAGCCACCTTAAATAAATAAGGAATGTGGGGTCTTCCCAGACAGAAATTCTATTCCAGACACAAGGACATTTGTGTAAGCAAACGTACAAAAGCATTTATGCAGATAAGTATACAAATGACATCACTGCCCAGAGGGGGGTTGGCCTTGAAGTATACCTGGAGATATTTTGTTTTGATCTATGTTTCAATTATTATACACAGCAGGTTATTTCTGACTTCTGAATTTCCAGCTTGGTTACTGTCAGTAAAAACTATTTTTAATTGCTTTATTTCCAGTTAGTCTCCCTGTGTACCAAATTTGTTTTAAAAACAAGAGGAGTGGGAAAAAACAAATGCAAATTTCTTATAAATTGCAGACATATTTATAAATGTATGTCATATACAGGCCATAATGACCAGTGATAGGCGCATCTTGGTCTTGGTGTCTGGCTTTGCTCTTGCCCTATGATGAATCGTGAAGCTCTCTCCAAAACCTATATGATCAACGCACATAAAACACCAGTCAAATTTACTGATATCAAATAATATCACACACAGCTCCAAACTAAGTTTTATCCTAGACAAGGTGATGAAATTGACAACATTTTAATACAATGATCTTTTATCAGCGATCAATAAGGTTTTGACAAATCAGTGTACATAATATCATAGCTAATAAAGCCAGCATGTGTTGTCCTCTTCAGAAAGGTGAACCCAAAAACATTCCTTATGCCTTTGAAGGAAATAGTGACACTTACTTGTGACCAAGTTCATGCGCAATAGTGAATGCCAAATTTAAGCCATTGTCTTCGGCGAGGACACACTTCCTTTTTGCGCTGCACACACCACCAAGGTAGGCAATTCCTAGCAGGAAACAGAAGAGACGCAATATATTTGTATCGTTATACATGGTGTATAGGAGGTGCCAACCCCTCCCCCCTCAACTGAGTATAGATAACATGATGGGCAGATGAAATGGTTCTATTATTGCAGAAATCAGGATTATCATACATCGAAGCTACAAACCCACACTGTGCAGGATGCTTAGGGACAATCAAAATACACCCCATGAAGCCACCAACAGGTCACCAGCAGAAATAATGATGCATTACAAGGTACACACCAGGATCGTGAGAAACACAGATGATCATACATCGAAGCTACAAACCCACACCAAGCACTGTGCAAGATGCTTAGGTACTATCAAAATACACCCCATGATGCCAGCGGCAGAAATAATGATGCGTTACAAGGTACACACCAGGATAGTGAGAAACACAGGTGATCAAGAGAGAGGGGACGATGAGATCATAATGACATCATGGGGAAAGAACGGGCCAAGCTGGACACCGACATCAAAAGGAGAGCAGCCCCCGAAGAATTCCTAACCGGGGATGAGGTCTTGGTGAGACAGGCCATGAACAGGAAGATGGATGCAAGGTACTAGCCAAATGCCCTGAAGGTGGTAGCCCTCAAAGGATCCATGGTGACAGCACAAAACGCGCCCCAAGAAATAACGAGGAACAGCTCACAATTTAATCACCTCATCAAAAGGGCTCCCGCCAGAACATGCCCCTGAGTCAAGAGAGCCCAGAGATGATTCGTGGGTTCCCCCAGAGGAAGGACGAAAAGCACTGCCAGGCCTGCCTAGAGATCCGGAGCAGCAGGACCCAGCGGAATGCGGACGCGCTCACAGCGCACCATTAGGAAGCCCATGCGCCTGGTGGAAGAGTGCTGACCCTGACACCAGAATATTTGTCTGGGGGTGATTGTACGGGTCTCTGCACCTTTAAGGCAGAGACAGGACACAAGGCGGGATGCGGGAGGAGAAAGGGGAAGGGGAGGAGTTAGTTCCTGTGTAGCTACCGAGCAAAGGTAAAGGTGTTCCATTGAGCCGGTGTTGCGTCCTTCATTGGGTAAAATCCCAACAGAGACCCAAAATCCCAATGTGGGGTACGTTTTGACACTAAATGAGCATGTAGAAGCACAGCGTAATGCAGAGCGTGTGCCTGCCCTGTAGCTCACAAGCCATTTTTCTGGGCTGCTTAAACACAGACCGGGTTGATCCTTGCCTAGCTAGAATCATTTGCGCTGTGGTATAGCTTAACAGGTGTTATTATTACGCCATTAATGGTACACAATTCACCAACCCCCACACCGCCCTCTGAAGGCTGAAGGGTTGTGTCAGCCCTGCCGCAGGAGTCAAACTTTATAAGTACAGGCCTGCTCCATGCCATTAGCAGGAGCTTTAATTTAGGCCGGGTTGTCCAACTCTGGGCCTCGAGAGACATAGGGCCTCATTCCGAGGTGGGCGGTAAGGGATACCGGGCACCGGCAAGGAGACCGGTGCTGGTAATCCCCTACCGCCCAATTCCGAGGTCCCTTGGCAGGAACCGCAAGGGACGTGTGGTCGGACCACACGTCCATTCCGGGTCCCGTTAGGGGACCAGGCCGCTAATTACGGGCCTGCTAATAGCAGGTCCATAATTAGCGGCTTCCCCATTCCCATTGAGCCCTATAGGGGCTCAAATGGGAATGGGGAATGGCTTTTGGAATGGGGACTTACTGGGTCCGCCAAGGGCGAAATGTCCCGGTAAGTCCCCACTCCACCAGATCGGTCCCGTACACGATTTTGGAGGCAGCCATGGCGCTAACAGCGCCATGGCTACCTCCAAAGTCGTAATGAGGCCCATAATCCTGATGGGTTTTCAGGATATCCCTCATTAATATTGATGAGGATACATGTGATTACATTTTGAACCATTGTATGCAATTTTATCTCATGAATATTAATGAGGGGTATCCTGAAAACCCGGAATTGATCCAGCCCTCGAGGCCTGGAGATGGACAACCCTGAGTTAGAGCAATCAACTAACAGGTGGGTAAGTGAGTACCTTTGAGTGATACCACTTTCCCGGAATCCACAACATCTGCCGTTCTGAGCAATACAAAACTAAAATGGCCTAATTCACAAAGGGCTGCAGGTGCAGACTGTGTGTGGTGCCGTTGAGTTTCCCTTGTTGCACATGTTGCCCCTGCATACAATTCCCTTGATTACTGTTGGAGGCCTGCCCCTTGCCTTCCGGGCAGGCCCCTCTGAGCACCTGGATCACCAGGCCAACACCCGCTGCTGTCATGCAGGGGGGCGAACCGTAGGTGGCACGCTACGGTATCCGGAGCACCGGACGCATAATACAGTAAGAGGGCGGACCGCAGGGGGCACCCTGCGGCCTCCTGAGTTCCGGAGCACCGTAGCCACGTACCTTGGCTGGAGGCACCCAGCACACATCAGCCCCGACTCTGGGGCACAGAGGCCGGGGTCGTCCCAGTCGCTGTGGTCACACGGCATGGACATTTAATTGAGGCAGTGTTGCCTAGCACGGGCACCATCCTCATGCCGGGCCACGTGGCAGGCCCTTGGCATGCTGCGCTGCACCAGCATGGTGTACATCACCCACGACACAGGAGTCAGTTCTTTTGTTCGACAGACGAGCCGGAAGCGGCTCATCCCATTTATTAGGTTGGTCACATGGTTAGCACCATGTGACCATTACACAAGTCCTGGGAGCTACCATGCTCCCAGGAGGGGTGACAAACCACAATTACCAATGGTGGCTTGGGGGCACCCGAAGAGCTTCTAAGTCACTGAGGGGAGTTGCAGCCCGTTGTTTTGCTTTTGCACATTATAACAGATGCATTGAAAAATGTGTGCTTCTTCTCCCTTGCGAACTCGCTTTGGACACACAAGGTCTTTGTGAAATGGGCCCGGGATCTGTTCAGAATTCCCAAGTGCACGGCAGAGGGAAGTGCTCCTCCTTGTGCCCCGCCCTTTCCGGTCTATTCTTGGAGAACTCCGGCTTTGTATATATACACTCTACGAGTGTTTATCAGGCGCCAGAGACCTGCTTGCTCAGCTGGGAGGGGGGGGGGGGTGCTTAGCAAAAGCTTTCAATTCAGCACATCCCTGCACAGGCTGTTTACCCACGCGGGGCTGCAACTTTCCGACTCCATAATTGGAAAGAGCTCCTCTAACACTAACATGTAAAGAACTTGACTGTGAGAGAATTTAATTATAGGTGAATGTGTGAGCCCGAGAAATGCGCAATGCCTGCGCATGCGTATGTCGCAGGCACACGTGCGAGGCGTTCGATTTATATTGCTTCAGAAATTTGCAAAATAGCACTTTTCCCTCCCTTCTCAAGCAACCAACTGCGCACTCGGGAAAGTAGAAGATGACCCATTGCTCACGTATTAGTGTTCTGGATTCCAAGCCATTCACATAACACTGAGCCAGACTACTAAGGAACATTGAGCATTCAAAAGCATCAACCATTCCCACAAAACCTTTCCAGATTAGCATGATTCACGCCAAAGCATTCTAGATTACTAACTGCTCATGCAAAACAGTTAAGATTATGGCTTTCACCCCAGCTGTGTTGGGGGGGGGGACATGCCCCCAGCCCGAGCCCAGATAGTCCGGAGGGAAAGCCATTCGCACCCTGGGGTTCCACTGTGTCTGGAATCGCTTGTTTTTTTTTCCCTCCGGAGATTGGTGTGCAATTGATGGCAATCTCCAGATGAAAAAAAAAGAAACAAAGATGGCTGCTGCCGTAGGGAAAAGCACTAAATCCCTTTTCAATTTCTATGGCAGCGGCCAGGAGTGGGAGGAGCGCCGTGACTGGAGCACAAAGCTCTGGTCCACCGGGTAAGTGTGTGAGGAAGAGGTTTGGATTGTTTTGGGTGGGGAGATGGGGAGATGTAAAACTGTTGTCTCCCCAATAAAAATAAAGAAATTGCGCCACCCGGCGATGGGCCTCGGGTGGCTGGAACAGCCGGTGGACAATGTGTATCCTCACCCGCTGTTCCAGCTACCTGACTGGTTCCTCACACTTCCCCGGGTGCGAATAGCAAATAATATTCCATATTGCCAACACATGCATGCAAGTGCCTTCCAGGTTACTGGCCGCTCAGGGAAAAGTCCCTCAATAACTAATGACAGTCCAAATCTGCAGAGCAGATTCTACTGCAGAAAATTAAGATTTCGCATGAGTACACATCTTCAAAATTCTCAGCAGATTTTAGAAGTAGCCTGTAGATTTCTCAATGTTTGGACAGGCCCAGCAGATTTTCCAGCTCTAACTATGGAATTTCCAAGTCCGCAGAATCTTTCTGCAGATATTCACAAAGCTTTCCTTAGATTTGGACGGCCACTACTAACTAAGCAAGGGTAGACCCTACCAGATTGCAAACCATTCATGCCTACATGTTCTAGATTCCTAGCCATTAATGCAGAAGTGTTTCACATTACAGGAATGTCAGCCAACGATATTCCTGATTCCCAAACATTCATGCAATAGTGTGAAACATGTGCAACTATTAATGCAAGAGCGTAGAGTACAACCCACTGAGGCATGGGTGCGCCAAAATACCACCCATTAGCACCCCGGAAGGGCTCGCTAGCCAATCAGATAGGCTGTGTTAACTGGCACAAGTCTGCTTTCCAGGCACACCCACCCACACCCTGTGCCTCCCTAGCGCCATCTGATCCACGCCACCTTTAGGACCAGCAGAAAAGCACAAATGGGTGCTAAAGGTTGAAAAGAATTATGCGAAAAATGAGATCTCTGTGGCAACGCACAGGTTTTGGAAGCAAGACCACTCGGAGCAACAGAAGTTTGAATCCCGGACCCGTGCTTGAAACCAAGCGCGTTATAAATAACCAGCAAGTGCATGATCTGAATATACAAGGCCTAGTAGGATCATTCCACCTCCCGCCCCCCACCTTGTTGAGCCTTGACACACAGGTGTATAGGCGCATAATCAATGACCTATAAGAAATGATACATTGCTTCCATGGCAGGGAGTCTGCTTTCAGTATTGATTACATCAACACAATGAAACCGAAAATAGACTCCTTCTCTTAGAACCCACTTTGCAGGACTCTATTAGTTTTTTAAAATTATTTATTTAAGTCTTTAGCACCCGCATGTGGTTTTTCACGGGAGCTAATGGTGATGTAACGCGGTGGACCGACCCTATTGGTAACAGCACTGCCGCTAGCGTTAAGGGACCCACACTTACCGGTAGTGTCGGCCACCGCCAGGGGTTATTTCACCTCATTCATACATGCAAGACCATTCCAGATTACAAACCACTAAAGCAGGGACCTAATCAATTACCAACCAAACACACAAGAATGTTTCAGATTTCCAACCATTCAAACAAGAGTGTGCAAGTTTAGCAACTCTGCAGGCAAGAGCAGAGAAGCGAACAGCCCAGTCATTTAAGAGTGTTTCCACATTACCAACCACTCACACTACAGCGTGAAAGATGACCAAAATTAGAGTGTTGAACGCTACAACCACAGACAGAGGAGCATTCTGAACCACCAACCATTCGCACCAAACAGTTTACAAAACATTCAGGCACAATTCTACATTACTAATAATAAATTCAAGAGTGCTGCATATTACGAGCCTATTAAAAGAGACCTTCAAAAGTAACTATCATTCATGCAAGACCATTCCAGAATGACAAATATTCGGCCACGAGTGTGGCAACGATTTGCACAGGACAATTGTAGTTCCCAACCATTAATTAATTTGCTTTTTATAATACGCTTAATACCAGAGACCAGACTCTAAGAGCAGAGCTGGGAATTTAACCTGTGCTACTCTGCGTTGTATTGCTTGCCAGACACACACGTTGCCCCTGAGCTATCCTCCCAGCCCGGATCAGCCATTAGCTTGATTACACCCCAGATTACTAACTGTTCACATAAAACCGGTTCAGATGACCAACTATTCACACCAATGTATTGCAGAAGAACACCCATTCATGGAAGCGAATGCCACGTTATTAGTCGTTTATTCAAGAGTGTCCCAAATTATTAACCATTTTTTCAAGAGCAATCCATATTTTCGCACACGACCATTCCAGGTTACCAGAAACGCACCAAACATGGCCGACAAAAGAATCGCTCAAAAATCAGGTGCAAAAATGCCATAGCGCCCTTGGTGGCAAAGGTTATGGAATACCATCATGGTCCGGATGGCATCCGGTGATGGGTGCGGGAGGTAGTCACCTCATCCAGGAACGTCACAAATGCACTATTACCCAAAGAGGCATTGTGGATACATACATTCTGCAGTCATATATCGGGTCTCAATGAACGACTTCCCATTACATCCTGATTCCCATTTAAGTTACACATTCAGGGTGCGGACGATGTATCATGAGTTTCAGTCCTAGATTGGGGGTTTTTATGGGACTAGTTCCTCGCAAACGGTTTAGAACGTGAACGTTGCAGTCACACTGGGCACATTCGATTTACATTTACTGACAACACAGCTGTGCATTATGCAATAGACTAGATTAGGGTTGTCCAACTCCAGGCCTCGAGGGACGGTATTCTGACAGGTTTTCAAGATATCCCTCATTAATGTTCATGAGAACAAATTTGCATACATTGAGAATCATTGTATATACACTTATCTCAATTATTAATGAGGGGTATCCTGAAAATCTAACTTGTTTTCCTACACTCGATCATCCTGCAAGCTGTATCGAGCGACGTTCTAGTAGTTCCACGCAACCATATCTGAGGTACATGTCATCACGCTAGATGCAACTTGAAAGGCTTTACTGCCGGTGACTAGATATAAGCACTAATCGGCATGGCCGCACGGTCAGGCAATGTTATGCTGAGAACGCGATCACTCACGCATTATACATTTCACTGGGCAGGTAAGAGCAGCATAGTTCTGAGTTCCGAGGCACATGTCAATCAGCTGATCCAAAATTGTAATTACCAGCTGCATTTTCTGAGAAACATGTATCCACACATTGCAGAAGAGAACAGTGCTGCCCTATCTCGAGTGTCAATCAACTCAAGGTTAGATTAATGTAACTCCCTATTGATTGGAGCCTGAAACTCATTCCTAAAAAAATGTTAGGTTATGTGAAACGATGCTGTACGTATCATTAAAAAGGTTGCTAGGTGTGCTAACATCTCCAATCACTGACATAAGCTTCACTGGTTTCCTGTCAAGGAAAGAATCCTGTTTAAGACAGGAAATATGGTTTTCAAATGTATCTCTGGACAAGCCCCCGCTTATCTAAAATCATCTTTTCCACAATATTGCCCTCCAAGAAATCTGCGCTCTGCTGGACAGAAGCAGATTATCTGCCCTGGTCACAGACGTACTAATGGACTTGGCAGATCTTTTCCTGTTAAGGCTGCAATCTTTTGGAGTGCTCTCCCCATTACTTTGAGGTCAGAAGAGGCACTAGGAAATTGCAGAAAAGCTTTGAAAATTTATCTTTTTAAGTGATCGACCCTTCCCCGATTTTATTCTCCCCTTTTGTCCTGTTCCTTGATGGTCGTCCTGCCATGTGAGTGTTAGGGGCGCCCCGATGCCCACTGGCTTTCGGCACCTTCCAAATAAATAAATAAAGGGGCCGGTAAGCCAATAAAGGTTGCATAGCAATATGCGGTCTAGCGCACATGAGGCCGTACAATATGTCTTTTTCCTATTCTAGGAATGAGACGCATATAGATCGACTTCCAGAGGAACGTACTTGCAAGGCATTACAGCAAGGTACGTGAATTCCACGTTTAGCAGGAAGGTAGTCAGAGCCCTCTGTACGATATTTCATTCAGTCCGTCCGCTAAACCTATCGATTTTAGTAAGCTAGTTATATCTCTTTTTTCCACAGTTCCAGATGGAGTAAGAGCCCCTTGGAACAATAACATTAGAAATGCACAATTTGTCTGCCTTTGTGACACTCTAGACCCACTCCGCATGGGGTCCCACTATATGGTTAGTGATTCAGTAAGCATATTTATATATCCGCAGGCAGTCTCGTTAATGAAATGCCAATCCATAAACATAAGACTACTCCTTTCTGACCACTCCTATTTCCTTTGACAGAGGGCCCCCCCATTCCCAGCCCTGCTGAACTAGATTGCTGAAATATCCCGTGAGAGTGGGTGCCCTCCTCTCCTATACACCCATCTAGTTTGGACTTCCACCACCTGCACCAACCTTTATGGTCGGAGACGCACCCCCAGCACCAACTCACAGATTCCAATTGTTGGAGACGTAGACCCCGACTGGACCTTGGTCACATATGGAATTATATAGATTATACAACGGTGATATGGTCAATTGAATGAAGGAATGTTGTATTCAGACAACATTTGATATATCTTTTATTTGGAGCAATTTGCAAAAAAATGCATGAAGAAACGTATTTTTTTCAATAGTACCAGGAGTGGTTTCTAAAGGCGGGATCAGGATTCAAACCTGTGTTGTGCTATATTATCTTGCTTCCAAGACAAACGCATTGCCTCTGAGCTATCTTTCTGTAGGATTTTGTACACAATTCTGGTTTTGCCTGATTTGCACAGCACTAATAGGTATGGTGCAACAGTGCGATATTAGAAGAACAATAGTTGTAGATTTGTAAGAGCGATGCTTCTTCTAGACGGTAACCCCAGGAGGAATTACCATTTATATTGGCACATCCGTTTGTTGACATTTTGAATTTTTTGCACAGTAGTTAGGCATTTATGTACAACAGGCGTTAGAGAGTCTCATCAAATGTTTTACGCTGTGTTTGTTGTAAAATGCCACTATTAGCACTTTAAGAGGTATTACCCAAGATGACCGGGGCCGAATTGCCAGCGACCGATTTGGCTGAATTTGTTGCAGCCTTTTTGACTGCAAATATATGTGGGGGTGGGTTTGGGGTAATAAATAACATAGGGGGATTTGGGGAGATACAGGAGGTTTTCAAATCATATACATACCTTTAAGATATGTTCATGAATGTACTATATCTCATTTTAATTACGTTTCCAATATATAGAAACACGCAATACATGTAATACATAGATGAAAATGATTTCTAGAATTAAGGGGACATCGTGTATCTTTGCAAGAAAGGGTGCTTTACTGATTAACTCACACATGGCATAGCTTGCTGGTAGGAATATCACATTAAGTGATTTAGGGCAAAATATCAAAAATAATTTGAAAGCATGTATATGTGTTAGGCACCTTCCTTGTAACATTTTTGTATTTATTTTTTGGGATTTCTTTATTTCTTTATTTATTTCTTCATTCGAATTTGTAAAGCGCGCAACAACCCAGGGGCATTGTGACGCTTGCTACAGACAGATTATTTAGTTCCAGGTGTGGTGAACAGTAGCAATTTTGAATACAGGCATTAATCAGGAGAATATATACAAAGGGCTAGATTAAGAGGGAAGTTTTGAGTTTTTTTCGGAAGGCAAGGAGAGAGTTTTCAGCTCTGATATCTGAGCGTAGAGCGTTCCATAGCTTGGCGGCTATGTGGGGGAAGCCTAACCCTCCGGCTTTAGCATTGTTGATGCGTGGAGTGTGTAATTGGTTGGTGTAGCGAGTCCTTGTAGGTCGTATAGAGGTTGATTTAGTGTCTCTGATAGATATGATGGCGCTGTAAGGTTGAGGCATTTGTGGGTGAGGGTGAGGATTTTAAATGTGATGCGCTCTTTAACTGGGAGCCAGTGAACTTCCTGCCTGGCATGGGAAATATGTTCCTTTTTGGGAAGGCTTAGTGCTGCTCTTAGTGCATTGTTTTGCGTGACTTGGCGTTGGTTTAGGTTTTTTGTAGATGTACCTGCTAGAAGGTCATTACAATGGTCTAGTTCTGCACCAATAGTGGCTCTGGCTATTGATAGACAGCTAGGCTTGGATATGTATGGTTTAATTGCGTTTATGAGTTTAGTGGTGTGTGCTGAGGCGGAGGGGATGGCGCTGACCTGCCTAGTCATATATAGTGTGGAATCTATGGAGACCCCTAGGGTCTTAACAGATGCGGAGACAGTGATGATTGTATTATAAATAGTGTAATTGGAGTCGTTTTTAGACCTAGTATGATGATTTCTGTCTTCTCCCCATTGAGGCAGAGGCCATTGGCTGCCATCCAGGCCTGAATGGTGGTGTATATGGTATGAAGTGCTTCGGCGTCTCTATTGTAGGAGCCGGTGAGAGGTGAGAGGAGTACCTGAGTATCGTCAGCGTAGTTAGTATAGGCGATACCTAGGGCTTCAAGCTTGTCGAAGCTGTACAGTGTGGGTGTAAGTGCATATGATTGGACATTGACGAACCTTTTACACTGTTTTAAAAGAAAAATAATTTACATACAACTCCGAGTATAAAACGTTGTCATTGATAAAATGTCTTTCTCCCAGAAAAAATCAAAAACAGTATACATTTCATCACAGATCAATATAAATCAATTGCATACAAACTACGATATAAAAATGCATTTTCATAATGCTTCGTTAAAAGAAGAAGCAATGTTTATATGTTAAAATGTGACAATTCAGGTATCCTTACAATCGCGTGTTGCCATATGTGATCGACTCGCCACCAAAAATCATGCTCCAGAACTGATCTGTGTAATATAATTAACATTTAAAATAACCTTTCTGATATCGGAGTCTAAGTGCTTTGCATTGGATGAGAATATGGTGGTATGTATCCATTTCTTTGTGACAGGGCCTGCAGAGCCGTTCCTCCCATGGAATTTCCCTCCAGGCCCCGGTGGTCTCTAAGACAGGTAATATTTGAAGGAGTAGGTATAAAATAAATCGGATAAGTGCAGGTATTTGTAATCTGACCAAATAGCTACGCCGGGACTTCACTAAACCCTCCTTGTTGGGAGTATAGTGAATATCGGTGTAGCTTTGCCAAATGATCCAGTGACTGTATACGATCATAGGATCGGGATTTCTTTTCAAATTTGGTCAAGTATAACGCCTGCAATGAATCAGGCACAAAGGTCTAACGCCTGCAATGAATCAGGCACAAAGGTCTAACGCCTGCAATGAATCTGGCACGCAGATCTAACGCCTGCAATGAATCTGGCACAAAGGTCTAATGCCTGCAATGAATCTGGCACACAGATCTAACGCCTGCAATGAATCTGGCACAAAGGTCTAACGCCTGCAATGAATCTGGCACGCAGATCTAACGCCTGCAATGAACCTGGCACACCAGTCTAACGCCTGCAATAAATCTGGCACGCAGGTCTAACGCCTGCAATCAATCTGGCACGCAGGTCTAACACCTGCAGTGAATCTGGTATGCAGGTCTAACGCCTGCAATGGATCTGGCATGCAGGTCGAACGCCTGCAATGAATCTGGCACGCAGGTCAGTCCGATGTCTGAAAAATGACGATAAACCACACTCTCCAGTTCCCTAAACCATATGCTGTGGGTACATCTCCTTGTGTGCCCGACTGCAAGGCTTAACAGGGTACCATCCTCTGGTCTACCATATCGGATTTTTGCCCAGGACATACAGACTGAGATTTTCATAGGGAAATCAGTAGACTGCAGGCCGAGTTCTAATCTAATAGCCTCTGCCAGTACCGCCCCAGGTAGGCCAATCAGTGAGTGCAAGATTTTAGCCTCCAATTTCGTTAGCCAATTCAACGCCTTCTCTGGAAATACTTCCAGGGCGTACAAAATGCCAGGAATGATTGATGTCTTGTACGCGATAATCTTTGCCTCAATGGAGCAGCCTCCGTAACCGTTGATGACTTTTTCAAATTGACGGCCACTTCTGCCAGGCCTTTGGGGCTCTAACATCTGCTAAAAAGGTTAAAGAAGAAGTTGCTCTAATACTGAGGCCTAAGTACTTGATTTGCTCCAAGCGGGCCCCGCCTAAATTCCAAGTAAAAGACGGGCTGCCATATGCCCCTTTGCCAACTGTCATAATCTTGATCTTGCTACATTTAAGGAACATTCCATATTACCAACTGCTAGAGCAGAATTCATTTTTTGGGGTTCCTGCTGAATCTTTCCACCGTCCACTGTACCTTTTGCTTTTTCCCGCTCTATCGTTTTGAATCTCGTCCCTATTATTTTGGTCAGAGGGACTTCTACTGAAGTCCTCCTGCAACACTTTATTACTCTTATAAAGTATATGGTGCTTTGGTGATCCATAAGACCCCAAGGGCAGCCCCCCCATGTTTGCTCAAGCTTGATTCTATCACTCTGCATTGGTTCTGTAGAGTAGACTGGTGGGAGCTATGGGGTGCAAGCCATTTCACTGCATTGGGAGCCCAATGTACCTTTTTGGTAGCCAAAGGTGTACCAATGTATTTTTGTAAGACCTACTCATGTCCATTTTGTTATTTGGGCTTCCTATATCTAAGTAAACCACAAAGCAGATGTAGCAAAAGCCATTTTGAACATATGGGCTCTTTGCAAGCCTGCATGGCAAACCCCCACCCCCATAGTGGCTTTGGCCAGTTTCAGCTGGTCCTTGGCATGGGATTAGCCAACACACATCCTATGGGGAGGGCCTGGGTGATGGGTGGATAATAGAGGCCAGCCTCATTGGAGGGCAGCCTCTCGCTTTGCTTTTGGCACATTTTGTGCAAATGGTGCGTGTGCCGCAGGACAGACCCTGAGTGTGTGGGTTATTTGTGAGACCTGGACCCATCCCTCAATTCTGGCAGATGTTTTGAAGGCAGACTTACCTGCTAGAAGATTTTGGCAATGACTGGTGTGTTCAGTTTCGGTTGCTGAACGTCTATCCTAGGCTGGCTACTTCCTGGTGCTGGTCCTCTTGCTGGCTGGATCCTCCCTTCCATTTTGAGACCATGGTCTGGGCCTTTTCACTGCCGCTTCTTGCTGTTTACCACGGGGGCCTGCCACCTTGGTGGAGGAAGCTTTGGCCTCCAACAAGGCTGTTGATGCGCCACTGCACAACCCTATCTGCTCCTCTGGGTTCTCTTGGGCGGCCCTCACGATTGTCTCTGGGACTGTTTGCTGGAGTAGTGCCCTCCTCTTGACTGTCCAGCTGTGGGCACCTGCTTGGCTGGGCACCCCAGTCTTCCTGGTGCAATCACCATCACTGCTTTTGTGTCTGGATGGTGGGTCCCACTGCTGAGAAGGCATATTATACATCTTTTGGGCCTTTTGGGTCACTGCAAGCTTCAGATTCAAATCCCTGGGTGACCAGATTAATTCCCATCCTCTGTAAAAGAAGAGTGTTACTTATTGAGTTGTTCCATCTTCCTGGAATGGTGTTTTAAGGAACCAACGCCGTAGGTGTGTACTTCTGGGCTATGGGTAGGGGCGTTATTCCTTAAATTTACCTTCAAGGGTCCCGGTGGTCCGAGGGTGGATGTCTCTGCAGTTATTTTCAAACCATGATTCCCCCTTGACTTGGATTGGGGAGTACAATTCTGCTGGGCAGCGTCTTCTTCTGGAGTTGCCAAATCATCCTCCTGGACCTGGTTCTCCTCTGGGGTGGTTGCTGCTATCTCTGTACCTCGGGAGGATAGTTCAGGGGCAACGCGCTCATCTTGGAAGCAAGACGATGCAGAGCTACACAGGCTCGATCCCTAACTCTGGGTATTAAGCGCGTTTTAAATAACCCATTACAATTACAAATTACAATTACCTGTGAAGAGACGTGGACTTTCCTGGCCTCCCCCAGTACAACAGAGCCGCCATTGACTTTGCCCTGTGAATCTTGGGGAACTGGAAATACTTACCATCAATTCCTCTTGAAGTCACAAACACGTACCTACCTGGACAGCAACATTTGCTCTGGTCTCTCTTTGGGTCCCTGGAGCTAAGAGTCCCCAACCCTAACCTTACAGCTAACCTTACCATATCCATTGCCACTCTGACAACGTGAAGATGAAGATGAAGTAAAGGTAAGAAGAAGTAAATGCATGAAGAATTAAATGTCTGGCAAAGTGAAGTTAGAAGAAGTAAAGATGGAAGACATGTTAAGGCAAAGTAAAGGCGAGATACCATGGTGAACATTCGGATCACCCAAGTTCCTTTGTGCTAGAAATCCAGAAACAACTGAGAACATTGTTTGTGTGGTAATCAAGTTACTGATTGTGACTATGACAATGTCGAATATTTCTACGTCTGGGTTCACCTTGTCTCCCCCTCTTTAGACTGTGCATAGAGTCTATCGCTAATCTGTGACCTCATATGTGTACAGTTGCGAGGGGAGACTGGCCTTTGATGACAGTTATTGTTTTCTGCACATACACTGATTAAATCTTGCAAAAAAAGGTAGCAGGCGCTCTTCTCCAGAAAGAACATGGCATGATAACCTGTTCTGAGATGAGAGGTTGCAGCACACGCTGTTTGCTCACTGTATCTTTCACAGATGGGAAATATCCATTTGCATATCAGTCTTTGTCCCGCCCACATGGGAAGTCCTGCACCGAAATGCTATGGCAATTCCTCTCCGAACAAGAGTACCACCAGCAACCCCATACACGTGTTTCAGCCTTGTTGGGCCTCATCAGTGAGGTGAAGCTGTGCCTTTCTGAGCCCAGAGAGCAAGGAGTCCACGTCTGATTACATCTTGTGTTATGTATGCTAAAGTATTTATTTGTAAACCGGTTACAGGTTTTTGAGTTACCCTGATAAAGTGTGTATTTTTTTCAGGATACCAGTCTGGGGTGTTTCATTGGTTATCTGTGTGTGCAAACTGATCTTTCCTAGTGGCTCTGCCCCCCGCCCCTCCTGAAGGTAAGCCCGACTGCGCTGCTAAGCCTACCAACCTCAAAGACATTCTGGTTTTTCCGTAGGTGGGCTTACCGCTCCACCACAGGGTTAGATGGTTGTACAGCCCTAACCAGAGGCCTGTACAAAGGATTCCAGAGGACAGGCAGTCACACATGAATATGCAAAGATTGATTGTTGTGCCTGTTTGTGCTGGAAGTGCGGAGGCCATGGAGGCTTTCTCTGACCTGACTGACCATTCGTTTTCAACACTCCTGGGTAAGTCCTTTCCTTCTTCTTGCCTTTTCAATGGTGCTTATACGTGTTGGGGGCGGGGGCAGAAGTGGGGTGAAGGTGGAGTGCTGTATTTTGCCCGCTCCTACTGGGATGGGAAGGCACTTTCAAATGGTTCGAGGCAGCCCCTAATACCAAGCGTACCCCAGTTTTAGGACTAAAGTGCCACAACTTGCCATTGTATTTCCCTCTCGCAGGTGTTTCGAGGAGCCCAAGCACGGTATGGCCGCATGTGCCCACCCCGAGACAGGAGTCTCCAGTTATCTGCCCTGGCAAGTGGAAACGGCCAAAATGAAACAAAACCAACGGGAACCAACAGCACTTCAGCTGAGGGACTAGGGCCCAACATCTGGTCACCCTCCTTCAAAGTCTAGATGCAACTCATCTTGGAGCAGCCAGCCAATGACAATGGCTGTCCAAGCTAAACAATGGTTTCCAAGTGGCAACAAGGAGTAATGCAGGGCTCTTATTTTCCACCCAAGCTATGAAATAAATATATGTATTTTTATATTAAATATAAAAATCAAGGGCAGAATTGCGACCTCATCCGCATAAAGATCTGTGCGCGCCAACGTAGAGGCTTCGCCCTACTCGACAGTTCAGCCATTCACATATATTCACGCACTGCAAACACCCATTAAAAATACGGAGAGATATTGTGTATTCATTGAATTATTTTGTCATTCCTTTTCCTGTTGTTTGTTGACTTGTTATTCTCGCAGCATTTTGTAGTATTATTTATCTTGGTATGGAGTGAACTGCATTGTATTTTTTTATTCTACTCTTTCTTTGATATTGTAATGTATTTGAAATGTTGTAAATAATAGAGTAAAATCCAAAAATAAAGTTTAAAAAAAAAATAAGAAAAAGTAAAAAAAATAAAGAAAAGCAAAAGAAAATGACTTTCCTTAGTTTTGAGCTGCAGTGAAATGAAAGGGCAACATCTAAATTGCATGTGGAATGGTATACCCGTCTCCTGACATAGGAGTGGGGGCCGGGGGGAGGGGCAATCAGATAAGAGCATAAGCTGCCTGTCTCGTGTTGCGGGTGCCAGCATTGAGAGCCCGGCAATGCAGCCATCCTAAAACATGATGGGGAGAGAGGGAAGAATGGGAGGAGGATGTTTTCTGCAACAATGCAACCAGTCCCACGTCATGGGGAAAGGGACTTAGAAAATGCTAGGCCGCATGTTGGAATGCGGGGAGTCACCCAAGGCTGCGGGGAGAAAAGGGGTGAACATTGAACAGTGGAAAGGAATGCAGTGGGATGGTGCATTTCGGTGTAAGCACAGAAGGAATGAGAAGGTGGATAATACAAAAATACAATGGGCGTCATCTAGAAAAAGGATTGTACAATATTAAATATATATATATATAAACATCAGTAAATGCCCTCGCCCTTTTGCCTTCACAGCACGGTACATAAAAACCTGTTTAAGCCCAACATATGAAGCCTCTTCCCTTGCAAATGGCTTGCAGCTGTTGGCCTTGAAGCCCGCTAATGAGTCTGGTGCGCTCATATGTGTCTCCAAAGAGAATTCCTAAATTACTCCAACTCTGCAAATGCAAACCTTATGACATCAGCCAGCTGCAAAGGTAATCACGCCAGCTAGGGAGCTGTCCTCCAACGAGTACAGAAACGTCCATCCATACCTGTCCTGGGAGACCAGGCTATCCGTGGGGTTCCTGCCAGCATACATCACTTTTCCCTTTCCCCCAGAATAACCATGTCCATGTTTCCTGGCTCTCTAGAGCATTCTCCATTGTTTTTCAAATACAGTGCAAATGGACAAGAACCAATAGATGTTGTATGTTATAAAAGCTGCACACGTTACATATTTTCACCAATCCCACCAAAAGTGATTTATTTATTTTATTGTTCATTTATAACGTGCTTAACACCACTAAGCGCGGGATTGAGAATCGAACCTGTGTTGCGCCGCCGCGTTGTCTTGCTTTCAAGAAAGCCGCGTTGCCCTTGTTTGTTTGTTTGTTTGTTTATTTATTTATATAGCGCTCTTGACCCGGGGGTATATATGCGCTTTGAACATCAGGTTACAGGTAAAAGACAATAGTACAGTATTGATAGGGCATAGATAATAGTATTCAAACAATATACATAAAATTGGACATTCGGAGTGCATACATATGTGGTAGGACAGTTATTTGTTGGTTAACCAGGAAATGACCTTAGTTCTGAAGGGTTGGAAAGTAGGTGTAGATTTAATATCCAGTGGGATGGAATTCCAGAGTTGTGGAATTCCCGTCCCCTCCCGTCCCTGAGGATCGCCCAACCATGTTGCTTTGCATTATGCCACATGAACGTGCCGAGAAGCAGAAGGCACCTCTCACTATGCCCTTTATTGTAAATAATGGCCCTGTATACAAATTCTACTTTATTCGTCTTAAGTCTTCTGGGAGTTAACTGCAGCGGAGTGACTGCAGTGTGTGCTTTGTTTCCCTGGGCCTTGACTGCTGTTTTGGGGATCAGCAGGCAGCTGGTCTGTGAGCCAGGTAGGGCTTTCTTGAGCCAGCACTGAGATATATATTTCCTATTAGGGACTATGGTTCACTGGCTGCCAGGCATTTGTATGCAAGGTACAAGGTCTTGAGTTAGACCATGGCCTGCATAGAAGCTCATTTCAGGCAACTACACCCAAGATAGCGAAACAATAAAGTGCACATACTGCACCATCCAAAACTGGAAGGACACGCACGATTTATGCCTCAACGATGACAAGACGGAGATTCTAATTGTAGGCCCCCACACCAACTAAAAAACCTTGACCCGTGTTATACGGCCATCCCCATAGATGGCGCAGTCATCCGAGTGCCCAAACACGTCAAGACCCTGGGTGTTTTCCTGGATGCAGAACTATGTCCACACATGTTCAAACCCTCTCTTCTTCCATTGGCTACACAGTCAAACTCATCTCAAATTCCACTCTCCACTCAACTGTCTAAAGCTAGCCCTCACACTCATAGGCAGCAAACATCATCATTGTAACGTACCACTCACAGGCCCCACAGCAAAAACCCTTGCCAAACTCCCATTGCTGCAAAACAACCGCCCGAGATCTGCCACCGGTCTGACACCCTCTGATGACATCACCACCACCACATAGGGTGGCCAACTCTTTGATAGTCTTTCGCGGGACACTTGCCCACAAGGCGGCGCAGCACTTTTGAACTCACTCTCCAGCACGATCAGAAACGACCACTCATGCTACACCCTCAGAAAACTCTTGAAGACCTAGTTATTTAACAAATATGACTGAGCTTCCTTCTAGTTGGTGCCCTTTATCCACTGGGGCTGTATACTACGTATCTGCTTTACCTACTCTGTACAAGCGCTGTGATACCTTTGGGTCTAGGAGCTACATAAATGCGATAAATAAATAAGCCTCTGCTTTTGAGTTTGTTGGTCACAGTTTTCTTGCTGTAAAGGAAATGAATCATGAAATATTCAGTTATGCCCCGCCCCCATCCAACTCGTGCCACATTCAAGGCGGCATTTTGGTTGCCAAAAGTCAATAAAATTGAAACAAGATGTAGTTCAACCAGAATCTGCAACCCTTTCCTCAAGTGCTGGTGCCCAGTGCACGATCATCCGCCCTGTGGTCTTATCCTTGGACTCTGCCTTCTACTGTGGGAGGTAACATTTCTGCGGAGGAGAGAGGGTGCCATTTTTAGAAGGCTTTGGGCTGATGAAACCACTGGACACAAGCCACAGTCACGGTATCTAGTGTTTCCAGCAAAAAGGTTTCCAACAAAACCTTTTCCATCGAAACCTATCCATCAAAAATATATGCATCGAATGCATATATGTGTAGGGTAAAGGGTTAATTTCCGTTGGGGTGGGTTTTTAAGAGTAAAAGAACAGGGGGTGGGGGTAGAAAGCTGGGAACACAGGGCTGTGCTTGTTCTGTGATCCTCTGTACCACCTTTGCAAACAAATCCACCATCAGTACTTTAAAGAGCGAGAGTGTGTTCAAGCCTCTAAAACCTTTCTCACTTTGGGGGAGCAGCAAGGTGGACAGAGATGGTGCGTCACCAGCTTATAGTGGGAGGAGCTCAGCGGATCTTCCAGAATTTACGCATTACACAGGACTGGAAGCCAAATGTGTCCATTGGGTTCCTGCTGACCAATAGAAATTCAATGTCCTTCTCTAGGTGCACTCACTTGCACTCCCTGAAAAGCGAATTTCACAACACACCCAAGACGTCCCCTTCTCAATTATCCTCAATTGATGCCCCATGAAGCAGCTCCATGGCAACCGCCTCTATTAATCACAAAAAGGTCTTTCCTGATTCTGCTCATGATATGGTATATATTCTTTCCCCCATGTACCAAAAGCTTCACTTTAAGAGACAAAGGGGATCGATGGCTAGAGGCGTGACCACTCTTACCTTGCCTTTCCTCGAGCACGAGGAGTGGGGTCAATCCGTCCCCTCTTCTATCCTGTAGTCTGACTGAAAGCAGGGTGATCCATATTTATAGAATGAGACAAAGCTATAATATAGATGCCAGAAAACACAGAACTCCCAGGATTGTAGTACCACAAGGGGACCAGTCACAGTTAAAAGATAAGTATCAGGTTTATTAGGTCACAAAGGTAAAAACTAATTAAATAATGCGGTCCACAGTACAAACAATTTATAACAAAGAACAAACTCGAACAGAAGTTACGTGACAAGCTTGGCTAACTAGTTAACAGTGTATAAAAATAAACACACAAAACATAGAACGATACATATCAAATCAAGGGTGTAGTACCCTACAATAGTTAGAGTCAATGTGTCATAAATTTGTATCTCTGGTTAAAATACAGAGAGATATCTCGACATGTTTCTGTTCCTAGAATTAGTATGGAACATTCATCAGGAGGTACATAGATGACAACGTAACCAAGTTAACAGTGAAAAATAAATATTAACAATGAAGATTTCATAGCATCTCCAATGATGCCTGTGGGTGCTCTCTACTGGAAGGTAGTAGGAGGTAGAAGACCAGAGATCAATCGGAAGCCGTCGATCCTACACGTCGGGCGGCAAATACTGGAGGAAATCCTTCGATCAGCGATAATGCTGTAAACAGTCCGCTGGAGTGAGAAAGCTCTGTGTAAGTCAGGGACGGTACCGTCCCTGATTTATGGCTTCCATTCCATTCACGGTACCGTCCCTGACTTACACGGAGCTTTCTCACTCCAGCGGACTGTTTACAGCATTAGCGCTGATCGAAGGATTTCCTCCAGTATTTGCCGCCCGACGTGTAGGATCGACGGCCTCCGATTGACCTCCGGTCTTCTACCTCCTACTACCTTCCAGTAGAGAGCACCCACAGGCATCATTGGAGATGCTATGAAATCTTCATTGTTAATATTTATCTTTCACTGTTAACTTGGTTACGTTGTCATCTATGTACCTCCTGATGAATGTTCCATACTAATTCCAGGAACAGAAACATGTCGAGATATCTCTCTGTATTTTAATCAGAGATACAAATTTATGACACATTGACTCTAACTATTGTAGGGTACTACACCCTTGATTTGATATGTACTGTTCTGTGTTTTGTGTGTTTATTTTGATACACTGTTAACTAGCTAGCCAAGCTTGTCACGTAACTTCTGTTCGAGTTTGTTCTTTGTTATAAATTGTTTGTACTGTGGACCGCATTATTTAATTAGTTTTTACCTTTGTGACCTAATAAACCTGATACTTATTTTTTAACTGTGACTGGTCCCCTTCTGGTACTCCAATCCTGGGAGTTCTTTGTTTTCTGGCATCTATATTATAGCTTTGTCTCATTCTATAAATATGGATCATTGTCCTCCCGGGCACAGACAAAGTATACATTGCTAACTACCCTTAGTCTTTTGTATACCGGGCTTCCTCCTTCTATAAGTTGAAAGCAGGGTGACCCTTGGGAAAGGGGTGATGGGTTGGTTGGAGGCTGGGCAGACTGTAGTGGTAACTCCTGAATGAGCTGAAGGGGTGTGGCGCCATGAAGCAAGGAGGGTGATCGCTGATACAAGAGAATTGGGAAAGTGAAGGTGGGTGGGAATGCAAGGCAGGCACAAGAGGGGACAGAAGAGACAGGCGAGATAGAGGACACAAGTGGCCTAGGCTGAAGGGAGACAACGTAGAAAGGAAACATGGGAATTCGGCCTGTAAGGCGCTGGATGTGATAAGACTCAGTCGCGCAGCCATTGCGACATGCCCAGTCTCTTCCGTAATGCCCTTTCAAAGAAATGGGGTGAGATGCAAACCCGTTTGATCACCAAGTTGCCACCTGCCATCTTGGAATAGGTTTGTGCTCCACCACCACTAGGGGAGGTGCCGAATAAAAAGGGGCGCTTGCGTGACTGCTCCAAAATGTGGTCCTGGAGTGAGGGACAGGCCATGAGAAGATCCCTGCAGGCTTGAGAAGACCAACCCGAATCAAGCATAGCATGCACTGCATACTGCCACCAGAAGGTGAGCAGAGACCATTCAAGACCGCATGAGTTAACAGTATGCTCCCCCCGCCTCCTCCGAAGACCCTAGGTTTCAGAGGCATGGAGTAAACTGTTGGAAAGCAGCTGGGAGGCAGATTGCCAGAAAGGTCAACAAGCCCACAGCATTTCTAAGAAACTATGAATTACAGTCGACCACAAACTATCTAGGAATCGCAGATTCCAGCGAGCTCATACTCAAGGAGATCACCCAACGTCACTGGGGTCCAAGGCATGACATAAATAGAATAGGTCAGGATGATGATACAAGTTCAGTTGGGACATGTGAAACTCTGGGTGTAGTTTCTATCCTTCAAGCAAGACAGGATATCCATTCACGGGTTTAGCACACGCGCCACCACATATGGTCTCACAAAGCGCAGTGACAGGTTTACCCTTTCGGAGATGCGAGCAAACCTTATCGCTAACCACATACTCAGGAGTGGGTTGCTGCTTATCGGCTGCTTCACTCATGCGTTCTTGTGTATTCTGCAAGCAACGAGAAACCAGATTTCTTACACTGCTCAGTGCGTGGAAGTATCTTTCACACCAGTAACACTGGACTGTGAATCTAAGAAGCAAAATCATTGTGGGTACAAACCATGTATTCAATCAAAGTGCGGGACACCAGTAGGGCAATGGATGGTATTTGTTGTATGGAAATTCTGCCATAGGAAGAAGCATAGACCAATTTGAGTGAGTACGATTCAGGAAGCATTGTAGGGATTGGAGAAACATTTGTTTCAGGTGCTCAATCTATCCAATAGTTTCCGGGTGGTAACCAGAAGATAAGGCTTGTTCTATGTCAAGTCCATTACACAGTTCTCCCCAGAACCTGGCAATATAGTGCGACCTGCAGTCGGAGATTAATTGGCATGGCAGGCAGTTTACTACATCTCTAAGGAAGATCTGTGTCATTGCCGCAGCTGTGGGTTAACTGGGGTATTATAAAATGTGTGCCATCTTGGAGTATGAGTTAACAGTAATTATTTTCACGGCATTGCTATCAGACTGTGGAATCTCTGTGATACAATTTGATAGTATACTAGAGGTTTTGAGGTACCTATAAAGGTTGCAAAAGAGAGAAGGGCTTGGTTCTAGGTTTCTTGAATTGAACCGAACTCGAAAACAGGATACAGTTGCGGCTACTTCAGACTTCAGTATCATCCACCAAAAATACAGAGAATTGTAATCAGTAGAAACCTGCACAGTCCAGTACCCTGCTAGTGAAGAACCCGATACAGGCGGAGAGCAGTTCATTGTAAGCTCTCGGTAATCCTGGCCAGTCAATTAACATCATAAAGATAGAACCCACTAACTCTTGTACCATTTGCTTCTCACAAGCCGTAAGATCTGTCGCAAGGATGATTGTATCCAGTCAAAGTACATCATTAAGATAGAACCCACTGTCTCTGGTCACCCTTTCCCTCTCACAAGCCATAATATCTGTCGCAAGCATCATTGTATCTAGTCAATGAGCATCATAAAGGTAGAACATGCTGATTCTGGTCACTCGTTCCATCTCACAAGCCGTAAAATCTGTCACAAGCCATATGATATGTCATAAGGGTCATTGTATTCAGTCAATGTACATCATAACAATAGTACACATGGTCTCTGGTCACCCTTTCTCTCTCACAAGCCGTAAGATCTGTCGCAAGGATCATTGTATCCAGTCAAAGTACATCATAAAGATCGAACCCACTGTCTCTGGTGACCCTTTCCCTCTCACAAGCCATAATGTCTGTCTCAAGGATCATTGTATCTAGTCAATGAGCATCATAAAGATAGAACCTGCTAACTCTGGTCACTCCTTCCCTCTCACAAGCTGTACGATCTGTCGCAAGGATCATTGTAACCGGTCAGAACCCACTGACTCTGGTCTCCCTTTCCCTCTGACAAGCCATAATGTGTGTCGCAAGGATCATTGTATCTAGTCAATGAGCATCGTAAAGATAGTACCTGCTAACTCTGGTCACTCTTTCCCTCTCACAAGCTGTAAGATCTGTCGCAAGGATCATTGTAACCAGTCAGAACCCACTGACTCTGGTCGTCCTTTCCCTCTCACAAGCTGTAAGAACTGTCGTAATGATCATTGTAACCAGTCAGAACCCACTGATTCTGGTCACTCTTTCCATCTCACAAGCCGTAGGATCTGTCACAAGCTGTAAGATCTGTCACAAGGATCATTGTATCCAGTCAATGTACATAATAACGATAGAACCCACTGACTCTGGTCACCCTTTCCCGCTCACAAGCTGTAAAATCTGTCACAAGATGTAAGATCTGTCATAAGGATCATTGTATTCAGTCAATGTACATCATAACGATAGTATACACGGTCTATGGTCACCCTTTCTCTCTCACAAGCCGTAACATCTGTCGCAAGGATCATTGCATCCAGTCAATGAACATCATAAAGATAGAACACGCTGATGTATAAGAGTCGTTCACCATTGGTAAGAGGCAGTGACTTGGATAGAAGGCTCTATGGAAATCAGCGGCTGTACTGGATCACACAGCTTGAAATGAAAGTTGAGGCGCCTTCAGAAGAGAGCATCCGCTGCTGCGTTCTCATTACCGTGTTTATATAAAAATGTAACCGGAAAAAGAAAGTGGCCCACCTGCCTTGGCAGCTGTTATGAGATTCACATTAGAAGACTCTTTTCTATGATCAGAATAGAATTCTAAAGTATGGAGGCAACCAGAACAGGAAATGTCACCATTCTTGACAGGCCTCTTTCAAGGCGAGGAGTTCTCATTACATTACAATACAGAATAATTCTGCTCAGGAGCCAACACTCGATTATAGTAGATGAGGCGATCCTGGCCATCTGGTTTGAGCTGCAGCAGCAGAGCTCCCAAGGCTTAATCAGACTCAAGTTTAACACCTTGACAAGGGTCCTGGTGGCTGGGACCTGGGTGAAAGCTTCCTTCAAAGACTGAAAGGTTAGATTGGCCTGATTATCCCACATCAACAATGTGCTCTTTTTAGAAAGGTGGGTAAAGTGAACGGTATGGGCAGTGCAGAAGAGAATGTATTTCTGACAGAAATTAGCTAAGACAAAGAACCACCGGGTCTCTCTCACTGCTGGCAAAGTTAGCCAATCAAGAACCTTTGACACGTTCATTTGGTCTATGGGTATACCCTCTGAAGACAGTACATACCCCAGGTACTCCAACCTGCCTTGTCCAAACACACATTTCTCCACTTTTACTGACAAGGAATTCTGTCATAAATAGTGTACCATTGTGCATAAATGTTGCACATGTGTTTCGTATTCCGTGTGAAAACTAAGATACCATCCAGATAGAATATCACAAAAGAATTCAAGACGTCAGACAAATGGTGCATAGAAGCCCCTGGAAGATGACTGAGGCATTGCTGAGACCAAAGGGCATGGCTGAATCAAAATAGACTACAGAAGGCCATCTTCCTCTGATCACCCAAACAGATTCTTACCAAATAGTAGGACCCGTAAAGGTCAAATTTGGTAAATACTATGTCCCTCGTAAATGATACTAAGGTATTTGTAAAGATCGATAGTGAATGATACTTGGGATACTTATTGACCCCTCTGTAGTCTATACAAGGCTGGAGGTGCCTGTCATTTTTGGTACAAAGAACAGAGATTCACTGGCAGGGAACACAGAGGGTTCAAAGAACACATTTGCCCAACACTCATCTAGGTGCTGCCTTAAGAACTTCTCAGGTGCCAAGTGGGTATACTTACTCTCAAAGGTCAGAACAGCATTGTATGTTAGATTAATATACAGTCCTGATCTTAGTAATAAGGTAAGATGTGTTCTGTTGGTTTTCTGACATCTCCAAAATCATGTTTCGGGTACAGTACCTACTAATTTGGGCATGTAACCAAAACAGACCGTGGGACATGTATTCAACACTTAAGACAGTATATTCGAGGTATGCCAGTAAATTGGAAGCACTTGAGCCAATGGTTTTAGATTGAAGATCGTTATATTGGCCATGAAAAACTAGCTGCTGCACCCTAGGAACAAGTGGATACCTCAAACCCACTTAACGTAATATGAAACTATGTCTGTTCCACAATTGGATGCGCTGCTTATTGGTCCAAATTAAACATCTGGAACATGATAGTTCCAATAAAAAAATGAGTACATTCCACCAATTTAAACATTCTGGAGCATGATAGTTCATGATAGACATTTAGTACATTCCAGCAAGTGCAGGTCAGACCTGAGTTGATTTAGACATTTCTTTAAATGGATGCTTGTCCGTTAGAAGAGTAGCGTGCTATGTTCAATAACAGAGTGGCGTGCCAACACGTATTTCGACCTAAACAGGTCCTTTTCAAGGCCACACTCTGCTCAACACAAATCCAAAACTTAGTCTCTCTGATCACAGTCCTTTGATCATGACGACTCAAGGTTATTACAGTGTGCATTTTCTTCTCAAAATATCCAAATGGGAAATCACCTGCACACCAGTCCAGTGCCAATACGGTTTGCAATAGCGTTCGATGTTTTCTGTAAATACTCGCCTTCAGTGGCAATGCAAGAATAATCTGCCGTCCGTGCCTGTCCGTTCTGTTGAAAACACACCGGACAGCACTAACAAAGAGACCAACGGTGCCTGCAAGGGAGGGGGCAGAAACAGCAGGACTTAACGCAGTATCTTAAGCTTAAAATGCCCCGCCTGACAAATAGAGCTGACGTGGGCAGCCATGGAGAGGGAGGATGCAATTTTCACCCCCAAATCCTTTACAATAGGCACAGGAATGGGTCAGGAGCCTAGCAAAGGAGGCCAGAAGAGGGGGGACCAGAGAGCAGAAGCAACAATCCAAGAAGATGTCAGACAAGGAGCCCTTTCTTGCTCCAACATCCTAGTCTCCTCTGCTGCGGTTGACTCGGAAGTGGGGCTTGTTGGTTTATGAAACAAGGGGGCAACCGGCTAGGAGGCATGCGTTGTTGTTGTTTTTCCTCAGCCCGCACTCTTGCATACCATTACCCAGCTGCAACATGGCTTCCACAGTGGCATTCTTGACACTTGGATTGGGCATAGGGGTTGTTTAATCATTAAATAATTCTGAAGATCTCTTCTAATAACCTTACCCTGCACCCCTATTCTGGTTTCAGAGGTGTAAGGTTTGGTGGTGACCCAAAAAAAATGAAAGAGGTATTATATGTTTGGTGCAATTCCCTTTTAAACTTAACTGGTTTTCCACTTCTCGACCTAAGATCGGGTTTCTGATGAAACACCTCAAAGGAAATGCACTCCCTTGGGCTATTCCTATAGTTGCCGTGGTTGATCCTATGCTGAATGACAACACTGCCTTTGAGGACATATCTAAGACTATGTCGGAACGGTGCACATAGTGTTTGTGGTGATGAAGAGGAGCTTGTGGAACTCCAGTGAGGAAACTCCAATATCTTGTCATTTGTGTCCGGGTTGTGTCAGCCAGCCACAGACACAGACCGGTTAGAGAGGATCCATTTGTCTCTTTTTAGACAAGGTCTTTGGCAGAATGCAAGTATGCCTGCAGAGGGACCGTAGGGGGATCTGGGGGTACTTGGAAGCCAAGACCAAGGTTGTGTGGAGACACCTCAATGACTCATCCTGGAGAGAGGGTTCCATGAAGGATCATGAACAAGACTTGGTTCTGACTCTTTTGCCTATAGTGGAAAATTCACCATATCCCTTTTACGTGTAGTGAGAGGGTGGGATTGGATTCCTAGTAGGCGAGACGGGCACCACATGACACAGGTAGGTGAGGAGGGCACCATACCCTTTTTAGCACATGTAGGGTGAGAAGGGCACATTATAGTGAACTGGGGCACTTTAACCTTGTGCCCGTGAGCTGTGCACCAGGCACAATCTCTCCCGGGTGTCATAAACCACTTCACGACTGTGCTGTGTTACGGTCTCTCTTCTGCAAACCGTCATGGTATGTTCTCACCAGGAAGTACACAAGAAGATGTGGGAAGCAGAACACCAACCCAACGCCCCCAGGGAATGAATACCTTGGTTTTCCAGGAAGGATCCAGGAAGGCTGTAGCTCAAAAGCAAAAGCCAGGGTTCTGAACAAAGAACACAAGGAGGTAAAAGAACCTCTGGAAACAGCTGCACAACGAAGAGTGGAGCATAAGAGCAAGTTAAGGCGCATCCTCATCAGTGGCTAGCTGTTCCCTTGACTTGACTTGAATGAGGATGGATTTCACTTTATCACAGAAAGCTGAGGGTGTGGTCATCATTGAGGAAGATGTACACATGAGGGGGTACACATGGAGGTAGCTGAGCAAAGTAGTCTCTTGTTAGGCCACCCAAAGGCAACAGCGGACCTGCTGACCCCTCTCCTTCATTGGGCTTGCTGTCTGCTTGCATGTGACATTTTGGTTTTCTACGTTTGTGGGCAGGGCTACGTGGTCCAAGGTAGACTCGCCTAAGCTTGCCTGCATGTTGCGACGGAATGACCTTTGTTCTCCGCTCAGCGCGTGCAACAAGACTCTTCTGCACTGCTCCCGCAAGGATGCAGCTGATGGTCCAGGAGTTGGCCAAATCCATTGAAGTTATCACGATACATAATGAATATTTACTTATGGGGAACATTTACATACAATGAATTTCGCTGGACTTTATTTGTGGATTGGAGATGGATTTCCATCTGCTCTGGGGGGGGGGACCCCCAAATATTGAAACATTCTGGGAGCTCTAGCGATGGATCCTGGCATGAAAGTGAGACCCGCTAAAAAGTCTCACTTTCAGACAGGTTCTCTGTGTTTCAATAAATGGTGTTGGGGGCTTTGCACCCAAATTGGCCTGCCAGGCACTGGGTACATTATTGAACTCAGCAGCAATTTCTTATAAGACATCGCCTGCTGGGTATGAGGAATTGGCATGCCAGCAGCATGCACAGCGAGAATGGGGTTTCACTTTTAGAGAGTGCCAGGCAGTGTGTTCACTAAAAAGTGTAAACTCAGATTTTGATTTCCAAATCTGATACAAAAGTGGCAGAACTCCACAATTTGGAGGGAACATTCACGACCGCCTAGTTGAGAAGCGCCCCAGGCTTGCCTAGAAATCAAGTTATTTAAATTTATTTTTTACCATACAAGCACGAATGCTATCTAAAGTGAACAAGCGGTTTTAAAATCATAATTGTGGGCCCCAAGATCTGGCGGCAGATGATAAGTCAAAATATAAGGGTATCCAGTGATTCCCTCGAATATAAAGCATCGAATGCAAAAGCATCAAAAAAAAGCATTACAAAATGCATTTCTTTGTAGTTAAAGTATTTTTATTAAAATAGGTTTTATGGGGTAAAAACAGGGGTTGGGGGGATCACCCCATAAAAAATGAAAATAAAAATGCATTTTTTCGATGCTTTTTTTCGAGGCTTTTGCATTCGATGCTTTGGATGTCGAGGCTATCACTAGGAACCAATATAAGCCATGTCTGCTCATTACACAGTGGTCGCTGGGGATTCACAATTATGCTGGCCAAAACCATTTGGTGACATTTTATTATCAGCTTGGATTACTTGTGACCTTCCTAGTTAAGGGCACCTGGGTGTTCACTGCCTGGGGCTGAGTTTCACCTGAAAGAAATCATTTGGGCATGGCTCCAGCAAATGCCTTGTGTCTTGCCTGGGAAAGGGTTGTCGCCGCTGAGAATGGCAGGAACCAACCCCAGGGGGCAGGTGAGAGGCCCTTTGCTTCGGAACGTAGGCTCTGCCAGGCCAAGGGTGGTCACAAAAGGGTGCTAATTAAATGACACTTCAGATTTAGGCAGCCAGAGGAAGGGGTTGAAGTATGAGGAGCCCAGGAGAGAGGAACTATCCCACAGATTGGGCCAGCCATCTTGGATTTTGTAGGGCCCCTGAACTTCCTGTGCCCCTCCCATTTCCTGCAGACAGAGCACTCTGGGTATGACAGGACCAGAGAGAAGATTGTGAACACAGCAGCCACGACTGGACCCCTTCCAAAAGTCTAAAAGGGAACAAGCCCTTGTTCCCCCCCTATTTACCCGTTATGAGTAGGGTCACCCCCTATTTAAGGGGGTGACCCTGCCCATAACGGATTCATCTTTGGGGTGCTGAAGAAGAAGAAATATGCTAGAACCTGCCGGGGAGTACAGTCTGCTCCAAATTCCTGTGCCACAGAGGTGAAGCCTTTGGTCTCTAAGGAAGGAGCAAGTACTCCTCCCTGCCCACTCCAGGGCAACATTTTGAGTGACTGCTGTTTGGACCAAGGCCTGCCTGCCGAGACACTGGTACCCAGGACTTTGCCTTCTGGAAGAGGCAGCCCTGTAAGCGCTCTCTAGCAACACTCCTGGATGGGAAAGGCAGAACAAGGACTCGCCTTATACTTTGAGATCATGGACTGAGTCTCATTGCAACCCAGGGACAAAGGAACAGCTCTGGGTCCTGGTGCCCTTCTGGAACTGCGTGTAAGTTACTCTGACACGGACATTGCCTGCCCGACCCAAGCTTTTTCGTGCCCAATGTCGGTGCTGCTTGTAAACTGCTCGGCATATGTTGGGTCCAGTTGACTCGCTCAGCAGCCAGACACTGAATCAGAGGCTCAGGAAGCTCCCAGACATCCAGATCGATGATATTGAGCTCAAAGAACAAGACATAAAGGTATTTCAAGTGCTTCCATTCCCCGAGCTGCCTTAAACCACCCTGCTTACATTAAAGATCCCATTTTATACCTTTTTTAAATTAGTTAATCTTTATAAGGTTTTCAAACATGTGTGTAAATCAATGAACAAAGAAAACATTCAAAGATAGGTCATTTCCCCAATTCTACATTATTTCCCGCCTCCCCCGCCAATCCACAATAACAGGGGTCTTTGGTATCCCATTCAAACTTGATTTATTAATTCATCCCCAATATTTCTCACATTATGCTCGATACTAGATCCTTTAGCCAGGCACATTTCAAACCCCCCCCTACTTGCAGCATTCATTATTTCCATGCTTTCAGTAGCAAGCAGTCAATGCCTCAATATTCTTCTTCTGGTATTCGCCAGAGCGATAGTTAACCACTTAAGACAGCTGGTTAGGGCTATGTAGGGCCTTCCCTGCTGTATGATATGATAGATTATTTATAACACGCTTAATACCCAGAGGTTTCTAAGCACGGACCCGGGGATCGAACCTGTGTGGCTCGGTGTTGTCTTGTTTCCAAGGCGAGCACGTTGCCCCTGAGCTATCCTCCTGAGACCAAGCAGGGTCATCTCTGCTGCTTTTTCGAGTCCAAGACTTAGTGTGTGATAGATGGCATGACTTTTTGCTGAAAGGCCTACACATATCATGCGTTTATAAGAACCCTTTTGACAAGAATCACTCTGGCATCTGTCCATAGTGTCTTGAATGGTTCCATTACTTCTTGAGGGAAACTAGTATGATCTGTGTAATATCCCGTATGAGGTCCCGCGTCTAATTAAATCTCTTGGGCCAAAGGACCAGCTTTCAGAAATCTCATGCCATATATCCATGTGCCATGCCGGTATCACCACATATTATGCCCACCAAAAATATCGCCGTATATATGGTTGTCTGGAACGGCCATAGGCGATATTTTTGGGGTTGATACATTTTGGGGTTTTTGGGAGCAGGGGCTGCTTGGGTATCAACAGCTCCTTTAAAAATAATGCAGGGGGTGTCCCCCGCAGGTTCCATGCCTTAATATCTCAACCAAAATAAGGCGATACTTTTGTATGACGATATTTTTGCGGGGATATTAACACATGGAACCGCCTTGCCTTCACCAACCCTTACTCCCATGCTTCTTTCAAGGTCGCTGGTCAATCTGTCATTTCATCTAATAATAGTAATAATAATAATATTAATAATAATAATAATAAGCTTTTGAGATTGCCTTCTTGCCCTGGGAGAAGCAGTCTACATACATCTTGAATGGTAAGAACTGGGCCCGGTTGCTTTGAATTATTTAAATGGTTTGGTTGTTGTCAGTATATCTACAATTCTTGTCCTAGCAACTCATATTTCTGGGCCATGTTCTTAAAAGAACTCTCAAGTGTCGTTTACAAAGTACTATTTCAAACATATAAGGTCGTATCGGGCCAGTCCTTCCGTGAACAAGGCTTATTCTCAATAAGTAACGCGCCATTGTTCCATGTGGGCGAGTTTGAGGTGAAGACCACTGAGTCTTACATTCTGAGTCTATGGCTTTCCGTAGATTGGCTAAGTGATTTAGAATAACATTGGGGTATTGTGTGTTGCTACGTTGATTCATTATGTCTAATATGTCGAAGGATTCTAACAGTGTATCTTCATTACAAACCCAGAGGGGATGTTCCTTGCCTTTGATGTTTGCTCTTGCAAGTTGAGCCAATCTAGTGTTTCAATAGCAAAGTGGGAGATTGGGTAAGTACATCCTGCCTGGAGATTTTTCCTTAATCGGCTTTTACATTTAGATTTTTGCCTTTTTAATTTCCTACAGATATCGCCTGAGCATGGATTTTATTTTGTTGAAACATGTCAGACGGAGGAAACAGGGAGATGTCATCTGTAAACTATGTTAATGGGCTGAATATGTTCTTTCGAGAAAATAGTTTGAATATTCAGAACAATATCAGGCTCCGAATAGAGCCCAATTGTTTCCCCCATTTGAATGCTGATAATACAATCGAAGAGACCACTGGGGCAATGGAAAGTGTAACGATTGGGTCAAGTTTTAAGCAGGCATCAGCGGTGGACATTTGTAGTCTTTTATCACAATTAAAACCTACCCATTTTTCAATTCCTGCCTTAGTTGCTAAGCAACTTTCATCAGAATTAACTCCATTTGTGACTACGTTCGTAAATGCATCACTCACTCAGGGGGTGGTTCCAGACCCTTTGATATTGTCAGTTGTTTGCCCACTGTTAAAGAAGGCTAGTCTTGATCCATCCTGAGGATTACAATAATTATCGTCCCATTGCTGGCCTTCCTTGGCCGGGAAACGTTTTGGAAAAAGTAGCCACAAGCCAGCTACAGAACTATATTGAAGACCCTCTGAAGTCCGGTTTTCAACCCAGGTATGATACAGAGATGGCACTGTTGGCCGTATGGGATGAGATGAGATGTTGCAGGCGGGGGATGTAGGTAAACTCTCCCTGCTTGTAATGCTCGACCTATCCGCTGCTTTTGATACGGTGGACCATGGCATCTTGTTGGATCTTAGTGAATGTAGATCCTTGTGCCTTGCATTGGTTCACTTCATTTCTTACAGGGTCAAAATAATGTGTACAGGTGGGAGGATTTATATCTGAAATCCACCTTCAATGTTGTGGTTTGCCACAGAAGTCTGCACTTTCCCCTCTCTTACTGAATATTGACCTTCGCCCCCTAGTGGATATTTTGGAGAAACGTCTTCTCAGATTCCGCTCATTCGCTGATGATATGCAGCTGTATATCAGGCTTGATGATGTTGAAAACGCTCTTGATAACGCAGATAAATGCTTGGAGGAAATAGGGGTTTAGATGGTACAAAACTAGCTGCAACTCAACCCCAAAAAACCAGAGGTACTCCTGTTTGTAACTAAACAACTACTCGAGGGGAAAAGCAGCCCTCCTCCACCCCTGTTTCTGGGGTCCAGCCTTAAATATGCCACTAAGGTTAAAAATCTCAAATGTGTTTGGCAGAGTTATCTGGGGTCAAGTCTCAGCCAAAGTACAATCAGCTTTTTATAATATTAATTTGTTGCGTCAACCACTTCCTGACGTCCTGATACTGATCGTGGTTTGGTTGTGGAGCTCTAGTCAATTCCAAACTAGACTATTGCAATTGACTTCGAGTTGGAGCACCGGCTAAACAGATTCATCGCTTACAAAAAGCACAGAAAGAAGGATTTGTATTTGGCGTACCCAAAAACACCTCCACCTCAGGCCTCCGCTGCTCCCTTCATTGGCTAGCGGTAGAGGACTGCATAAAATTCAAGATTGGGTGTTTGGTGTACAAAGGTGTTAATGGCTTGTCACCAAGCTACTTAAAGAACAAACTGAACTTGTACTATCCGGCTTGGGCTTTAAGGTCGGAAGACACATTTCTGCTTACTATTCCAAGGACAAGAGGTGACTGCAGATTCTCAGTTGCTGGGCCAAGACTGTGGAACAGTCTCCCCTGAATTTAAGAAGGGCTAACTCCCTCCTGATCCTTAGAGCAGGTCTAAAGACTCATCTTTTCAAATAAGAGCTTTTTATTGTCCTCCTTTCTTGTGAATTCCAATGGCACTAATATCTATATGACTGACTTTTTCTTATTTAGTCTATTGCTCCATCTGCGCCAGGATTCGATTATGTTCGTTGTGTGCGTGCTTACAAATATTTCAAAATCAAAACCAAGCATAGCGAGGAAGATCTGAGGAAGTATGACTACTCTGTAGAGAGCGGCTTTCCTGACAAATGAAATTGGGAGCTCAGCCCATTTCCTACAGTCCATGTCTAGATTAGCCCCCAGGTCCTCCATGTTCACCTTCGCCATTGTACTGACTGAAGAGCAAAGCCGAGGAAGGACTCATGCTCAAGTTGCGCTTCGCCCCAATGTAAGTTGTAACCTGACAGGTGGTCATATTTAGATGAGATCTCTAATGCGTGGCAGGTCCCTTTCCAGTTCAGCTAATGTTAGATGTATATTGTCTGTGTACAGTGAAAGGTTTGAGGACTGATTACCCATGAAAAAACGTGCAATTCAACTGTCTTCCCTAATCTTAACTAAAAGTGGTTGTAAGCTGACTGCAAATAAATGTAGGGAAAGGGGGCATCTCTGTCCTGTTCCTCTTTCTAGAATAAATGGGTGTGATGTAACTGCCCCAAGACAGATTGACAACTGGGGGTTCTTGTATATTGTTTGTTTTCAATGGCTACATTTGGTATGAAAACCGTACTCCCGAGAGTGCACATCAAGAAGGAGCACTCTAGCCTATCAAAGGCCGCTTCTGCATTCACAGCAGTTAGTGCAAGTGCGCCGGGTGACATTTGAGCAGCTTCAATTGTAGGGCCCATCCTGCGTAAATAGTGTGAGACAGGCATGGTATTACGAGAGACTCGAGTGTTACAGTTTCAAAACCTTTATTTACTTTAATGCTTAGGTTGGTGTAATACCTAACTGGCCCTAACTCTAAGGGACTGTTCCCTCAACTGATGTTTCAAAGGGCCGTTGATGTCTGAAAGTCCAAAACCAAAACCCGTCTGTGTCTATACCTATGCTTGCCCTCACTCTCTGATAAAATGTGGTAGAAACTCTCCTTAAAGAAATAAATAGTGATTAAAAAAGAAATATATACCACTGCTGGTTTCAGGTGGTCTTCTCACCAGGTGTGGCTTAGTCAGTATCATCAAAGTTTAGCACAATCAAAGAAAAGTTGTTAGTTAGCTCTTCTCCACAAAGTTCTTGCACTCTGTTCAAACAGCTCCCAATGCCTTTAGTTCCTGGGGATTCCCTTCCCCAAGCTTCAATCCTTCCAAGCTTCAGACAAAACACAAATATAACACAGTTTCTCTCAGGCTTCTCAGGCTTCCCTTCCCCAAGCGTATGCCATTTTGTTTCAACAATTAAGGGTCACCTTGGGTAGGCCGCTTTGTGTTCCCTTCCCCAAGCTCAGGCATCTTCAGTTTCAAACACAAAATTCAATTTGTCAAGATGTGCCTTTCTCTTTTTTACAGTTCCTTTCACACACAAGCTTCACATGGGATAGTATCAGAGACTTTTGAAAAATGCTAGGTTTGTTGCTCCTCCTAAGCGCGAACACTCTGGTCTTTGGCCCCTCCCTTCATTTTCTGTACTTGCTTCTATTCTTTCCTCTTTCAGGTGCTTCCTGCGTCCCTTTGTTATCTTCCACTTTGCTGTGCACACTTGCACCTTCTTTGTCTTTCTCTTCTCTCGCTTTGCCGTGCCCCTGGCATCTTCGTTTGGGTTCACTTTCTCTACACTGTGCCTCTTGTGCATTCACTTGTTTGCACCTGTCCCTTTCCTTTTCGTGCCCCTTGTGCACTTGTTTCGCTCTCCGGTGCTCACTTGCACTTTTCCTTCACTTTCGGGTCACTCACATCCTTCTTATTTACTTTCAAGCCTTTTTGCTTCTTTTACACTCTTTTTAGTGCTTTGGTGCCCACTCGCACCTTTTTTTTACTTTTCGGTCACGTGCGCCCTTCTTGTCTACTTTTAAGTCCTTTTCTTCCTTTCCACTCTCGCAGCACCTTTCTCTCATTTTCCATTCACTTTCTGTTATCGTTCCGTTATGTTTCTTGCTTTCATCTTTGTGCCGCTTGCAAACTCTGTCTTTCTCTAGCTTTCAGGCTTGAAACGCACCAGGTAGCGTTGTGCTGGCGAATGGTCTTCTCCGGGCATGTGGGATTGAGGTCAGGGTCTCATCACCTGCCTCTCAGACACCCTTGGAACCGGCACACATCCCAAGGGAATGAGCACAGCTCCACATGCCACCAGCAGGACACGGTCGGCCTTAATCCGGCTCTCTGGAGACACAGCTCCCTAGCCACGCTGCATCCCCTCACAAGCAGCGGGCCAACATCTTGGCACGCCGCTCTCCTCCGGATCCTCCAGACTTCCCACCCTTCAGCTCACTGCTCCGTGGCTTCTCGGCTTGTTTCCGGATACATAGCTCGCTCTTCTGATTCTTCAAAGACACACAAAAGTCAAGTGGAGTCAGGTGCAAGTAGTTAGTGTGAAATGCCTGACCCCGCCTGACCCTACTAATGGGACAACCCAATGGTAGCAACCCAATGGTAGTAGGTGGCAGTCTACCTTTTGTTTCTCAAGGTGTTTCGTGCAGGTAATCCTCACTAATCTCGGTTGCCTCTTTTTCTTCCCAGTATTTGTCGGAAATAGGGAGGGGGAGATGGAAAGGGACTATAAATATCCCATGAAATCTGAGGAAAGGGTTTCTGGTGGGAAATGGGGAGAGTGGGAATACCATTTCTGACCCTCAGGTATTCTCTTCACATTCCCTTGAGACCCTCCACTCAGGTGATCATCCCTCACTTGTCCACTCCCAGAATCAGGATCCAAAAATGATGGCCCTTCCCTGGCAACTTGAATGGAAGATCCCAGGGGAGTAGGTGAGAGAACACGGTCAGGTTTCTCACAATAGTCTGCCGAGTATCTATTCGTAAGAAACCTTACCTGGTCTGAGTGTATCACTTTCCTGATTTCTTTCTGGATTCTTCTGGCTAGGATTTTTGTGAGGATTTTGACATCAGTACTAAAAACCGAGATTGGTTTATAACTATAACAATTTACTGGGATCATCCTGGGCTTATAAATAACTATTATTTTATCTTGCATCATAGAGCTAGGAAGCCCTCCCTTTAGTAGAAATTGGCTAAATAATCTGGTTAAGTATGGAACCTAGGATTCCGCCGTCAGTTTATAAATCACTGCCCCGAAGCCGTTTGAGGCTGGGGCTTCATTGTTTTTGAGAGTGTTGATATTCGAGTGCACTTCTTCCTGAATGATGTGGTAGTCACCTCCACCAATATTTCTCTCTTTACATTTGGTAATGGAGTGTCTCTAAATAAAAGTCTCATATTCGTCCTCTGCCGGTGACCCGTGTGAAGTACATAGGGACTTGTGAAGATTTCTGAAAGTTTTCGTTTATGCTTTTCCCAGCTGTTGTAATGTTGCCTTTATCATCTTTTATTCCAAGAATATGTTGTGTCGCTTGTTTCTGCTTCATTAAGTGTGTCAGTAATCTGAATATGTCTCTGGATCGTACAATTAACTTCCAGCTCTTTTATGGGGGAACAAGGTCCTGGATGTATGTAGGCAAATGAGGTCTCTTGTATCTTTATTTAGGTTCATTTTGTTGTTTGCGAGGGTCTTGTTTTCTAGAGTATCATACTTCGCTCTTTTCTCCAGCATCCACATTGAATAACAAAGCCTCTCAAATCTGCTTTAGCCGCCTCCCATGGGATTTGTTCTGAGGTGTCAGAAGTGTCTTCTAGTTCCATGTAGGACTTTACATCTTTTATTAAGGCTTATGTGTCCTCTTTTGACACAAATAGTGAGGGATAAACTTCCATGTGCCTTTCTCCTTGCAAAGTTCTTCTAAAGATCACTGTAGTGTTGCCAGGTCACAAGCTGATTTTGTTCCTACTATTTCTGCCCCCCAAAACCACAAAAATCTTTTTTAGATGTTAATATATAATCGAGTGAAGGTTTTATGTGTTGGTGAAAAAAAGGTATAGCTCTTGTCAACAGGGTGTGTGTGTGTGTCTCCATACGTCACTTAAAGCAATTTGTTCGATCAGTTGGAGGAACGCACTCCAGGCAGCCGAGATGTTAGAGGCTCTGGCATTAGATCTGTCTTTTGTTGGGTCAATAACCTCATTCCAGTCTCCTGTTAGTATTATATGCAGTCTGGGAAAATCTCTCAGTTGTTTAGATATTATTTTGAAGAACTCCTTGTTAGGGGCATACTTCGACATATGAATTGTGTCTCGCCCACAAAGGCTTCCTTCGGCCAGTAGCCATCTGCCTGCCAGGTCTGACCTTACCGATCGCATTATAAACACCACTTCTTTATGAATTAGGATGGATACACCACTCTTCTTCCGAACCGCCGCAGCGTGGACTCCAATCTCCCTCCTGTTTTTTCATGAGTTTTTTTAGTCCTGGTTTTTTCATATGTGTTTCCTGAAGGAGACACATGTTCGCCTTGTGTATCCAGCGGAATGTTAACATTTTTTGTTCGTCGGGTTGTTGACCCCATTCAGATTCCTTGTAATGATTTTAATGTCACCGAGCGTTTGCTTTTGCATGTATCTATTGTAGAATTATTTGATCTATATAAGCGTTGCCCAATTTTGCTCCTAGGGGTTCATTTGTACCGATGAGAACTATTATTCTGCTTAATCAGACTAGTTAGTTTGCAAACATCTCAGGAAGATGCTGGTCAGAGCTTCGTCGGCTGCCCCTGGGATCTGTCTACCCCGCTGATTTTTCAATGTGCCGCAGATAGTGTTTAGTGCTCCAGCTCCATGATTCTGGTCTTTTCTTCTGAACCTAATCGCTACTGGTGAGTAGCCCTGGACATAGTCAGTTTTCCTCAAAGTTAACTGATTCTTTGCCTTTTTGAATCTTTTCCTCTGTTCCAGAATAAGTGGGGGTGAGTGTTAGGAAGAATTCTCTGTTGAGGCTGAATTTCCTAACCTAGTGAGTCCCCCAGCAGCTTTGCTGGATTTCTGGAGTTTGTTTTTTTCTCCTGCCTAGAGTGAGACTCTTTTTCTCCCACTCTTGGACATGATTTGTGGTGTTCCTTTGAATGTTAATGTGTTTTATGGGCTATGGGGTCTTTTACTCCATAGGGTCTCATATGTTTTTCTCTATGTGTGTTACACAGCACCCTCCGTGCAGTAACACCGGGGTGTCATAGTTACCCCCCACCATAGACTCCATACCCTGGGACTGACTACTGTCTCTCAGGGCATGTAAAGTCACCATTGGCTTTACTAGTCCCAAATGACTAACAGAACCAGTACAAACCATCATATTGTGGACGTACTGGTAGGGGCAAATTGATTGCCCCTGGGTCTGTTGTTCGAGGGGGCACTGTCCCGTCCCCCCTCGTCGAGTTTTGGCTGGTGGCAGTGGATACTACTTTTTATATTCAACTGCAAATATATCTCTATGGGATTTTCCCATTGTTCGAGGCTAATACTTTTTTAACATAGCCTCTAACATACCGCCGGTTTATTTATTTAATATTAATTCACCGGTTGGTATTTTCTGCCAGAACTCGGTTTTAAAATGGCGTTTGTGTTCGCCTCTGTAACTCCAAACCAAAGGTCGAGCCCTTTGTTCCACTTTTGGTGGGCTTCTACACAGAAGCCCTCCAAAGTGGTGCCACTCTGTCTGGGTACCACAGGGGGCGTGGGAGGGGGTTTATGCACCTTGAACTAAGTTGCCTTGCCAACTCAGCTCACACTCTTGCGTGATTGGCCCAAGTCGTGAGCCACCCTGCTCACCACTTAGCATGTTTGATTGACAGCTAGGATGAATGAATGGGGGTTTCTTGCATAAAAGCAGGGCTTTTGGGACTGGAACTTCAGAAGTCGCCACAGGACCTGAAAATCCAACGAGGGAGAAGCTGAGCCAACCTGCTATGATGACACCACCGGTGGAGCCCTGCTGAACCGACTCACCACTTCCCGACGACAGAGAAGATCTCCCGGCTGGAGAGTCTTCTTCCCCTGACTGGTGGGTACAACCAGTTTACCTTCTTTTCTCGCATCCCAGGACGTCTTGTGGTCGAATTGCCAGTGCCAAGCACCCTGGCAACCGGATAGCCACTTACCACTGGACCGCAAATAAAAGGACCGCTCCTTTTAATTGAGAACTCCGCAGCTGGTTTCTTCCCTGGCAGTGCAACGGACTCCTGTTTTCCTCCCCGACGAGATCCTCTCTTCCCCCGGACGAAGCACTGACTTGCACCCACTGCCAGGAACAACTGCCCCCGCTGGAGCGTTCTCACCATTTTAAGGTACCGTGTCCGCCAGGCCTCCCTTTCTAAAGATTGCTACAAGGTAACAATAACCCCTTAACCTTCTGGACTGGACTGGCCGCTTTGACCATCTAACTGGTCCCTTTCTTTTTGGTCCAACTCTTTCTGAAACTGTTGCAAGACTTTTGGGCACTTTCAACCGTGTGACCTTGGACACATTTCGTCCAGAGCCTCTTAAAGTGGGTCCGGCCTTTTTGACTTTGACTTTACGGTTTTAATCTGCCTTCTTCTCCTACTGTGTTCTTCTGAAAGTGTTGGGATCTGTTTCTATCTTTGCTCTGCCTTTCTCTCCCTTTTAAACCGATTGATTAGAGTGCCATCTTCGTTAAGCGCTCCCCGCTGTCTGAAAATAAGTGTTGCTTTACTTAAGACTTGTCTAATAATCGTTGAAGGGAGTGTATATCTTTTAGTGACCGTGTTTTTGAGCTGCTTAATATTAGTGCCAGTGTGTTTAACTAGATGTGTTTTTAAATAAATAATTATATCTCTTTTACACCAAGCTCTGGTCAGTGTTTGCTTGTTCTACTGTGTTCTATTGACCTATTGTGAATACTCTGTATACTGCCTAACTCTTCTTGAGAGAAGTCTGACTGCTCAGCCACAGCTACCAGGTAAATCTGGGTGGTACAGACTGCTCAATTGGGTTTACTGCCAACCCCCTGTAGTCTTAAATCTTTTGCAGTGGTCCCAGAGGGAACTGCACAGGTTTCTGCCTAACAGTGAGCCTTGAAATAAGGGAATCTTATGTCCTTTCCATATGGTTTGCTGTTTTTCTCATGCAAGTTGCGTGATGTTGTCTATGATTGAGTGTCTTAAAAAGTGAATGATAATCTGTATTGGAGGCTTAGCAGAGGCTGGTCTGGGACGTAGAGAGCCAGGTACTTTTTCTATTTCCATTGAGTCCTGTATTTCCATCCCTAATGTCGCAGAGAATATTGAGTCCGTCTCTTGCTTCTAAATCAATACGTTTTCCTCCATTAGCTCCATTTTGCCGGACTAGCCCCAGCGCTTTTGCTTGAGCTGCTACATCATCGTCCAGTTGTGATATTCTACTTTTAGCCTCATCAATTTGCTTAGCCATTGAATTGAAGTCTGTTCTCAAATCTTCAATATGTGTTTTAATTGCAGCCACATCTTTTACTATATCAAACATTACATTCAATATATCACGTGGGGTGGGGTCTTCATCATCCATATTTGAGTCTACAGATGTATTTGAGAGCTCATTATCTGAGTTTCTGGATCTACTATAGCTTCGGTTGTGCGTCTTGCTCTTTGAGCTGTACGGCGCCATTTTGTCCTATCTCTCCGAGCTTCCGGGCACTGCCCACTTAGGACCGATGCTGGTCAATGCTCCAAAGGGATGTGAGAGACTCATAACTGCACTCCTCTTTATGAATGTTTTTGGAACTTGGAAGGTTGGCGGTTCAAGACAACCCTGAGAAGGAAAATGCCTGGAAGCTTAATCATGTTCATTTAGTTTCTAATTGTTGGCAGATTACGTAGTCACCCTCCCTTCCCCCACAACCGGGATGGAGTTACTAAATTTTAAAAAACTCTCGATTCCCAGACAGTTCTTGCAAAACTGGGACGTCCGGTCATCCTATGCTGAAGGGTCACAGCACTGGGATACTTGTGGGTGGGAGCATACAAGCCACTAGAAAGCCATATTTTTAAATGACTAGTACGTTTGAGCAAATTATGTCTTTTAATTAACTTTATAAGTATCCATAATGCACCTCTGGCCTCACCTTATGCTTGACTGGAACGGCATGGGGCTTCAGCCTGATTTTGTGGACATTGTTTTTTGTTTTCCCTGCGGCTTCAGAGAACAGTACAGAGAATGAATCTCGCTCCTCAATATGGCCGGGCCTTCTTCAGAGAAATAGACCTTGGTCATCATATGTCTGCCCTTGAATTCAATGCTGGCATTGTATAACACAACAGGTCCACTGACTCTCCCCTGTACACTGTGGGTTGGTGTTTGGTTCTTCTGACTTCCACTTCCTGACGTCCAACCATGTGCTTGTACGTCTGGATAGGCAGTAGGGTATTGTCAGGTCCTGAGTCTGCCATTACGCGAGTCTCGTTGCCATCCACTTTTATGACACAATGCATTTTCTCTCCCCTCATTTTCGATCTGTTCATCATAATTACTGTAGGCCTATCATCATCATCACCTTCTTCGTCACCATTCGTGTACCCATTGCCTTCAATGTAGGTGATTTTCTTCCCTTTCCATCTGCAGTCTATGGCAATGTGCCCGAACCTTCTGCAATTCAAGCCCTCTCTGCTTCTCACAGGACATTCTCTGTCATTTGCTAAGTGCCGTGTGTTGTTGCATCTGTGACACTTCAGGGGCTCTCTCCTCTTCCCCCCATTTTTTCCTCGACAGAATCCCGCCTGGGTCTGCCACGTTGCCCTTTCCATTGCACTGCGCTCACGTCAGCGGCCGGGGAGGTTCCCGCCATTTCCTTGCGTCTGCTCGAGGTTTCTTCCTCTGCTCTTGCAATCTGAATAGCCTTATGCAAAGACAGTCCTTTTGCGAGTATAAACTTGTCCTGCACCTTTCTACACTTTGTGTGCAGCACCAGCATGTTACAGATCATATTCTCGGCATTGTCGCCAAAACTGCACGATGCTGCCAGCTCCCTCGTGCGAGGTGTAGTCGTCAACTTGCTCTGCACCTTCCTGCTTTCGTGTGTAGAATTTCAGATGGTGGAGAATCTTTATCCAATTCTGTGCACTACTTCTGTCACGGCGTCATCAGCGTCCCCCTCTGCCGGTTCAGGCTTCAGGCCTGCAAATATTCTTTGCCCTTCGACCCCCCGCATGGCATTGAGCAGCATTGCTTTCTTCCTCCTCGCAGCACAGTCCAGACCTCCCATGGCCGCCTGATGTGAGTTGAACAGGGGCTCCCATTGCGGCCTTGAGATCACGGGCCTACCTGGGGATTGGAGAAATGCTGGCAGAGACACCTTGCATGATGGAGCTGAAAGGTTTTTTTCTGGATTCCCGTCGCCAAATATGTAGTGGCCTTAGGTATACACTGCACAGGATGTTGATTGAAAGTGAGGTTTACTGGACATAAGTAAATCAGCAAGGAATGAAAGCATCAGGACGTTGCCCAATAATCCTGACGTGAAGTCCTGCAGTTGCGTCACTGCCAGCCTCTACTCTCTTCAGAAGGGGTTCTGCTATTAGTCTGAATTCTGTGGCAGGCGTAAAGCCCCAGTCTTTGGGCGGAACGAGTGCTGAGGAGCGCCCGCTCATGCCCTCGTCCCACTTTGCATGCCGAGCCACGCACCTTGCGCCTTTAGTCTTGCAAACTCACGCGGGGGCCGTGATCTCGCGAGGCTGGCTCTCTACAAACGTCAGCAGGGTTGGGGTCAACTTCCACCATGCGTAGACAAGTAACACTGGGGTCCCTGTGCACCGGGCCATCGGGTTCAGCACCCATTAACTGTCGCCTGACAGGAAAAAAATGCCGGGTGCTGGCCCTGTTCCTATAAACTGTTCAAATCCCAGGGCGAACTCCTACCGACCCAATGCAGTCTCTCAAAGTGTCTCAGGGCTCAAGTCGAGGGTACACGCGGAGTCCACCCACTTCTTTCAGAGGGTGGACTCAGCCCCCCCCCCAGCAAAAATGAGAAACATTGAATGTCCGCATTAAAGCTGACCAGGGGGATTAAACCACAGTCGTCAGGTTTGCAGGCCGGACACATCACCACTGTACTATATAACCTGACGAAAAATAACAAACAACTAAAGGTACAATGTCTCATGTTGGTACTTCAAGTCCCAGGAAAAACATTTGTATTGGTTCTTGGAGTTTAAAACATGCACAACTTTTAACATTTTCAAAAACACCATTAAAGAAAAAGTTCTCTCTGGGTTTTGTGTGTGTGTGTTGTTTTTATGCAAATGACATTCGTCCTGTGCAATTTGGGTGGTTATACAGATCCAATTGAATGAACTGAGCATATTTCACGTTGATATGATCATTTCTGGCGACGTCACGTCACATTCCATTGCATTTGTTGATGAGTCCCCCACTTTAATTTTTAGGACTTGACCCCTGAAGTGTCATGACAAATGTCACACTCTCCCTACCCTGTCATCTTGCAATCAACATCCAGACTGTCCCCCTTCTGTAAACTCTAACTCTACAAGCTTCACTGAGCTTTACCTGGTATCGGGGCACCACAGTGTTGGCGTTAATCAGACTGCATTGGGGCTCATTTTGTAAATCCTGTAATTTGGCGGCGGGGAAACGTAATGTGAACACGTCAACGTAAGCAGGTGTGGCAGGGGATGTGTGTACGTGCATGCGTGTGTGTGTGAGACAGAGTCGTGTGAGCTCATGCGCTCATGGTCTTATGAAGATACTTCCCAGTCCTGCCATATGCCAAGGCGAAAACCATGAATACAGAAAAGGCTTTTGGGGGGGCAAGTGGTCGCCAACAGAGTACCTCAGAGGGCCGAGGCAAAACCCATACGAGAAGCTGCCAGCCTGCTCCCACACCGATCAAGCGGAGGGGAGGAACTGTTCCGGTCAAGGCAGATTCCAGTTTACAAGTCACGCAAGATAATCCTGGACCGAGGACTTTATTTATGTTTAGACATACTAACATCCGGACGAGCACCCTTTTGACTTTCTTTTGTAGAATAGGGCTGCAATTTATAGTTTTAGGAAAAAACGTTGGGTCTGAAATAAACATAAAACCTACACGAATTTGTCCAAGTGCTGCTTCTGGCCATACTACAAATGTTTGAGAAATTGGATTTTTCTTGGCCTAATATAGGGTCAGGACTACAGCCCAAAAAAATAAATTTGATGTCGAAAACCCATCAACCAAATACCCTTTGTAGGTCAGTGGGGAATAAGACCCACTTTAACGGTACCAGGAGACAAACACTTATAGTGCCAGACGACCAAAACCTACACTCGATAGCCTCTCCCCGACCAGTGGGTTAGCTAGCCAATCAGACGACGAGGGGGAGCTCGTGTTACCTGACCCTGAAAAATGTTCTGCTGCTACAGAAGAATTTGTGCAAAGCTATTTCGAAATTGAATATAGCCAATGCCCTTCCATTGAGACTCTCCTGGAGAAAATCATTGATAGCCAGGAAAACATGTTATTTGGCCCCGCTACTTAAAGGGGAGTTGAAATTGACGTACCCAACCATTAATGCCCATGGGACCACACCTTTTAATGAGATCGAGAGGACCCTTTTAAACCAGGTGGGACAGCCAGAATCCTTTTTCCAGGGTAGATTAGCTAGAAGGATTCAAAACTTAATAAGCCAGTGGTTGGGGAAAAGGACTTTATCCAAGGTTCTTCAAACTGTGGTCCTTGAGCAATGTATTAACTTGCGGTCAGCCCCTCGTCCAAAGAACTGTATTACAGAATGGCCAACCAACTCTGGAGACAGTCATTCGAATTGCTCAGGATTGCAAGTGATCTCATTTGCGGAAGACTTTTCTCTAGATGTCCACAAAGGCAAACTAGCTAAAACAACGTTCTCTACAAAACACAGAGTTGTTGTAGGTAAGCTAAATCTAGTAAGGGCCAGTCATTGCCCTAGACTCTTGCAGGTAGTTCTGACAGGTTGAAAGTCACAAGCTTCTATTTATCCATGAATAGCAATGCATTGGTTAGTTTTTTTACGATACACAGATTGCTAAAATGGGGGGCTGGATCATGGGGTTTTGCTATGTGTGCTGGTTCTGGGAACAACTGTAAGAATCTCATTGCTCTGTCCTTACTTGCTCCTTTTTATTTCTGTAAGCGATGAAGCTATTTATATCCCCCCCCACCCCCCTAAAGTGGATGCAGAGCTAGTGCAGCTATTCCAACGAGACTTCATAATCATGTGGGAAACTATTCAAAATGTCCTCCAGACAGTCATTACTGCAGAGCAGAGATTCCGACTTCATAAGCGTGGGAAATTATTCAAAATGGCCACCAGACAGTCATTACTGCAGAGCAGACATTCCGACTTCATAAGCGTGGGAAATTATTCAAAATGGCCACCAGACAGTCATTTCTGCAGCAGAGATTCCGACTTCATAAGCGTGGGAAATTATTCAAAATGGCCACCAGACAGTCATTACTGCAGAGCAGAGATTCCGACTTCATAAGCGTGGGAACTTATTCAAAATGGCCACCAGACAGTCATTTCTGCAGCAGAGACTACGAATTCATAATCATGTGGGTAACCATTCAAAATGGCCACCGGGCTGTCATTTCTGCAGCAGAGACTCATGGTAGCTGTGATTTGGTCGCATTCTCCACTTCTGGAGTGGCTTGCAGGGATTTTGAGCGCTCTTGTGGCTGCCTGTTGTGCCTGTGCTGCCTGCCAACTAGGTATCATGGTAGTACAATCGTTCTTTCTGGGGTGCAGGTCAAGGCTCCTACACCTAGCCCCCATACAACAAGGCTATGTCTCTTTACTAAACCGGATTGTGATGTGCTTGTGTGTCTTGGAGTGTGCCGTCCTGACACTGAGTCATCTAGCTGGCACTTTCATTTAAGGTGGATTTCTTGATTCCCCGTCTAGGCTACAATTAGTAGTAATACAGATGCCTTTGCTGGATTAAAGACACGGGTTTCAGCCCTTCCGTGCTCCTTTCCAAACGAGGCCTTGTAGGAGAGGTGGACGGAGAGGAACCTAACTGAAGGTCAGGCTGGATTTGACTGCAAAAGGGGTATTTAGAAAACACCTTTAGTTTAAGGGTAGGAACCCCATCTCCGTTTTACAACAGCACTGTGAAACACTGAGAACCAACACACGACCTTACGAGCATTCCGAGGGGTGGGCAGGGGAGCTCCCAGTTGTCCATTTACAGGCCCTTGCACTGGTAAATGTTGCACGCAGCTACCATGTGTAACTTTTTTACAGGTATGCTTTGAAGGGGTACGCTGAAGCCCCCTATGAAAGGAACATCTGCAAGGGTGGCGGGGGTGGGTGTGGGGGTGCCTGGAACAGCTGATGCAGAAAGACGAGTTTCAGTGCTTTTTTTAATGTTCTGCGGGCCGTTCCTTATAGAGAAGTGGGAGAGCTTCTTAACTACACTATACATTAGTTACCCTTCGGTTCACTTCGCTCCCTAGGGAGATTTATTCAATTTGCACAACTGCTCATGTGTGTGGCGTGCTTCTGTACTGCCTCCTCCCACTCCTAAATGCAGCAGAAAGAGGCCTACCTTAAACACTACATTCAGCTAGTCACCCTGTTTTGCAAGGCTTCCAGAGGTAGCTCAGCGAGTTAAATCTTCACACTGCACCATTTAAGTTCACAATATGTTCGTTTGCAACAGGTCACAGGCAAGCGCCGTTACGGGCCAAGAGGATAGCTCAGGGGCAACGCAATCGCCAGATGACGCGGAGCAACACAGGTTCGATCCCGCGGTCCGCGCTTAGAAAACTCTGGGTATCAAGCGTATTATAAATGACCACTGCTACATTAGATGAGCTCACAGTATTCCAGATGTGGACCATAGGTCTCAGGCGAAATTTATGAATGTTGAATTAAGTGCATTATCAGCTGTTATCAAGGTGTTTATTGTACATGGCACTATTGCTTTTTTTTGCACACACTATTGGATTGTTTACATTACATGTATGTAATGTCTTATGTTTGTTGTGTCAAGTTTATGAATCTATAGTCATTTTAAATGTGTATGCTGATTTGTTCTAATAAACTTTTGTAATTTTGTCATTTCTTCTTTTCCTTTAGCAGGTGATTTTGTTAGGAGAATTGTTTGTTATCCTGCTGAGTGGGTTTTTGGTGTGTCTTCTGTTCCACGTGCTTAGAATGATATATGTGGTTACACAAACATGTACATGTGTACTGAGATGTGTTGCGTATTAATTGGGTTGTGGGGGTGTGCCCCGCTCCTCCGGTTCGGTATTATGGGCTGCAGGGGTGTCCCCTGCATACATTAAAGGCAGTGCGGGGGACAAACAGGCAAAATCCCAAAAGATCGAATTACAAAATTCGGGCAAGTGTAATTAGGATGGTAGTGTTAACCCGGAAAGTGCCTGCAATGACCAGGGATAGATCGCATACTTGTAATAAAGAGTTAACATTTGTTCCCTGGTAACCCCATACCTCCTTGCTTAATTTAAAGAAAACACTGTCAGTGTTATTGTGAGTTTTAAAAATCATGAATAAACTATTCGGCCATGACCTTTTAAGCTAACAAGACACACATGCAACAAAACCGGCCAGTAGCCAAGCCTGGAAGTTCAGAGAACTGAGCCATGGAATGCTGATATGCAAATGAGCTGAAAAGCATGCTCTATGCTGCATATAATCGCCTCTATGTTACTCATAGCTTTATCGTCTGTGGCAAGCCAGAAGGAGGACTCGGATCAGAGGACATGGTTGACTGTCATTTTTTATTTAAATTACAATAAAAACGCCTCACTAACCCTACTTCTAAAGGGAGTTGCCTTCCTGATTAAACTCAACTAATGTGCTTGTCTATAGTCCAAAATCATAGTCCTTGGTCCTGACCTACGTACTAAACTAGCACTACCACTTAGCAAAAACATAAAAGAAATATGTTGAGTGACCTGAACTCTTGGATCTTCACACAGGTATGTCCGTCTTTCCAGGAATATTTCCTGGGTCTGGATCCAACAATTTAGAATTAACAAAAGTTCCTCGCAAAGTAAACAATACTTATCAGAAGTTCTTCAAAGATTCCTAAAGTTCGAGAAAAAGAAACTCAAAAACAAAATGTCCACAGTTCTTTATGTGGAGGGATGTTTCCCTGATCGCTTTCCACCAGCTTAGTCAATCTCTCCACACTCCTGTGCTCCTGGGATATACACTCTTCGTTCTGCTTATTTCACCCCTGTGGCTCCTTTCGGATCTCTGACCCAATCCCTTCCTATGACCTTGTTCTGCTTCTGGTTCTTGTAGTTTTCTTGGGTCCCTGTGACCCTTATGGGGTTTATGCTGCTCAGATTTCTCAGGCTCCTGCAACCTTTTTCCATATTGCGTTCTCTCTGGTTTCTTGAGTCTCTGTGACCCATGGATGGGGTTAGGGTAATCCTTCCCTATTCCCTGCTCGTTCTCTCTTCTCCTCTCCTACCTCCGACCTGTGCAACCCACGTACCTGCTGTGTTGCAGTGCTTGCCACAGGGAAAATCTGTCTCGTACCTGGCAGCAGCATTCTTCATGGCTTGCCGTTCCTCCTGTATAGATGCTGGCGGTCTTCAAGTTCTGCTCATTTCAACTCTCTCGTTCTTCAGTGGCTCTCAAGCTGAGAGCAGAGGACCCAGTCCTCCCTTCGTGCCTGGAATCGGCGCCAGTTTGCAGGCTCCGTTGCCACCATGTCCTGCACGCGGTTGTGACTCCAGGTCCGACTCACTCTGCTCAGCCTTGCCTGCTTGTGCATTTCCTCCTCCGGAGTACGGCATCTCCCTCTGGCGCCCGCCACCTTCCGCATTGCAGCCAGCTCCTCTGGTCTGCACAGCTCCTCGCCTTGCCGACGCTCTCACGTCTGAAACCTACGTCAGCATTTGGATTCCCTCCTCCATTCAAGGGTCATTGGCCTGTTATTCTCGCTCCGGCATTCACCACAGGTTGTCAAGCATGTGGCAAGCTAAGCATTACCTTGACCCAAACGCATAGATGTATTCTCTGCATTACCATGAGCCAAATGCATAAAGGTATTCTCTGCATTATCTTGGGTCAACACACAGAGGTATTGTCTTCTTTTTTACTCCCATGTAGGCAGAGAGTTAAAGGGGTGTAGGAAGTTCCCCGCGGGACGTGGAGTCATTTCCCCCAAAGGTGGAGTCACTCCCACTGAGGTCCCGCTTGACCAAGAACCCTAGGGAGGGGTTTTGCAGAGAGGGCTCACCTCCCTAAACTCAAAGGGGGTGGCTGTCCCTAGGGAAGAAGGGGCGAGGTCTTCCGATTCATCACACAACCCAAGGGAGACGGCTGTCAGCACATTCTGATTTCGTTAAAAGTATAGGGTTTGGTGATTTGGCGACACCATAGAGCTTTGGGGCAATATACGCTGACTATAACCAGAGGAACCGCTGTGAGATGATTTAGAGCCTACCAGGCAGGAAGCACTTCCCATAGTCAGTTACTGAGACATTTTCTCCATCCATAATTGGATGGGGTAACCTGCGCCCACAGTTGGTTACACAGTTTAGAAGCCACTCCTACAAAGCTATTTTACTTTAGATGCACTCAGATTAGTTATTGTGAATGTATAAACACATATAGTTGATTTTGGGGGTTTCCGCAACCTTCTAGTCAGTTTTGGTTTGTCTGTCTCCATTCAGAGCCATTGATTGGGGTTTTAATGCCACTTACGTCCTACCCTAAATAGATGTGAGTGTGACAAAAAGACTCATGCCCTGCAGGAGCACATGGGTGAGTAGTGGCTAAATCACCTACTCAGCCCCACACTACTAGTCAACCAGCAGTGTTCCCATACATAGAGCTGAAACAGGGACAGCCCGACAGGTATAATGACTTGGCCTCCTTTGGTAGCGCAGCCCGAGGGCAGGCTATATTGTTCAAGAGAGGAGTATGCTGATACAGTTGCAACACACACAACATCCAACCAAGGATCTGGAAAAATGGTAACTTTAATAAAAACTGGCAATAAACAAAAGTAATTAAAACCACTAAATGTCCACCCTTTTAGAGGAAACACAGAAAGTTCCTGGAAACGTAGGAGGTTTGTCACAGCAAAGGCACATGAGTGCACTATGACTTTAGTAAGAAACGGGAGGGTTTGATTAGCAGCTTCATTGTATCCTTAAAAACAAAAAAAGTTCAGGCTATCCTACACTAACCAGATGGCATTCGTTCACTATGGGCAGTTAGGCCGCCCGCATTCTGGTAACTGAATTCAGTAGATTACCAAGGAATACCGGTTCCTGCCACGGTAAGACTAGGACGAAAAATAGGTCCGCACTAAAAAAAGAATAGCCGCGCACCCTCGTTATCTGCAATTGGTGACTTTTACAACAAACTGTTTAAAGTTGCATTTAAAAAAAAAGTGTTTTTCTGTAGAGGTCCATTCTGGATTCCTCCCGCTAATAAGGATTTTAATAATAGTTGTGACAGCTACCCAATTTGATTGCACTCTTTTTTCTGACCTTAGAAGAATGAAGGGCTTAGCCATGTGTCCTGCAGGAACCTGTATCCAGTAAGTGAAACACAGATGCATGTGGTGAGAGCTTGACTTGCTGAGCTATCTTACCAGGGTTGGAATGGGCCGTAGGGTAAATAATACGCACATTGCGTCTCGTGATTATGAACAAACCTACCAGCTGCACAGTGCACCTGTGGAATCACACTGGCCCAGATTGGCCCAGAATGGCCTTGAGCGCTTTGAAACACTTGCCTGTGTATAGGCGTTATATAAATAAACAATACCATACCATACCACCCTTTAGACACCACCCGCTGGGATAATTCAAGCTTGGTTACCGCAGGCTGTTGTCCGATATTTGAATGGTCATTTCTTTGCCCATAACATATAGTCCAGCATAAAAAGTCCTTTATTCTGCCCTGTTGAGAACATGATTTCCTTTCTGACCACCAATCCTGGTTGTGTGAATCAAACAGCGCTAAAGAGATTGGCGCAAACCTCTGGCAATTGCTGCTGTAATGCTCGGCGCAAGAGGCCTTGGCCCTGATTTACAGAACGTTTTCCAATGGGGTTTTGCCATTATAAAACGCTTGTGTGAATTAGGCCCCTTGTGTTGTGGGTGCAGGGCCTGAGCAGCTTTGAACAAAGACCATTCATTCAGAGTCTCAAAAACCACCCTGGCCTGACAGCCCCAATGTGAGGAACCTGCTGACTCCCCACGGACACCAGTCTTCAAAGAGAAGGGTAATCCCGCCCAAAGCAAACAGGCGCCATCATTATTCTCAAACAGGCCTGCCCAGGCCCAGGCCAGCGAAATAGAAATGGACTGCTTCTGAAATGCCCCAAGCCGGCTTCCCAGTTGCGCTCAGGACTGCTTCAGCTTTCCTCAATGGTCGGCACGTTGAGGAAAAAATGAGTACGGTGGAGGGAGGGAAGTAATTGGGCCGGAACTAGATAGCGCGGTGCTCCGACAAAAACTGCCTAGCCGGAGCACCATTCCATGTACACCAGAGGCCTAAACCCCCCTACCAAATTGAGTAAGCTCTTGTCCCCTAACGGCGACAAGCCTCCTGAACGGAATCTATGTGATCACTGCGCCACCCAAAATGTCGATGCCAATTACGGCGCGGCTCAGTGATCAAATAGATCACTTTATAGGTGTCTCCCGGCCCCCATTCCCTTAACCACTCCCCCCCACCTCACTTACCTTTGCAGCGCACACTTCTGTGTGCGCCACCAACTCCCCACTATCCCTGCGGTGTTGGTTCCTCCCACTTACATGGGTCGGAGCTGACGCCGCAGGGTGCTTTTTTTTATTTTTTAACTTTCTTGTCCCCTGCTTTCCACAATGGTAAGCAGGGGGCGGGTGGGACACCAGCACAACCCCAGCTCTGCTTGGGTGCAGGAATGGGAGTCAGTATTTTGTGCGCCCTCACAGTGACTCTCGAATGAGGGTGACATTTTTGTACTATTGCCCTGACCACTGTGTGTTTGGAGTTTCACTGCTGGCAGTGACATGTAATGACTTCACACACAAACTGCATCTGAAAGTTCTCCTTTGCTCACCAGGTACAGCGCAAACTCAAACGATGGAGCACTCCAAAGCTGTATATATATGTCTCGCGCTTTGCACACATTTTACTGTCATGGTGACTATTCTGACAGAGGGAATGAGCACCCTACCCAGTGTGCATCACATGCTCAGAAGGAAGGCACATTTGAATTACTATCACAGACATGTTTGATAAATTGGCGGTCATTCTTATGCTCCCAAAATGCACTGTTTTTATGCAAAGCAGCCAGCATCCTACATTCAGGGCACCCACATTAGTTGACGCCTAGCTCTGCCCCTGAGTACCGCCCACACCAATGACAAGCCACCTCCCCACCTGATAGTCTGTGCAGAGCTTGAGGGAGTTCCCCCAGTAAATGCTGTCCATTTCCAGGACTGGTGGGGGGGGGAGCATAGCCACATTGGGTCCAACACTGGGAATGACCAGGACGAGCAATGCCAACTAGGTGAAAGGCCAGGAGCGAAGGTGGGGGACAGGTCCAGTTGACCGCCCCCACGCCCTCCCTGCGCAGAGGGCACACGAGGTCACAGGCGCCCCACAGCCAAGCACGCTTTCTTTGTTTGTGCCGGCAAAGAGAGCGGGGGCGCAGGGAACAGGAACGCCTGGGATTGAGTCCTCGTTCGCAAATCTGCGAAAGCATTGTTTTGAAAGACAATCCCATTCACAATGTCGAGTGCAGCTCCCATGCAGCCGTGCAACCCAGAACGCTTAATAAGTGCACAGCACTTCTCTGTGTTACTGAAGCCATGCATCCCCGCCTCCCTTTAGTGGTTTCTATTCGGGGAGCGTATCCATATTTCCACAACCGAAAAAGCGTACGATTTCGAGGGGACGAAACGTTTAGAAAACACCATTGCTATGAACGGAACAGCCAGATGACAGACACTGCTGCCCCTCGGGCCTGCGCAACGTGTTGGGCTCCTGCAAGCAGGGGTTTGCTTCAATGGACAGCTGGAGCTCTTACTGCCCAGCAAAGCTTGGGCAGGATTCGCCAGTGTCGGCACTTCGATTAGAAAAAAAGAGAAAGGCATTCTTTTTTCCTAACCTGTGTCGCTTCGGCTACAGGGGCTGTCTGGTGACTCTGTACTCAGAAACAGGCGGCAGGCAAGAGTGCCCAGCCCTCCTCCGGTTTCTGAATAAAGTCATCAGCAGCAGACAGACCTTTCACCCACAGAGCCCATGGTTTTTAACCACGCGGCGTCTTGAATGAAGAGGCTGCTTGCTGCGCCTGAGAGCTGGGGCACACTGCTGTCGCACCTTTGGTGCACTCAGGCACCACTTTTGTGGGCGGGGGGCACCAAAGGTAATATTGCCAGTGCTTCCCAGCTCCTCTGCATACACCAGCCCCCCCACCCCTTAGGAGTGGGGGGAGGCCCTTTTTAGGGGTATGGGCTAAGTAAACACGTCCGTAGGCCACGCCCACTAACGAGAAACCCCTCAATTTAGTATCCCACTTAAAGCACTGACCACAAGCACATTCGCAATACCACAACCATAGTTACACTCTCCTGCCCTTAATCCTCTATCTCATGATACTCTATTCCTTGCTCTGTTTTCCTTTCATCCTGGTTCCTCCTTTTCCCACCCCTGCTCGTCCTCCTCTCACCGCGGCTCCTCCTTTTCTCACCCCTGCTCCTCCGTTACATTCACAGAACACGGCCTTGCTTCCCTCAGGTGGTGGCACAACGCGATACCATTTCAGACAAGCTCCTGTGCCATAAGGCCACATAAGTCGCGGGAGGATAGCTCAGAGGCAACGTGCTCACCTTGGAAGCAAGATGATGCAGAGCAACACAAGTTCGAACCCCGGGTTCGCGCTTAGAAACCTCTGGGCATTAAGCTTGTTATAACAATCATTACAATAATTACAATTGTAAATGTTAGATGTGCCACACTTAGAATCCTCAACCTAGCCTGCGTCGCATCTAGATAGAATTGCAAATGTTAGCATGTGTCACACACAGATGGAATTCTTAAGTTTAGCTTGCGTCGCATTGATAGAATTGTAAGTCTTAGCAGATGGAATTCCTAAGTCTAGCCTACGTCGAAATCTAATGTGATTCAATGATTGACATACGATTTGCCGACCAAGCGTGCAATCAATCAATTACCGATTTACTAACAATTTCACCCCTCTGCATACACCTCTCAAACTCCAAACAAACACTAACACAACAAAACAAACACACATAGACTCGCACACCAGTACACGACGGCTACCGAACAGAAAGCACCCCAGGCCCAGCCAACGGACCCACTGGGCTGAGGCTGCCAACAGCACATCACTGCTCTCTTGCACTTTCCCAGCTTATTCCCACTATCTCACTCCCCCTGCTTCCCTTTTTCAGAGCCGCCAGAGCGCCAGGGGACCACTCTGGTGGTGATAGTGCATGGTACAAATTTCCTTTAACATAAACATTAACATAACATCACACTACTAAGATATACAAGAGCAATTGAATGCAAAAATATACAGAAAAAGGAATTCAATTTTTTTTCTTTTATGGGCACCCGGGCACACAGATTAGGGAACATTTTAGGCCATTCTCTTTCCCAAGGACCAAAAAAACAAGACAAGGTTTTGCCCGTGGGTCCACAGTACTTAGGGGTGTGCGCAGGGCTTAATGCATCAGCCCCCCCCACCCCCCCACACCCCCAATAGTCTGTATATATATATATATATATATATATATATATATATATATATATATATATATATATATATATATATATATAATTCTTTTGGGAAAATGAGACCCATTTTTAGGGCATATGTAAATACCTTAAGGGCACTCAAAGGATGAAATACATTTGCAAGTAGAGCGCTTGCAGCCCGGTTTTATTAAGCAACTTTCACACACATCAGTTCCTGGAACTGGGCGGTAAGGGCTTGGTACCCGCTTGCGCAGTCGGCGACCCGCTTAGACACTTCACTCAAGTTGGGGCCATCTCGCCTCATCCTCAAGGCGAGCAACCGGTTGGGGGTCTCTCCTCTGGATGCTATGACATGGAGGGTGTGCAGGCCGGCACTCGTGGGCCCTCCAGTACAGCCTCGATGGATGATATCGGTATGAGGACTTCATCAACATTAGGAAAGCTGGCTTGTGTCTGCATAGCACACAGAATGCATCACCTGCCTGGGTTCTAGAATGCATCCCCTGCCTGGGTTCTACCCATCCCACGGGCCTGGTTTCGACCAATGGGGATTACCCATGCGGAATGCATCACCTGCCTGGATTCTACCAATGGGGATTACCAATACGGAATGCATCACCTGCCTGGTTTCTACCAATGGGGATTACCCACGCGGAATGCATCACCTGTTTGGCTTCTACCAATGGGGATTACTCACGCAGAATGCATCACCTGCCTGGTTTCTGCCAATGAGGATTGCAGCACTGAGGATTACCCACGCGGAATGAGGATTACCCACATAGAATGCATCCCTCCCTGGGTTCTACCAATGAGGATTACCCACACGGAATGCATCACCTGCCTGGGTTCTGCCAGTGAGGATTACTCACGCAGAATGCATCACCTGCCTGGTTTCTGCCAATGAGGATTACAGCACTGAGGATTACCCACGCGGAATGAGGATTACCCACATAGAATGCATCCCTCCCTGGGTTCTACCAATGAGGATTACCCACACGGAATGCATCACCTGCCTGGGTTCTGCCAGTGAGGATTACTCACGCAGAATGCATCACCTGCCTGGTTTCTGCCAATGAGGATTACAGCACTGAGGATTACCCACGCGGAATGAGGATTACCCACATAGAATGCATCACCTCATCCAAGAGACCACGTATCGCCAGCTCTTAAAACACTGCACTGGCTTCCAGTAGCCCATAGGGTGGCTTTCAAAACCTTATGCCTCTCCCATCGAGCACTGCATAAAACTGGACCTCAATATCCTTATCATCCCACTCGCACCCTAAAATCAAGCTCAGCCGGCCTCCTGGTAATTCCCAAGACCAACTCAGTCAGGCTAGGCGGATAATCATTCTCAGCCCTGGCTCCAACCCTGTGGAACTCACTCCCACACCACATCTGCCTAACTGAGGACTTAACGTCCTTCCGCAAACTACTGAAAACCTAGCTCTTCCCCTAAAACCAACCTAGCATCATCACAATAATACCTACCCAACAAACTACCTGAAGCGAGAAAGGACCGCCAAATAAACTCGAATGTAAACTAGAAAGACAAACGGATAATGGGAATGAATCATTGAAAAGTGAACCGATGAAAGGGACATAATGAATGAGGAGGGAACAAGTGAATGACATAAATGAAATAGTTAGAAAGGATGAAACGTACAGAACAGACAAATACACTAAGTGGAAGCGTGCATGAGTGGAAGAACAGACGACTAGAAAGATCAAATGAGTATGGTGACCGAATGAAGTAGTTGAACATAATAATGCCAATGCATATGAAAAATGGTTCGATGTGTAGAGCGGCTGAGCGAATTGAGTGGACGAGGACGTATAGAATAACCGAGCACGCAAATACAGAGAAGCGAACAAAACACAAGAGCGCATAGAACTCAGCTGGATAGTGCAAGAGGGCGTAGAACTATATTGAACGGACAAACGTTTAGACATAAAAAAATAAATAATAAATAAATAAATAAAGACAGGATTGTGTGCTGAAGATCGGATGAGCACGGAGAGCGAATATGCACGGAGAGCGGATGAGAGTGGAGAGCGGGTGAGAGTGGAGAGCGGGTGAGAGTGGAGAGCGGGTGAGTGTGGCGAGCGGGCGAGTTTGGGGATCGGGCGAGTGTGGAGAGCAGAGGAGCGTGGAGAGAGGTAAGAGTGAACAACGTCTGATTGTGGAAAGCACAGAAGCAAGTGTGGAGAGCGACCGAATATGAACACTGCAGAAACGTATGAAGTAGTTGAGCAGTGGAGAGCGACTGAGTGTATAAAGCGACGGTGTGTGTAAAGCGACGGTGTGTGTAGAGCGGAGGAGTGTGTAGAGTGGAGGAGTGTGTAGAGCGGAGGAGTGTGTAGAGCGGATGAGTGTCGAGAGCGGATGAGTGTGGAGAGCGAAAAAGTGAATGTGTAGTGTGGATGAGTGTAAGGAGTGGATGTGTATGTGGAGCGAATGAGTGCTTGGTGCAAATGAATATGTGGAGCAGACAAGTGTGTGAAGCGGGTAAATGTGTGGTGCGGATGAATGTGCGTAACAGATGATTGTATAGAGTGGACAAATACATAGAGTAGATAAGTATGTGGAATGGATGGACATATGGAGCAGACGAGTACTATTGTCAAGCCGACTAGTAGTATGTTGTGCCGATGAGTGGGTGGACCGGATGAGCATTGTCGACTTAACGAGTGTCTAATCTGGACGAGTATGTAGACTGGACGAGTGTCTTGAGCAGACGAGTGTCTGGAGCGCACGAGTGTCTGGAGCGCACGAGTGTCTGGAACCGACGAAGGTCTGGAGCGGACGATGGTCTAGAGCAGAGGAGTATTTGGAGCGGACGAGTGTATGAGGATCTGACGAGTGTGTGGAACGAACGAGTGTGTATAACGAATGAGTGTAGCGGATGAGTGTACAGAACTGATGAGTATGTAGAGCCGATGAACGCATGGAGCAGATGGGTTTGTAGAGCGAACAAAATGCATTGAACGAACCTACCCGCACGGAACTGTGTGACATACATATTATGCCTTGGAATGAAGCGAACATTTGAAAAACATACATCATACCACACCCCACGCTTACTCTCTCCCTTACACCACCACTCAACTAGAACACAGAGATACTATGACACCATTCGGTATAACTGTTCTCATATCTACATTCTCACGCTCACTCCACATCACTCTATGTAAACATTGCTGGTTTTACACCCCCCAGCCAGGCGTCCTCCTCAGGCCTAACGCAGCCACACTCATTCTGGATAAAGCCGGCCAGAGCGAACACATACTCCTGATCTCTCAACCACCACACCTACCGCTAAGAAGCAGCTACCACTTGAATTCCGCACCAGCTGCACACATACCTGGTGCACACACGCACCTTTTAGACTCTCTCTACTCTCTATACTGACCTGAACTTTGGTTCCCAAGGGCGTTCAACCTACCAGCGCCTTCAGACCATACCAATGGTATATAAGGCGCTATATAAATGCAAAATAACATAACATAACATAACCTGCCTGGCTTCTGTCAATGAGGATTACCCACACATAATGCATCTCCTGCTGGCTTCTGCCAAAGAGGATTACCCACACAGAATGCATCACCTACCTGGCTTCTACCAATGAGCATCACCTGTCTGGGTTCTACCAATGAGGATTACCCACCCAGAATGCATCACCTGCATGGGTTCTACCAATGAGGATTATCCACACAGAATGCATCCTCTCCCTGGCTTCTACCAATGAGGATTATCCACGCAGAAGGCATCACTTATCTGGGTTCTACCGATGAGGATTACCCACGCAGAATGGTATTACCCACGCGGAATGCATCACCTGCCTGGGTTCTACCAATGAGGATTATCCACGCGGAATGCATCACCTGCCTGGCTTCTACCAATGGGAATTATCCATGCGGAATGCATCACCTGCCTGGGTTCTACCAATGGTGATTACCCACGCGGAATGCACCCCTGCCTGGGTTCTACCAATGGGGATTATCCACGCAGAATGCATCACCTGCCTGGGTTCTACCAATGGTGATTACCCACGCGGAATGCACCCCTGCCAGGGTTCTACCAATGAGGATTATCCACTCGGAATGCATCACCTGCCTGGGTTCTACCAATGAGTATTTCCCACGGGGAATGCATCACCCGCCTGGTTCTATCAATGAGGATTACCCACGCGGAATGCATCACCCGCCTGGCTTCTGCCAATGAGGATTACCCATGCAGAATGCATCACACGCCTGGCTTATACCAATGAGGATTACCCGCGCAGAATGCAACACTCGCCTGGGTTCTACCAATGAGGATTACCCACGCAGAATGCATCACACGCTTGGGTTCTACCAATGAGGATTACCCATGCAGAATGCATCACCCGGCCAGGTTCTACCAATGGGGATTACCAACGCGGAATGCATCACCCTCCTGGCTTCTGCCAATGAGGATTACCCACGCAGAATGCATCACCCGCCTGGGTTCTATCAATGAGGATTACCCACGCGGAATGCATCACCCTCCTGGCTTCTGCCAATGAGGATTACCCACGCAGAATGCATCACCCGCATGGCTTCTACCAATGAGGATTACCCATGCAAAATGCATCACTCGCCTGGGTTCTACCAATGAGGATTACCCACGCAGAATGCATCACCCGCCTGGGTTCTACCAATGAGGATTACCCACGCAGAATGCATCACCCGCCCGGCTTCTACCAATGAGGATTACCCAAGCAGAATGCATCGCCCGCCTGGCTTGTACCAATGAGTATTACCCACGCAAAATGCATCGCCTGCCCGAGTTCTACCAATGAGTATTACCCACGCAGAATGCATCAACTGCCCGGGTTCTACCAATGAGGATTACCCATGCAGAATGCATCACCTGCTTGGGCTCTACCAAAGAGGATTAGCCACACATAATGCATCACCTGCCTGGGTTCTACCAATGAGGATTACCCATGCAGAATGCATCACCCGCCCGGGTTCTACCAAAGAGGATTACCCATGCAGAATGCATCACCCACCCAGGTTCTACCAATGAGGATTACCCACACAGAATGCATCACCCACCTGTGTTCTATGAGGATGACTACTTCCCTATTCTTGGCACTACTGCACTAGCTCTATATGTCAATAATGTACATGCTTTTATAGTTGAGTGTATGGCCGTCATAGGTTCATCCTTGCTTTCTCCAGTTTTGCTTTGCACAGTTAGCAGGAAGGCAAGGTGCCTGGTGGCATTCCAAGGTGACTCCTTACCCGGCCATTGCCTTTCTGAATCCCCCTGTAGCCATGGGAGCTGGCTGGCTGACCTCGCATCCTTACCAGCAAAAGGGAAAAGCATGTCACATGGGCCTATAGACTGCTTTCCAATGGAGCAGATTTCATGATTTTGGGGACAAAATGGTGTATCGTTGTGTAATTGTGTGATAAGGCAGGAATCTGTGATAAGGCAGGAGCAAGGAAAGGAGATCAGAACTCCTTTCAAACCATCCATCGCCCTGGACGTGTAATGGCTCAAGCTGACTTTTTGTCTCAGGTTCATGCCCTTCCCGAACGTAAGGGCTCAGGAGAGAGGGTCTGTGATAAGGCAGGAATCTGTGATAAGGCAGGAGCAAGGAAAGGAGATCAGAACCAGCCCCAGACAGGTATGTGCGGTTACACCAGGCATCACAGCAAGGAGAGAGTAAAAGGGTGAAATCATGGGGGCTGGACCTGGATAGGTTTGACAGACACTTCTTTGGGCCAATAGAAAGTAATCTTTCAGGGCTGTAGGTACTTTCTTCTAATGTACTGGTCACTTTGTGTGTTTTGTTTTGGTCTTGACAGGAACCAGCTGTGTCAGAGGATGAGCCCTGCTATGAATGGGCATATTAGCATAACTGTTGCCGGAATGAAAATATAACGAGTTGCGCCTGTTGTGAATATTATGATAAGTTTAGCCCGTTAGCTGAGTTCGTGTTATGAAGTTGGAGAAACGAAGTTTGTAAGCAGTATTTCTACTAAGCGACGAATGAGCAGAGTGCAGAGCTCTGGTGTGGCTAACTGTCGAAGCGGCACAGCGAAGTAGCAGGCACAGCGAACCCGCTCGAAACCCACACCAACTTGAAGGAGGAGTTTCGGCCGTACCTTTAACGAGTCCCGTTGGCTGGAAGAGGGGGGCCCGTCGTACGTAGTGAACGAGCCAAAAGACAGCTGTCGGAGGCAGGCCGCCTGAACAGCTGACGGCTGCGAACAGGAGGCGGAGCTGAGGTCCGCGTATCTCTGCAAAGAAATCAGATGGCAGACCTTCAATCAAGTAAGAGGAGGGAGAGGGAGAGAAAACGTTCTTGTGAAATGAAGACGCCGGAGTGAACCATCCGCGTACGCTAGCAGTAATACCAGCTAGGCGATGATAAAGGCCAGAGGCCTATAATTCTGCATTGTCAAGTGGACCTTCCAAGGCCCAGATGAGCATGCAATGAATCTGATGCCAAGATAATAGAGTCAAGGTGGAAACCTAGTTAAAGGAGAGGGACTAAAAGGGACAATGGCAAAGTGTCGTCTCTAGAAAGTTCATGACCAGTGTTGTTAAAGTTATGGTCAAGGATCATTTAAAGTAAGCACAAGCACATTCAATAGAAACTTAAGGGAGAGTACAGTACAATCCCTAATTTTCCCTGAAGGCAAGATAAAAGACTGATCAACCTGATCTCAGAGGATTGTATAACAGACTTTGCCAGTCCACGAACTGTGCGAGAGAGAGAGAGGAAAGAAAACCTCGAGGAGAAGTTCTTTCTGACATACGACTTTCCCTGTTTGGTTCTGAACTTATTATTGAATAAACCCAGTTGATTCAATCCAAGTCTGTGTTGTGGTTTGTCCGAACCCGAGATTTGTGACAAATTGTAAATTGTAATTGGTTATTTATAACGCACTTAATACCCAGAGGTTTCTAAGCACGGACCCAGGGATCGAACCTGTATTGTTACATGACGTCTTGCTTTCAAGGCGAGCACATTGCCCCTGAGCTATCCTCCCGAGACTGTGCGAGCGTTAGTGGACCGGGAGGCTGCCACCTAGAATTCCGGTTTTGTTGCAGTGGCACTCACATAGATCATCTAATTTGACAGGCAGATATGTAATCTCACCAGCCAATCATTGCACCAGAAATCAGAGCATAGCAGACTGGCATTTCCTACATGGTGCTTCTAGTCACTGAAGTTGCTAGGAGCCTTGAGAGTTTTACCCCAAATGAGAATGATTGAAAGTTCTTTGCTAGGCGCGGTTATCCTATTTGATTGAGTCTTGCACAACAACCACAATTCTCTTTTTCACGGTTTCTTGGAGCTTCTGTGTATGTAAGCAGTGGGCTAGGGGACTAAAACAGGGCCAGAATGCTTTGTTGCATTATTGATGTGTGCAGCTTTACAATGGCAATGACTTGTCCAGAGCAGTGTTTAATTTGCACTCCTGGTTGCTAACGTAAATTGTGTAGTTGGCTCTGGTGTCTGTTGGAATGGTGTTTAAGGAGTGTAGTGAGTTGTGTTGGTATATCTTTGATGGATAATTGGTATAGGGTCTCACCAACCAGCCATTTGGATTTGTACATTATGTAATTGACATCACGGATGATGCTGTGTGCCGTCATGACATGTTGCTCGTACTGATTTTGTAAGAACGTTCAGCGGCAGCAGAGAGCTTTGCTGGCGCATTTCTATTTTTGTGGAAATAAAACCTTGTTCTCCTTGCAAGATGTGGGCTGGGCCTCTTTCCCCAGTGAGTTGCATTTTTTCTAGGGTAAGCTTTGAGGGGCTTCTCTCCAGAACTCTCAGACGACTGCTTTTAAAAAACACAGGCAGGCACTCTGAGTGCAACGACTGATGGTAAGGCTTGGTTAAAGCGAGCACAAAGGGTTCCCATGAGGAGGTGTTATCAGCGGGGAGGGGCAGGAACTAGGTGGGAATGGCCACATGGATTAGCATGGCCATGGGCAGTCAATGGGTGGGCAAATACCCAAACAACACCTACAAGCTCTATGTCCCTCCTCATATGCTATTTCTCCCCATCTGCACTCGAATGCAATAGTTTTGGCATGTAGGTGGTGCAAGCGCCACCTAATAGCCTAAACTAAAAAGGGGTACTGGCAAGTGTGACGATCATGGGATACAGCAGGACAGATCTATCCCTCAAAGATGTGTGTCTCCCTCTTTCTGCATAATGTCATCTGTGACTGCAACTTGCAATATATGGAGGTTGACCCCTACAAGGGGCGCAGTAGATGTATCCTTGTGTTTTTTATTGGGTTCATGTTATCATTACTGAAGCAAGAGTATACACATATGGAATGTCAAATACCTCCTATATTGAAAACAGCACCTAATTATGAGTTTGGACGGCATGGGCTACTTACAGCATGCAGTCCAAATAAATTGGGCCTCATTGCAAGTTTGGTGGCATTATGGTGGTAAATCTGTTGAAATACCACCAAACAGAATTACCACCACTTGGTCCTGAGAATGGGGGTAGGGGGTGTACACAGTTCTGAGTCTTCAAACCTGTCTTCCCAATGCCTGCTGTGTAGCGTCACCAGGGCTTTAACTGGGGTAAGAAATGGAGGGTGGCGGGGGGCCTCATTTGGGGGCCTGGCTTGCGGTATGGGCGTGGCCTAAAAAAGTGCACAAACCATTTTAAGGTACACAAACAAATATATAAATGCATGTTAGCATTTATATATTTGTGTCCTTACATTATTATGATTTGTGTACTTTGCAAGCCATCTTTTATAAACATAAAAATATGTAATCGTTTGTGTACTTGAAGATGGCTTGAAAAGTACACAAACCATAATAAGGTACGCACACAAATGTATTACATTTATATATTTGTGTGCGTACCTTATAGTTTGCGTACTTTTCAAGTCGTCTTTTTTAAAAATGTCTATGTTTATAAACGATGGCTTGAAAAGTACACAATTCAATCCATCTTTTATAAAGCTTTGAGGACGGGCCTGAGGCGTCTTTGTCCGTCGGCAAAGTTTTATAAAAGATGGCTTGAATTGTGTACTTTTCAAGCAATCATTTATAAACCTCGAAATATGGCACTGAGTCCCCAGGTTCGCCGAGGGTCAAAGACGTCTCGGTGACCAGGGGAGGGAGAAACAAAAGGACAGTCACTTCCTCTGATGAACTCTCGCGCGAGGGGTCACCAGAGGAAGTGACAGTGACTGACAGAAATGCCAGCCATTGATGGCACTCCTGTCAGCTTGCCTGACTTAATGGCGGGCAGCAGAGACGGGATAATGTGTCCCGCCAATGTAGTGGTGGGACCGGAGCGGGGTATGGGGCCCCCGTGGGGCCCCGGCTCAGCCTCACATTCTGGAGACTCACAGGGTCCGTGTGGCCCCGCCCCAATTAGAGCACTAAGCGTCACCCATCAAGCCATTCAGCTGGCGCGGAAAGTCTGTTTTTTTAAGCAATAGTTGTACCTTCCTGTTCTTGCAAATCACTTTTCTTCATTGGGCCAGGTGCAGTTCACCCTAGAATCGGGGGAGGGGGCAGAGCCTGGGTGTGCTTTTGTCTATCCAGACAGAGGTATCCTGGGGGAATTCCGGACCCAAGTGGAGCTTGCCTTCCTTCCTCCCCAGACAATGGTCCATGCCTAATCAGTCGCAGCCTTGTCAATGTTATGCCCAACCTAGCACGCCGAGGCGGCCCCGAGCCTCACACAGCATTCCCCGGCCCCCTGCTCGGCCCCAGGCCCTTCGGAACACCCCTGGGTATATCTGGGTGCCATTTCGAAGCCCCTATTAAGGACGCACCTGAGAGGATTTGAACAGATTTCGTTTGTATAGCGCTTCCTGTTTTTGTATTCGTTTTTGTGCTCTTGGAGACGAATTTCACACGGTTTGTAGACAAAGAAGAGCAACTTCCGTGGACACAGGCCTGCCTCAATGCGGGCAGAATTCAGTGCGTTTTTACTCTTAAGCCAATCACCCTCATGAGTCTAGACCTGCTTCAGAGAGTGGAAAATCTTGCTTATTTTTTATTTTTAAATGTTTTTATTGGCATTTCTTAAATTGACATGGTGCCATCAATGTGCATGATTGCCAACATATAGTATATAACACAAGTATAAGAACATTATAACCGAACAATAGCCAACAGTAACTGCCTCCAAATGTCTTTCATCCTATTAGTTGCATCCCTTTAGAGTAGGATAATTTATTACGCGTTCCTTTAGCTTTTATATTAGGTGCATTTAGAGCTGTGTGGAGTTACCAAAAATAAAACTTCTAACACTAAACAACAACAGTCTACATGTGGAAAGGGCATCTGGCTCAGGTGGGTATGTCACCGATAAAAGTTCCATTTCTCGGGGAGTGAAGGGGATAGTGATCGGGATGACATCGTCTGTGTTTCAGGCTTGAGTTCGGGGGTAGTGAGAGTAGTACAGTTCTTCAGGGGGGTTTATGATCTGCGCTGAAGTGTATGTCTCGCAGGAGGGCCTTCCAAGAGTCAAGGGTGCCACTCGACATGTCTCCTCCATAGGAGACTCCATCCTGCCAGGCTCTGGTTTCGGCTGCGGTCCATCTCTCCAATTCTCTCAACCAGCGCTCATGTCTCGGTCCCCCTGGTGTCTTCCATGCCATGGCTATGGTTCTCTTCGCCAGTATGCATGCGATATCCATCAGCTTTATGACGTGTTTGTATTTGCTTGGCCTAGGGTAAGTCCCTAATAGGCATTCTCCGGGAGTCCACGCATATCTGCTTATTCCGGCATCTGTGCAGGTCTGTCGAACTCTGGACCACAACGCCCTTACCTTGGTGCAAGTCCAGAACATGTGGATGAGATCAGCCCCGTCACTCCCACACCATGGGCATGCTGAGGAGGCCTGTTTGTTGAAGGAGGCCACCCTGTGCGGGGTCATGTACGTCCGGTGTAGGACGTTTAGTTGTATCTGGCCAAATCTAGAGTTCCTCGAGACCTTCTTGGGGTATAAGAGTACTCTCTCCCATTCTTTGTCTGTGAGTGCAGTTTCGAGATCCACTTCCCACTTCGCCTTTAGCGCAGGGCTTTTGGGATTAGGTTTGTCATTGAGTCTTTTATACAATCGGGAGACGGGTTTCCAGCCATCTGTAAGGTCATGCATTTCTTGCAACAGTGGGTCCGGGGTGGGTTCCTCTGGCCAGCTGCTCCAGTTTTTCTTGGCGATATGTTTGATACGATGGTACCAGAGAAATTGGCCCCTCGGTAGCCCTTCGTTGGTCTGCAAAGATTCAAAGTCCCTGAACTCGCCATCCTCAAACATATCTCCCCATGTGTAAATTCCAGCGTCCTCCCATCTCCTGGCTATTGAAAGGTCCGTTTGTGTTTTGCATGTGTCAGCCAGGATGGGGTTGTCTGGTGAGTAGGGGTGTTTCGCTTGCATAATGTAGCAAGTTCTGGACCAGATCCGCCTTCCAAGTTCGACAATCATGGGGGCACCAGATTTCTGTTGTAAAGGGTTCCAAAGCGTTTCTCTGGGGAGTACTTCGGAAGACGCTTGCCGTATCAGTCCCAGCTCAGCCGATTGCTCGTCTGAGATCCACTTAGTCACATGGCTGAGTTGTGCCGCAAGATAATACAGCTGGAGATCTGGGAGTTGTATTCCTCCTTCCTTATGCGGTAGGGTTAGGGTGGCTAAGGACAATTTGTGTCTGGTAGGTCCCCACAGGAAGTCTTTGATGAGTGACTCCAGTTTCTTGAAGAATGGCGGTCTAACGTAGTGGCATATGTTGACAAAGAAATATAAGAAACGGGGAAGAACTATCATCTTGATAATTGCTGCTCTTCCTACCATCGCAAGGGGGAGTTTTGACCAAAATTTCATAGATCTGCGGAGATTGGATAATGCTGCTTCAGTATTGTGGTCGTGTGTGATCTCTGGGGTGTGGCCCACATTGATTCCTAAGTACCGGAACTTGTCGATTTGCCACTTCATCCCTATATTCGGGAGTTCTGCCTCATCGAGGCCTCTCAAGCTGGCCAAAGGGAAAGCTGAGGACTTCAGTCTGCTGAATTTGATCCCAGAGTATTTTGCGAAGTTGTCTAGTACTTCCAGTGTGATTGGTGCGTTAGCTTGGGGATCCCTCAGGTATAGCAGTACATCATCCGCGTACAGTGATATTATATTGTGCTCGTTGCCTACCGAGATGCCTGCATCAAAAAACTGTTTCCTGAAGTATATGGCAATCGGCTCCAGACCCAATATATATAGCATGGGCGACAGCGGACACCCTTGTCTGGTGCCCCTCTGTATTTTCCAGGATCCAGACACCATGCGGCCAGTCTTCACTCTTACTACGGGAGAATTGTAAAGCACTGTGATCCATCTGATGAATCCTTCGCCAAACCCAAACCCTCTTAGTACCTCGATAAGCCACTCCCAGTAGATGGAATTAAAGGCCTTAATGGCGTCGAGCGACAAGATCGCCAGATCCTCTTCGCTCTCACGGGTTTCGGCCATAACATGCTGGAGTCGTCTCAGGTTGGCCGTGGTGTTGCGCCCTGGAACAAAGCCATTCTGATCTTCGTGTACGAGGGACCCGACCACCCTAGCAAGTCTGCAGGCCAGTATGGTGGTAAGAATCTTGCTGTCATAATTTAACATGGCCAAAGGGCGGTAGGAGTCACAATCGTTGGGTGGTTTGTTTTGTTTAAGCATGGGGATTATTATCGTCTCCTTCATTGTGTTAGGTAAGACCCCATTTTCATAAGCCTCCTGATAAACCCCGTGGAGAATCGGGGTGAGAATGGCTTCATACGTTTTGTAGAATTCGGGCGGAAGGCCGTCGCTTCCTGGGGCCTTGCTGGTAGCCAGTGATCTTATTGCTGCAGACACGTCTTCAGCCGTGATTTCCAATTCTAATGCTTCTCTTTGTTCGCTGGATGTTCTTGGGAGGCCTATCTCATCCAATGTGTCTCTAATATCCTCCCTGGGTATTTGTGTGTCATGGGAGTATAACGTGGAGTAGAATTCGGCAAACGCTTCATTGATACCCAGTTGTGTCCTGTGTCTTATCCCTTTTTCATCGAGTATCTCCGTTGGGAGGTGTTTGGGGCGTTCTCGCTTGCACAGCCAAGCCAGTAGCCTTCCGGGTTTGTCGGACTCCCTGTGGGATCTAGTGGTGTATGTTGCAAAATCAAACTTCTCCAGTCTATCCCAGGAAGCTTGGCATTTCTCACGGGCTTCCTTCAGTCTCCCTTCAGCCTCTGGTGTAGTGATTGAGGTGGATTCCAAGCGTAGGATCTCCTCCTCTTGTGCTTCGAGATCGGCTCTCAGTTGTCTACGAGTGCCCCCAGCTTTGGATATTATTTCTCCTCTGATTACTACCTTCATGGCCTCCCACAATGTGCTCCAGGTGGACACTGAGCCTTTGTTAATATCAATATATTCCTCAAGTTTTTCGGCGAGGTCTTCTTTAAACACAGGGTCAGCGAGGGTCGCCGTGGGCATTCTCCACATAGGGATTGGAGGTCTAGGTCTTTCGATTTGCCATTGCATGACCAGTGGGGAATGGTCAGAGATTGATCTTCCCAAGTACGTCGTGGTTTCAACCAGTGAGGCTTGTTCTCTGTCGACAAACAAGTGGTCGATTCTTGTGTAGACCTTGTGTGGGGCCGAATAGTAGGAGTAGTTCCTTTTTTCGGGATGCTGCTCCCTCCAGATGTCCACCAAGTCAAGGTGTTCCAGTGCGTCTGTCAGGGCAGACGTAGCGGGGTTTCTTGGGTGTGGGGGTGGCGTGGACCTGTCTTTAGAGCCATCTATGACACAATTAAAGTCCCCTCCCCATATGAAGGTCTTATTTCGGTGGGGTGTCATTCGTGAGCACACCGCCTTGAGGTGCGAAGGTATTCCATGTTGTGGGAAATATGAATTGACTAAACAAATTGGAGTCTGTTCAATAGTACCCCACATTATCACGTACCTTCCTTCCTTGTCAGATTCAAATCCTTGTAATTGGAATGGTACATTCGGGTTCACCCAGGTGAGCACTCCCCTCGAGTATTTGGAGTAAGATGATCCTCTCCCGGTCCCAGCCCACTTTTCGATTATTTTAGACATGGCTTCCTCCGTGAGATGTGTCTCTTGCAACATTGCAATCGATATTTTCTTCCTGCGGAGATAGGACTGTATTCGATTCCGCCTCAAGTATGAGCTCATCCCTCTCACATTCCACGTCATTACTTTGAGATGTGACGCCATCGGGGCGGTGTTTCGGGCCCAGCGGGCCACTCTTCGACGGGAGTCTGGATCAATCCTGGTCGTGAGTTATGATACAGCAGGCGGAGGTAGTCCGGTTCCACACCCCCGGAGACATAATGTGCTTCCTTCTTGCCCATTTTCGACTTCTGTGACATGTAGACTGTGTAACTAACAAAACAATTAACAAAACTCAAACTGGTGCGCCCAGCGATTACATCGTCATGGTGATGCTCAGGCGCTCTCAAGCCGTCAGGACCCATCCGGGTATCGGGCGTGAGGTAGGTTAGGCAGGTGGTTAGCCCGACCTAGGTTGTTTGCGGGGGATAGGTCTGTTGCCTGGTGGCGAGGCCGAACGAGGGCCGTTTCTATGTAGCTGACTGTTAGCTGGATTACCTTCCGTGGTCCGGCCACCTGTGGTTAGTGTGTCCCTCCTTGGGGTCTTATCTCATGCGGTCTGGGGAGCGTCCGTCCCTTCTGCGAGGTTGTTATCTTCTAGCCACATATTGGCGGCTGTTGGATTTTCCAGAAATATCGCCCTTCCCTTGTAGATGACCTTCAATCTCGAGGGGTAGAGAAGCATGTATTTCAGGTTTAGCTGTCTCAGCCTCGCTTTCACTGGTACAAATGAGTTTCTTTCTCTCTGAACTTTCTGAGTATAGTCAGGGTAGATAGCGATTTTGGAGTTACCCCGTTCTATTGGGCCTTCCTCTCTGGAATACCTCAGTATGGTCTCCCTGTCCTGAAAATTGAGTATTTTGGCGATTATGGGTCGTGGGTGTGAGCCAGGTGGAGGCCTCTTCTGGAGTGACCTGTGCGCTCTTTCGACTGAGAACCCTTGGGTTAGCTTCGCTGCGCCAATCTCCTGTAGAATCAGAGACTCAGTGTAGGCCGTTGGATTCGGGCCTTCGCTTCCCTCGGGCACCCCCAATATTCTGATATTTCCCCTTCTGGCCCGACCCTCTGCTTCCTCGCATCTTGTCTCTAATGCCGACACCTTCCTCTCTAGGTCTATGACTTTGGCCTTCAGGGCTACGGTGTCTTCGGTCGTTTCGCAAATGGTTGTCTCAGCGTTTCTCACCCTCTCCGACAAGTTTCTGGCATCGTGGCGTATAAGTTGGATGTCGGATCTGAATTCCTCCATTTTAGTGTCTATGTGTGTTCTTAGCGAAGCTATAGCCTCCATTACTTGGGTATGGTTGTCGGCTGTTTCACTCTCTCTGGCCTGTGCCGGTTCGGGGGTGGGCGGGAGAGTTTGCGTAGATGACTTGGATTTAGTGGAAACATACGAATCCATGGTAGCTGGTTTCCCTTTGTTCCTGGCAGCCATCATCAAGTCGTGAGTTGTCCGACGTGCTGCAGAGGTAAGGCGTACAATTTGTGGGGTGTGCCAGGCTTAGTACGTTAAGACAGGATTATGTCCGACGGCTCAGAGAGTCAGAAGCTGGCTTCCCGTGTCTTGGGCCCGATTGCGTATGCTTGGTCGTCGAGGGTCTATTGGACAGCCACCAGGGCGAGGCCCATAGCATCTACTGGATGCGTCTCAGGGAACGCGTATGGTGGGCGCAACGGGTGATTCCCTCCAGCTCCTCACCTGAACCATCCGCCTCCGCTCGGTGAGGTCGGGTAATCAGAGGTCCGCCGCCTCGCTGCCCTCGGGTCGCTCGTCTCTCCGGTCGCAGTCTCGGTATCCGGGCAAGTGTGTTTGGCGTGGCCGCGACGGGAAGGAGTTCCGGACGGGAGACTCCGGGCCTCACGGACCGCTCCCCCAGTTCCAGGCAGCTCGCGGTCCGCGCCGACCCCAATCCCCTCGGGGTATGATCCTCACAGCGGTCCCTGTTGCGGCGAGGGGGGCTCCGAGTGTTCCAGTACGAGGAGCGCCCTTAGGAGCGGTGGCGGTTGGCTTCGCCTCCGAGGAAGGCTGCATTCATCGGCGATCCGCCATCTTGGATGTCGTCAAGGACGGGTAGGGGGGACCGGTTCGAGTGCGGTCCCTCGCGTCCTGTTGATCCGTTTTTTCAGCGGAACAGCACTGCTTTGTCGGGAGCCGTTTCCTCCTTCCTCGGGGTCGCCTTTCCGTCTCCGAGAGTGTAGGTTAGGTCGGCAACAGGATCTAGAAACGGCGCCTCGGCCGGAGCTCGGCAATTCAGCCTCTGTGCGCCATGAGCTCCAGGCCACGCCCCCGAAAATCTTGCTTAAAACACAGTAATGTTGAACAGCATTATATCGTGTTAATGGCTTTTATGCAGCGCTCCGCTGCCATTCGCGTGGCCTTTAGGCGCTCTGGTGGATCTGGGTGCGTTACGTTAGTAGAGAAAGGGGGTAAATACAAGGTAGCTTTACTGTTGTGTTGGTGCATGCAGCCAGGAAGCACCCTGAGCTCTGCGCAGGGGTCTACTTCCGGGTGCTCTCTGCTAGGAGACCTCGAGGAACCTGTGTCCAGACAGGATCCTCGTGTGCCCCTAGAGTGGGGGTGTGCTGGTGGGGACTGTATCTATTGCAGAGGGGTGGTATTGTGGTACTTGATGTCTATTGGGAAGAGTGTCTAATTGCCATACGTGGGTGACGTAGGTGGTATACTTCCTGTGTGCTGAAAACTAGAATGCGAGCACGTCAGTGTGGGGAGCATGTCCGTGTGGGGAGCAGGTCAGGCTCGGGAGCAGTCAGTGTAGGGAGCATGTCAGTGTAGGGAGCAGTCCATATGGGGAGCAGTTAGAGTAGAGAGCATGTCAGTGTAGGGAGCATCAGGGGCGTTGCTAGGGGGGGCTAAGGGGGCTATAGCCCCTGATCTTTTGGTTGTAGCCCCGGATAGAATCTCAGGAGCTACAGCCAGAAGACTAGCTAGCCCCCAGTCCCAACAGTTCTGACATTAGCTTAGCCCCGGGTCTTTTCCAGACCTAGCAACTCCCCTGGGGAGCATGTCAGTGTAGGGAGCATGTCAGTGTGGGGAGCAGTCTGTGTAGGGAGTAGTCAGTGTGGGGAGCAGTCAGTGTGGGGAGCAGTCAGTGTAGGGCGCATGTCAGTGTAGGGAGCAGTCAGTGTAGGGAGCATGTCAGTGTAGGGAGCAGTCAGGGTGGGGAGCATGTCAGTTCAGTGTAGGGACATGTTATTGTAGGGAGCATTGCAGTGTAGGGAGCATTGCAGTGTAGGGAGCAGTCAGTGTGGGGAGCATGTCAGTGTAGGGAACATGTCAGTGTAGGGAGCATGTCAGTGTAGGAAGCAGTCAGTGTGGGGAGCATGTCAGTGTAGGGAGCAGTCAGTGTGTGGAGCAGTCAGTGTAGGGAGCAGTCAGTGTAGGGAGCGTATCAGTGTAGGGAGCATATCAGTGTAGGGAGCATGTCAGTGTGGGGAGCAGTCAGTTTGGGGAGCATGTCATTGTAGGGAGCATGTCAGTGTAGGGAGCAGTCAGTGTAGGGAGCATTGCAGTGTAGGGAGCATGTCAGTGTAGGGAGCAGTCAGTGTAGGGATCATGTCAGTGTAGGGAAGAGGCAGAGTAGGGAGCAGTCAGTGTAGGGAGCAGTCAGTGTGGGGAGCATGTCACTGTAGGGAGCATGTCGGTGTAGGGAGCAGTGAGTGTAGGGATCAGTGAGTGTAGGGAGCATTGCAGTGTATGGAGCATGTCAGTGTAGGGAGCATTGCAGTGTATGGAGCATGTCAGTGTAAGGAGTCAATGTGGGGAGCATGTCAGTGTGGGGAATATGTCAGTGTAGGGAGCAGTCAGTGTAGGGAGCATGTCAGTGTAGGGAGCATGTCAGTGTAGGGAGCATGTCAGTGTAGGGAGCAGTCATTGTGGCAAGCATGTCAGTGTAGGGAGCAGTCAGTGTGGGGAGCAGTCAGTGTAGGGAGCAGTCGGTATAGGGAGCATATCAGTGTAGGGAGCATGTCATTGTATGGAGCATGTCAGTGTAGGGAGCAGTAAGTGTAGGGAGCATTGCAGTGTAGGGAGCATGTCAGTGTAGGGAGCATGTCAGGGAACAGTCAGTGTAGGGAGCATGTCAGGGAACAGTCAGTGTAGAGAGCATGTCAGTGTAAGGAGTAGTCAGTGTGGGGAGCATGTCATTTTGTAGGGAGCATGTCAGTGTAGGAAGCAGTCTGTGTAGGGAGCATTGCAGTGTAGGGAGCATATCAGTGTAGGGAGAATGTCAGTGTAGGGAGCATGTCAGTGAAGGGAGAATGTCAGTGTAAGGAGTAGTCAGTGTGGGGAGCATGTCATTGTATGCAGCATGTCAGTGTAGGAAGCAGTCTGTGTAGGGAGCATTGCAGTGTAGGGAGTGTATCAGTGTAGGGAAAATGTCAGTGTAGGGAGCATATCAGAGTAGGGAGCATGTCAGGGTAGGGAGCAGTCAGTGTGGGGAGCATGTCATTGTATGGAGCATGTCAGGGTAGGGAGCAGTAGGTGTAGGGAGCATTGCAGTGTAGGGAGCATGTCAGTGTAGGGAGCAGTCAGTGTAGGCAGCATGTCAGGGAACAGTCAGTGTAGGGAGCATGTCAGTGTAAGGAGTAGTCAGTGTGGGGAGCATGTCATTTTGTAGGGAGCATGTCAGTGTAGGAAGCAGTCTGTGTAGGGAGCATTGCAGTGTAGGGAGCGTATCAGTGTAGGGAGAATGTCAGTGTAGGGAGCATGTCAGTGAAGGGAGCATGTCAGTGTAAGGAGTAGTCAGGGTGGGGAGCATGCCAGTGTGGGGAGCAGTCAGTGTAGGGAGCATGTCAGTGTGCGGAGAATTGCAGTGTAGGGATCAGTTAGTGTAGGGAGCATGTCAGGGTAGGAAGCATGTCAGGGTAGGGAGCATTCAGTGTAGGGATCAGTCAGTGTAGGGAGCATTGCAGTGTAGGGAGCATTGCAGTGTAGGCAGCAGTCAGTGTAGGGAGCAGTCAGTGCAGATCCCGATGGTCAGCTGGGAATGCACCCGCAGCAGCTTGGCCCACGTCTTGGTAGCGCTTCACCTCTGGTAAGGTAATTGTGAGAAGTTCTGAGGCACCCTGGATTGGGATGGTGTTCCTCGCAGGGGGCAGCATGCAGGGCCTGGTCCTCAGATTGGGCGGAAGACTTATGAAAGCAGAGGGCAGAGGGCATCAAGTCAACAGTGGAGCGAAATCACCTGACTGGAAAATACCAAGACCCAAAAGGCCCAACAAGGCAACTCGTGATCTTCTCTCACCCTCTGACTACAGGCAGCTATGGACAGCTCCCATTCCCTTTCTCACTAAACCACTCCTAAACCCTCCGTCCACCAGTCTGTCCCTTTCTCTCCCCCTCTCTCTATCTCTGGCTTTCTCCTCTTTCTTTCTCTCTCGCTCAGGCTCTGTCACTCTCCCTCCTCTTTCAATAGCTCAAATAGGAGCATTGCACATCGTTTGCAGCAAGGATCAGCGAATTGGCAGATGAGAGGGGGAAGTCTGAGGACCCCACTCATTACCCTAAGCAGAGTGCCATGTTCCATAGTGTGTTGGTTGGCAGGCGGAGAGCAGCCCCAACCCCTCTAACTTGCCCAGGTCATAGGCTCGGAGAAACTTTCTAGGACTTTTGCCTGTCAAGGAAACCCATTGTATTTGTCAGGCATTCGTCAAGCAAACATGTCAGCGGCCAGAATCCTTGGCCCCTCCTCTAGAAGTCTACCTCAGCATCTCCAAAACTTCCCAACCCCCTCCCAGTCAACACACAGCCCCGCAGGCCACATAACCCCTGCAGCCGTCCATTTGCCTTTACTCCCAATTATCTTTGCGGATGCACACAATGTTTTTTTCCCTATGAATTGGCATGACACAAGATTTCAATTGGCAAAATTGGCCGCAGTTTTATTTCCATGACAACAGAAGTATTTGTACACAATAGTGACCTCATTCTGTACGTGTGGCGCTTGCTTGCCGGATTTCCTTTGCTTCCCCCTATACTTGGTATAGTAGGCCCCCAACTCCCCCGACCCATTGTACCTGTTCCTATCCTGCCCGTGCAGGGGTCCGTGGGTGGGGAGAGCGCCGTTTGTTTTGGGGGGGAAGCTGAGCCTTATTTGTTCCTACCAGACGCCCCCGCCGTTTAGGCCCCCAAGAGGCGCTGGTCCAGAAGAGCGAAGACCCATTCCGTTTCCTTCTGGCTCGTCCGGAGTCTATCATTTGTGCTTGGTTGCCCAAACACTGCCACGCCAACCGGTGGGTTCCCGCCCACCGTTGGCTCCCTCCTTCCTCATTCCTTCTCACAACTCCAGCAATTTGGTGCAAATGTTCCAGAAAAAGAGCTCCATTCCCTTTGGGGACAAGTGCACCCCATCGGCTAAGAAATACTCGGGGGTCTTCCCGTCAATCATGCCATGCCTGATCTGATGGAAACCTCTGCCCCTGCAGAATTTGGCAACTGCCCCGTTCAGCTTCCTCCTCGATTTCTCTACCGCCAAATGGTTCTCTGCCCCTCTCCATTGCGCCCGAGGAATCACCTCGGACCAGATGATCTCTGTCTCCTCCACCTGTGCCGATATTTCCTGTAATGAGTTTGTGATGTCTCTCAGCAAGACCCCCCTCCCTAGGCTGGTCAGGTCATTCCCTCCCAAGTGTATCACCAACACATCCGGCTTCCGCCGCTTATTTAGCAGTTTATGCAATTGCCCTTTCAGCTGGGCCCATTTCATCCCTGGCACCCCGTGCCACTCGATCTTGAATTCTCCTGCCGTCAAGATCTCTTGCTGCTGGTTCCAGCTCGCCTTTGCCCTTGAGATGAATGAGTGCCCCACCACCCATACTGTGCGTAGTTTCCTTTGGTGCACTGCTGGTAAATGACATGGAGGGAACAGCATGGTTATCTTTACACTTTCTCTGGCCTGACATAACGTTTATAACATCCTGACGACCATCTCCCCAATCTCTTAATGTCCTCCGCCCCCAGTCCCCCGACTGATACTGAGGTGGCGGCCCCAATCCGGAAAGAATGTGTCCCAAACTGGCGCCCTGCCAGACCCATTTTATCCAGACCTAGCGACATCACTTTCTTGAACTGAAAGCGGCTTAGTGCGGACGCATCCTTGTGCGTGAGCCATGGCGCCTCTGCCCCTGATGGCCGCCTCTGTCGCATAAAGTTTGCCGTTGCCGCCACCGGGCAAACCCTGCTCGCCTGAATGGCATGTACGGTCAGCGCCGCCCCCTTTCCTTTCTGATCCGTCTTTGACCTCCTCACATAAATGATGACCTGAGCGCTCCCCACTTGGATGTCCCTGACGCGCAAGAACCCATTCCCTTTGCCGTTCTTGTTTTCCGGCACCAGTTCGCCGATTCTGAGCGCCCCAAAAAATGCCACCGTAAAAGCAGCCGAGAAGAGCACACGCTCTGATTCCTCCTTACATACTTCCCCTAGACATTTAATTAATCCGTGCAATTTCCCAATATCGATTGGCCGCCTTTCATCTGGTTTTGTTATGTTTTGCCTCGCCCAGCCTTTCATGGCCAGCATGACGTAATGCTCCTTAGTGGGGTCCTTCTCCCCGTGCACTTTTGCATAATGTGCTATGGCCGCCAGGTTATAGCTTACCCACGCCCGGGTCTTCCCTGTTTTCCAGCACCAGCCTATGAATGCTCTCACCGGGTTCTCCCCGGGGTCCCCTGCTAGTACCTCCTCCTGGAACTGTGAAAACCGACTCCAACAAGCCCTGTACCTCTTGGTTGTACCGGGTGCCAGGGCAGTTTCTACCAATGCGGTCAGATCGCCCCAATCATCCCCCACCATTGTACCTCGAATGGGGTCATCTCCTCCCTTGCTTCGGGACAGCTCTCCCGGAACCGGTCCCACTGTAAACGAGACAAAGAATCAGCGGCCGTGTTTTTCACCCCTGGAATGTGCCGTGCTCTAACCTCGATGTTTAACTCTAACAAACTTCTGGTGAGTTCTCTGAGGAGCCTCAGCACCCTCGGGTTACTGGACGACCCTGTGTTAATGATCTGTACCACCGCCAAGTTGTCCGACCATAGCGTGACCTTAGAATTTTGCAGCTGGCCGCCCCACAACTTAAATGCAACCACTATGGGGAACAGCTCTAGTAACGTGATATCTTTCGTGACCCCTTCCTTATGCCATTCCTCCGGCCACGCCATGCCGCACCATCTGTCACCCAGGATAGCCCCAAAACCCAGGGACCCAGATGAATCCGTGAACAATTTGAGCCTCTGGCTGCTTGCCCAGTCTGCCCTCCAGATTGCCACCCCGTTGGATCTTGTCAGGAAGCTATCCCACATCCTGAGATCCTCCTTTACCTCTGAACCCAATCGGACGTGCTGTGCGGCATGTTGTAAGCCCACAGTTTTAAGCTCCACACTTCTGGCAAATGCCCTCCCCGCTGGTATCACTCTGCCTGCAAAATTGAGGTTTCCAGCCAGTGCTTGCAACTCCCGCAAGGTCGCTTTGTTTTTCCCCCTCAGCTCCTGAATCAAGCCCCTCAGTTTTTGTACCTTGTCCTGCGGGAGCCTACATTCCCCTTTAACTGAATCGATCTCGATCCCCAGAAATGTCAATGTCGTTGCTGGACCCACGGTCTTTCCTGGTGCTAGGGGGACCCCTAGCTGGTCCATTTTAATTTGAAATACCTCCATCAGGGATCTGCACTCTTCCGTCCCCTCCCTCCCCACGAAGAGAAAATCATCTAAGTAGTGCAACATTCCCCCACCTTTTTTCTCCCGTTTTACCGTAAACTCCAGAAAGGAGCTGAATGCCTCAAAATATGAGCAGGAAATGGCGCACCCCATGGGGAGGCATTTGTCATAGTATTATTTGTCCCCTAACTTAAAACCCAGCAAGTGGTGACTATCCTCGTGGATTGGTAATAGACGGAAGGCTGATTCTATGTCTGCTTTCCCCAACAATGCCCCTTCTCCTGCCGCTTTTACCATTAGTGTCGCATCCTCCAGGGAGGCGTACTGCACCCTGCACTGTTCCTCTGGGATGCCATCGTTCACTGATTGACCCTCGGGGAAGGATAGGTGGTGTATCAGGCGGAATTGGCCCTCTTCCTTCTTTGGCACCAATCCTAGCGGAGATACCACCAGATTGCTCATAGGAGGCCTAGTAAATGGGCCGGCCACTCTCCCCAGCCCCACCTCCTTGTCGACCTTCCTTTCTACTACCTCGGGTTTCTCCAGAGCAGATCGCAGGTTGGCCGTCTCCCTTCCCCTTTGAGTACCCGCCCCCGGGATCCTAAAGCCCCACCTGAACCCTTGCCATGGCAATTTTGCGTCGGCCTTGTTGTGGTACTCATTTAGATAGGGAGTCATGGCAAGAAGGCTAACTGGTGTGGGCAATGCCCCTTTAATCATACATTTGTCATTCATTGTTTCCCCAGCATTGCCTTGTTTTGTCGGCGCATCACTCAACGTTTCCTTTATTTTTTTGTTTCCCACCATCCCTGGGTTTAGCCTCTCCCGGAGTGGCCTTGCGGGGGCCCGTACCCCCGCCCCTCTGGTGCTTGTACCTGCATGTCTTCCCGTATGAGCAATACCCTTCTGCAAACCTCCAGCAGACTTCTTGCTCCCCCTGGTGGGCTGCTGCCCGGTACACCCAGGAGGAGGGCCCGCGAAAGGACCCTCTCCCCCGTTGCGGGAACCCGCCTCTGCCTCTCCCACCCCGAGACTTCTCTCCTAGTGGCTCGCCTTGGGGTTCCCTGCAGGGGACCACTTTGTCCATGTACCCCCCGACATCCATCTCGTCCCATGACATTGCTGGCCATATATGCATCTTTAATCTAAAGCCCCGGTCATACTCCAGCCATCCCTCGCCGCCATATTTCTGATATAAATCATGCACGTATTGCTCATATGCTATCATCGCCAGTGCATCCTGCGGGTACCTCTCCAACATTACTGACATATACATCCTATAAGCTTTCAGCCAGTTGTTAATGGAACGCTCCACCTTGGTGGCCTCCCTGTCCCTTTTCTCTTTTTCCTTTTCCGACAGTTCCTTTAGGCCTCCCCCCGTGGGGACGATCCCCAACAAGTCAAAGATGTCAATGAATTCCTTCCTCCACAACCTCTCCTTGACCCCCCATGGAATGTGCCACACCAAAGAATTCACCGTAGCCCGCATAGGTGCGAACCCTGGCATTGGCCTCCCATACTGGGTTGTCTGGCCCCACAATCCCCCTGTTTCCCCGCTGATCGGGCCTGCTGTTGACGGCTGAGCCGCGCTCAGCCCCCCTGTCAAGGCCGCTCCAGGCCCTGCCTCATTCTGCATCCCCTGAGCCCCTGCAGGTAACCCCGAAGCCAACTGCTGGGCCCCCCCCATGCTTACTGACGCCCTTGGTCCTTGGTTTGCCCATTCTTGACCCCAAGGGAGCCCCGCCATCTGCACTTGATGCCCGCCTACCATCGGTGGGCCCACACTAGGCAGCCCGACAGATAAGAAACCCCCGGGTGGTATCCCCTTCTTCTGAGGCAATTGACTTAGTCCACCCGACTGTGCCCAGCCTTGAGTGCTACCGCTGCACCAAGGCCCTCCCAGCCCTTGCGACGCCCCCGGATGCGTGGCTATACCTCCTTGAGACACTCCCCCTACCACAACACCAGTACTTGACACAACATTCGGCATTTGCCCCATTTTCCCCCATGCTTGCATGCATTCCATCACCATACCTTTTACCGTCTCCAGGGATGTTGTTCCTCCACCCGCGACATCCACCGTTCTGGTCGCAGGAGTGTTGGGTGGGCTCACTCGATTCCCTGGAGCCTCAGCAGGTGTAGGAGCCGTTAAGGCCGCATCCTCCTGCGCCCTCCCCTTCTGCCGTGGTCTCTTGGTGCTGCTGGCCTGCTCCTTGCTCGCTTTAGCCCTGGCCGTCATTGTCCTTTTCCTTTTGCTCCCCAGGGTCTCCTTGTCTTCTTCTTCCTCCCCCAGGCTGTGGATCTCGGCCTCGACCATGGTGGCCTCGCTGCCACTGTCCTGAAACATCAGAGGGGAGCTTTCCACCCTCTGGCTGCGCCCTTCCTGGCAAGGTTGGGCCACCATCCTGGACATCCAGTCTGGGCCATGGGTTGCTGCTGCCACCCTGGCCATTTCCATAAATGACGCCAGATCCATTGTTTGGCGGCCTCTCAATGGGTCAGCCACCTGCTTCCTGCTCCTCCTGGTCCGCTCGTTGCTGTTGCCCGTGTTCCTTGTGATCCTCGGGCTCTCGGGCTGTTCTGGTGCGCGCCTTATGATTTCTTTCCTTCGGAGGTAGGGCGTGGGCGTCTGCGTGCCCCTGCGCTGGCCCCTCCGCCCGGGATGCTTCTGTTCGTTTGAGAGGCGGGGGGGGGGGTGGGCTGGCGCTGGGCGGATGCGCCTCCGGCTGGTGTTCCCCCTGTCCTGTTCCGGCTGGGTCTTCGACCGGGTTGCAGCCCCGTGTGTCCTAGCCGCCTTTCCTTGCCCCTTGGCCCCTTGCCCTCCCACCGGCGCTGCACGCCTGTCCTCCGGCTGCTGCTGGGCGGGCTCACCCGCAGCTCCGCTCCGCCTTCGTCGCTTCGTTCCTGGTCCCGGGCTGAGCGCGCCTTCTCCCGCCGCGGCTCCCGATCGGCTGGGCTGTTCCTCCACGCCCGCCGGCTGTCCTTCACCGGCTGTGCGATCCCGCCTGCTGGTTCCTTGTGGTCGCTTCTCACCGCGTTTCCCGGCTCTGCCGCTGATCCTCCTTCCTTCTGCTGGGCGGGCGATCCAGCTGCCAGTCCTTCGCCTTTTCCTCCTGCCACCGCTTTGCGTTTCTCCTTCTCCCGACCCTCGGAGGTCCGATCAGCTGAGCTTCTAACGAAATTCCTTGCACTTGTCAGGTGGCGGCGACCGGGTCCCAGTGCAAGAGCGAGATGCCTGGTCCCTGGTCCCGCCTGATTATAACCTGCAAGCCCCGCCCCTTTCCTTTTGTTTCCCCTTCGTGGGCTTTTGGGCCATTCGGCTTTTGGCGCCGTTCCGCCCCTTTGTCCTTTGCCCTTCCGGGTGAGGGTCCCAGCTCCCGGCGGCATGACCCCGCAGGGGTTACCCTGCTGCCTCCTCCATTTTTTAGGACGTTTTCCGTCGTCAGCTCCACATTAATTCTGCCTTCCCCTAACCCCCCAACCACCCGCTTACCTGCAGCTCCATGACATGAAAAAGGAAAGATAAAATGTGGAGTGTGAATTCCACAAGCTAGGGTGACCAAACGTCCCGGTTTTGGAAATCACCCCCCGTCCCGGGGTCCCGGGAGTTTTTTTATTTTAAAAACCCGGTCCGGGGTTTGCCGAGACCCGATTTGGAAATCCCGTAATCGGTCCCGACTAAACTCTTCCTGAGTGAATGGGGGTGTGAAATGCTTTTCATGCCCCCATTTTCTCTTCCGTCCCCTTCCAGGCGCTCTCCTCCAACGAGAGGAGTGTGCCAGTGAGCACAGCCCCTCCCCGCCCCCCGCAACTAGCCAGTAACATAGAAGTAGGATAAAGTTGTATTTACTTTAGTCCTACTTCTATTTCTACGACCTGTCCCAGTTTTTTAAAAAACAAATATGGTCACCCTACCTCAAGCACCCCACGTGGCTGGGCGCACAGTTCCCTGGCTTAACAACACGGCTCCGCAAAATAATTCCCTACGGAAAAGACCCGGGAGAAAAGGGGCCTAAATATGGCACAGGGGCAGGTGTGGGTCTGATAAAGTACTCTGCTTCTTGCTCTCAAGTCACAGAGATGTGTTGCAAGGACAATGGCTACTTACAAGCCGTGTATTTCTCTAAAGGGGACCCCCACCAGTGCTCTGAAGTTAACCCTTGCTAGAGAGGCCTCCAAATATGGATCCGCCCAAAAAATAAATGTGATTGCGTTTGTGGAGCACATCACGGACCCACAAACTCACTGATTGCATTAGTTCCCTATAAACTGCTGACTCGGGTTTATGTTCTTTCACAGGAGCATTAAGCATTTGCCCTTTTCTGATCAGCGCCATGCTGTGATCACTCGATACTGCCTCCAGAGGCAAGTAAACTCTCAAAAACAACATCCACACTCCATGATCCTTTTCTTACCTGTACACATCTTTCTTGCGTGGTTTACCGCTCCGCCCCATTGTCCCTTTTCCCACTCTCCTGCTGTCCTTTTTCCATTCTCTCGAAGAACAAGGTCTGGATACCCCTGGCTGGCGCTCAATACGCTCCCCTGCAGACAAGACTCGGAGCTGTGAGATCACTGTGGCAGTACTCATAACTAGAGGTGCGAGTGCCATAGCCCGGCTCTTGCTCGGCTCGTCTGCCTTTGTGAAAGAAGAGTCCAACTGGAGTCGAGCTCATGCTCTGTTACAGTTATATAGTAAATGAAAGTGACCGTGCCATCCAGTGACCGGCACAAACATGGCACACAATCATGCACACAGTACTTTGGTTATCGCTTGCCTGCCAGGAGTTACATTTTGGTTCGAAACTAAATATGCAATGGGAGCAAGTGTGGTCTGAAGTGCACAACTGCAAACAGTGCAACCCGAAAACTTGGATTCCACGCTTGGCCAACCTACGTCATCCTGGACAAATACCTCTTCTTAAACGATAGGCATATTGCCTTTGGCTGGCGCAATTGGGATGACTTAAGAGTGGGTTTTTTAAATGCGGACTACACTAAAAGCTTCACTTAGGTATAATATATTAAACTACAGTGTTTTCTCCAAAGACAATACAAATATTGATCATTTATAATGTGCATACCACAGGCTGAAGTATCCTTTAACGTGTTGTGATGAATCGCGAGTATTCGCTCCTTCTCCCCAGTGGGGAGCCACCCCCTGTGAGGCTAGGGAGTTGAGCCCACTCCACAAAACCCTCCTTAGGAGTCTGGGCAAGAGGGACCTCACTGGGAGCGACTCCCCTGTAGGGGACAAGGGCTCCCGTTCCCATGAGGAACACCCTATACCATCTGCATACATGATACTGCCTGTAAACACCAGTAACAAGGTTTCCCTTCTATTGGCTTCAGGTAATGCTGGACAGAGTACGCCACCTGGAGAGAGACATAACACTGTGTGGAATATGGAACAGCCTGTAAGAGGAAAGAGTGAATCATGCAAAGAGAGAAAGAAGCATACGCAGGGGAAGCACTCTGACATACGCACGCATTGGAGGGGCAGAGAAGAATGGAGCCGCAGAGCCAACGGCAACCAGCGAGGAAGAGAACGCTGAAAAGTGGAGCAAGCACTGTACAGACGGGATTCACGGGAGCATCCCTAGTGGTGACATAACCACGAGGAGGTCGTGGTTGGTCGGGCACACGACTAACGACGCTGAGCCCAGAACAAGTTGGAGGAACAGACCCTCCCGTCAGCAAAGCTGTGCCGAGCGGTGCGAGCGAATGGAATGAGGGGGGCGAGCCCGGAAGAGAAGCACAAAACCAGATGCAGAGAATAGCCAAAGCAACTGCGTCCCACCTCCGAGCCCACTGAATCAGCCCACGCTAACTAAGGATACCCGGATGATTCTGACAAGGGGAGGCAATGGGTAGTGTGTGAACTTTACCGAAAGAACTGCAATATTGAGGCTGAAACCCAAAGAACGCAGGAAGCGCTGTATTGGGAGAGTCCAAGAGAGTTGGGGAATGTAACTTGTAATGAATACTAACATTCATTGATGAAAGACTTTGATAAAAAACAGAATTTAGCCAGAGCCCCAGTTATAAAATGTAACTCCCCCTTCCCTTCCCTTCCGCTCCCCTCCTCCCTCCCCACCACCTCAAATCCTACACCGTAACTCCCTTCACCTACCCCCTCCTCTACCCGATCCCCCCTTTGTAAATAGTTCTACTTATTGTTCTAATTACCTGTTCATGTTTGTAAATATGCATCTCTCACTTTGTACCTGTTGTTATATTGTAAAGCGCTTTGGCTTAAAGTGCTCTATAAATTCAATAAACATAAAGATATTTGAAGAAAAAAAACAGAGGAAAGGCCCATTAAAGGAAAAGGGTAAAGGATGCTGCAACAGAGAGGAAAAGAAAACCTCAGAAGCAAACATTTTTAAGTTGCTAAAATGGAAGGGACAAGAATATCGGCATAAGGAGTGCAGAAGGGAGACTAGAGGGTCTCACAAGTTCCCAGAGACCAAAGATTTAAGCACAAAGACTCTTGATATAAGGAGGGCATGAGAGAGACTCTCTCACAAGTTCCTGGAGACCAAAGGTTTGAGCACAAAGACTATCGGCATAAGGAGTGCCTGAGAGAGACTACAGACTAGAGAGTCTCACAAGTTCCCGGAGACCAAAGGTTTGAGCACAAAGTCTATCAGCATAAGGAGTGCCTGAGCGAGACTACAGAGTAGAGAGTCTCACAAGTTCCCAGAGACCAAAGGTTTACGCACAAAGACTATCGGCATAAGGAGTGCCAGAGAGAGTAGAGACTAGAGAGTCTCACAAGTTCCCAGAGACCAAAGGTTTACGCACAAAGACTATCGGCATAAGGAGTGCCAGAGAGAGTAGAGACTAGAGAGTCTCACAAGTTCCCAGAGACCAAAGGTTTAAGCACAAAGACTATCGGCATAAGGAGTGCCTGAGAGAGACTAGAGACTAGAGAGTCTCACAAGTTCCCAGAGACCAAAGGTTTGAGCACAAAGACTATCGGCATAAGGAGTGCCTGAGAGAGACTAGAGACTAGAGAGTCTCACAAGATCCCAGAGACCAAAGGTTTAAGCACAAAGACTATCGGCATAAGGAGTGCATGAGAGAAGATACAGACCAGAGAGTCTCACAAGTTCCCGGAGACCAATGGTTTGAGCACAAAGACTATCGGCATAAGGAGTGCCTGAGAGAGACTAGAGACTAGAGAGTCTCACAAGTTCCCAGAGACCAAAGGTTTAAGCACAAATCAAGAGCTACAGAAATTCATCAAGGAGGATTACCGACCCTGGACGAATAAGTAACACAGACTTTAAACCACATTTTGCAACTATTGTACCATGGAAACCCTGGGAGTAAGCTGAAGGGCCTGGCTAAAGGGAAGCTACCTTATTTACTTGTTAGTTCTAAGTGGTAGGCCAGATGGGTCTAGATTGTTGCATGGACGACGTTTTGTTTTGGACTTCGTTTTAGCGCTTTTAGTTGATTTGGTTAGGCAGGGGAAACCCGATAGCAATAGGGCAAGATATGACTCTTTATTATTTTTGTCAATATACGTTCAATTTGCATCCGACGCCTTCTACCGACTCCTTCTTCTGGTTCGCCGCAATGCTCATTGCTCTATCACTTATGAGCCATGTTTCTGTTCTAACAGAAAAGTGCAATGGGTGATGTACTGCACTGTTTGCTGGGTAAGATGATTTGTCTGGGATATTTTCCGTTACTGTATAAGGAGCTTGCCAGGACAATTTCTTATACTCTCCCCCGGGCTATAGGCAGGGGCCATGGGTTTGCCACTCACTACCCAGTTTGTGGATGAGTCGGTGGGGGCACAGTAGAATTGGGCAAGGGGGATGCTTGCCTAGGCATGAGGCTTTTCACCTTCCACAAAGCCCTTTAGTTTTTGTCCCCAATCTCCCACCCTGCAGGAGATGCGGGTGCTGACTGTTTCGCCAACTGCTGGAAGACTGGGGATAGCTCACATACCCTCCAGGACATGTGGGTGCTGCCTGTATCCCTCACGTGTGCCAGCCGAATGACTCAGGATAGCTCACATACTATTTAAGTCTTCTAATGGCTGTGCAGATAACCAGCTCCAAGACTGTGTGAAACAATGATTACAAGCAGCTGACCTTTTCAAGCAGTTTGTTGTTGTGTGTATATATCTTGAAAGTTCAGTTGCAAAACACAGAGTATTGGTTAGGCCGACATTACTTTGCATTCTGGTATGTGTAGAGTTCTTTTCAGGGTGGTGAAAATAAAGCTATAATCACTCTTTTTGCATACCATTAGGTGTTATTTATTTATCAGGTAGGTTTATATATTGTGATGTGGATACTTTTAAGTCATTTTTATGAAACACCACATTGTTTTAGCTCCTTGGCAATGTGCATAACACACATTTATATCAGCTAGAAGCGTGAAAATATGTGGTCAAATGTCTAAAGTGCAGATTTGAATCAAATACCATTTTAGAGAAAGAGTGTGGTCTTGGACAAATCATTCAATTTAATTGCGCCATATCTTCCAAAATGGGGGCGCCAGGTATCATTTTCCTGTTCTGGGGTAAAGGGGGCAGGACATATGAGGAATGGGTTGTGGTGTGGTGGTCAGAGGGGATGATCCCAGATAGTGTGTATTTGTAGTGGGTGGTTGAGGAGGCAGGTAGACGGGTGTGGGGTGTGTGTTTGAGGGTTCTATGGCAGACAGCAAGTTATGCATCCTTTGGCGGTTATGCTCGTGCCTGGATCCTACAGCCAACCCAGGCTTCATGGCTTGCAAAGATGACTTCCATTCCAAGTTCATGCTAAATAAAAACAAATTTAAGATCTTTTCCATTTTTGTAACCAGCTATACATTTTTTACACACCTTCACACTGATATATGCTGTTGCCTTCCACTTTTTGGGTTTCTGCAGCAACCCAGAGGCATTGCTAGTGGGCAGGGGGGCAAAGGGGGCTATAGTCCCGGGCCTCTTGGTTGTAGCCCTGGATAGAAGCTCAGGGGCTACAACCAAAAGGCTAGCTAGCCCCCAGTCATGACAGTCCAGACATAGGCATAGCCCCGGATGGGTTCCAGACCTAGCAACACCCCGTCAGCCGCCGGCTGCTGTCCTAGACTATCATGAGGGTACTAAGAGAGAAGGCCCCTCTAGGTGCCCTGATCTATTGCAGCAGGAGCAGATGGCACCATTCTATTAGTCTGGTGCTCCAACAAAGAACATATATGTAGGCGAGTGGGGAAAGCCCTGTGGATCCATGATCCCTTTACTCCCATCTGAATCATTGTAAGGAAAGGCATTTTACAGGCCTGTGCCTCCCTGCCAAAAGGGTACACAGAATGCCAGATTGCAAGTACTAATTGCAAGCAAAGGAGTGGGAACGGGCTTCGGTTCCAACCTCAGAAAAGGGGGCAGGCATTCCAGTAACCGACAAGGCCGTTTCCAGGGAGATCGGACCACTGGATGCATGAAGGCTCCAAACATGCTCCATACACCACAATGAAAAGCGGTCCCTAAGGATTTAGCCCTTTGGGTCACAGGGCCCTATTTTGGTGAATGCCTTGATTGAAGTCATCGGGTTTGTCCAGACATAGAAAGGCAAATGTGGATGGACATACACCGTTCCCCGGGGATATCATTGCTCATTGGAAAGAGGGCCACAAATTCACTTCTGGGTTCTAGAGCACCGCGACTAATGCCATACATTGGGATTAACAAACAGAGCTTACCTTTGCCACAGGCATCAGAGAGAACATTATCCCTCTCACAAAAAGGCCGAGTTAGTAACATTTGCCCATCCCAACACACTCCGTTAATTCAAGTTCCCAGTGTACGCCAAGTGTTCCTTTCAAGCTTCTTGGATCATTTATTTTCACCTCTAAGGCAGAGGACTGGCAGGCAAGCGCCAGATAGGGGTTCACCAGAATCCTTCTTCTGAAGTCCAAAAATGAAACCAATAAAGGGGTGGTCCCTTTGCCCACCACCCCTCTTATATAGTTAGTTAATCTGTCACAGTAGCTTGGTCCATTTCAACTCTTCAGCAAATGTCTAATCCTGGCTGCTGTGATTAATGTTTTCCCAAAGCTGTAAGAAGTGGGGAGGGGTCCGAGGCCCTCCTCTCTTGGCTACTTTTGCTTTGGCCTTTCTCCTGTCTACCCTGGATCCAAAAATGTCTTGTAATTACAAAGTCTGTCCTTTGGAGCACGGGGTCTCTACGTAGACAGTTCCTATCCGTCTGGAAGGTGGCAGGTCTTTCCCAGAGAGTATAAAAATGTTGCTGCAATTAAATCCAAATGGTCATTTGGGTGAGACTCAAGTTGCAGACAGCTGGATACACAAACGCCAATGGGGAAATGGATCACTAAACACCAAGCTGACAATAAAACTACATCAATATGTTTTGGGCAGTATTATTGTATATTCCCAGAGGCCACCATGTCCAAGCTAGACATTTTTTTATATTTAGATATTAATCTACCGCCAGGGCCTGGGAGCTCACACGTATAAATTATTGGGATCCGAGCTGCCCATGGTTAAAGGCAGTTCCTGGATGTTGGAACTTTGGGTTCCATAAGACTGTTTGCAGCAATGTACATGTTACTCTGAAGGCCATGTTATAAAATGCAAGGCAGCTGCTGAAAGATGTCAGTAGCCAGTCTCAGCAGAGTTGCGTGTTTGCAGTATACCTTTCAGCATTGAGCGTTTATAAAAAAAAAGTGAGTCTGATTAGCAGCGTTCACTTTGAGAGGCAGAATTATCAGTGTCATTTCCGGTAACAAAAATAAAAATCATTCTGGCTAGTACACCCTCGAGGATGGCATTCTGTCACAGGCTGAGACCCCAACAGATCTTGAAAGTGACTATTAATACTCCATGGTGGGGGAGGAAGAGCGAGAGATTCTTCACTGAACAAGGTGGCTAATTTCGCCCCACGCTGGGGCTCTTAAAGCAGGCGAGCCTCTTCTAGGTGGTCATCCTTAGCCCCCTATCAAAGAGAGGTCTGCAAACACCTGCTTTTTCCGCAGGAGAGGTAGCAAGTTCTTGCTAGTCACACATCACCAGAACTATTTTTCCAGAGTTATGTCCATGAGGGATCCCAGGATGGAATGTGCTAGTCTGCGGATAGGAGCAGGGACATCCTGACCTGTTAGGCTTCTGTGAAGGGAGCTCATTTTAGACCAGAAAGCTGTCCCACAGAAAAGTGAAACATCAGGCTGGGACTGTCTTCTTAAGTAAGGGACTGGAGGAAGTGCTTTGATTGGTGTTTTTACTTGTGCTGACTGCAACAGCCTTGAAAGCTCCAGGAGTCCTGTTGCTGAAGAGGATGATGGAGAATTCACCTGGGATCTCATTGCATGTTTCTATTTAGAAGAAAATATGTTGCCTCCTCCAGAGTCGAACACCCACAAATTCAGGCCAACTACAAACACCTGCTGCGGAAAGACTGAAGGCAAAGGACCATGCCGATTGCATAGAGTTGCCAGTGGCACACACTGGACCAGGTTCTTTAGTCTCAGGAAACTTTAGTTGACTTGAGCCGCATCTCTTGAAGCTGATCACTGGTGGAAGGGAAGGGTAGCAAAACGAGCCAATCAGATAGCACAACGAGCTGAGCGCCCGTTTCTGACATCTGTGTGCAGGTTTATAGTGATTCCCTCGAAAGTAAAGGGTCGACTTGCAAAAGTATCGACTACAAACTGTCGAACGCCAAAGCATCGAAAACCTATATTTTACATGTAAAAGTGCAATTCCATCTAAACCAGTCCATCGACAATATTCATGGACTGGTTTCAATGGAAATGCACTTTTACATGTAAAAAGTAGCATTTCCATGCATTTTTCCTAACTTTAAAATGTTACATGGTGCTGTCCAGTGCTGAAATTTCAGCACTGGCCAGCCCCTTGTCATTTCATTTTTTTATATTGGGTGGTCCCTCCCCCAGCCCCCCTCAACCCCCACCCCCAACCCTAACCCTAGCCCCAACCCTAACCCTAATTTAACCGTTATCTAACCCAAGTCCCAACCCTAACCCTAACCCTAGCCCCAACCCTAACCCTAATCCTAGCCCTGGCCCCATCCCTAACCCTAATTTAACCCTTAAACTAACCCTAGCCCCAACCCTAACCCCAACCCCAACCCTAACCCTAGCCCCCAACCCTAGCCCCAACTCTAACCCTAACCCTAATTTAACCCTTAAACTATCCCAAACCCCAACCCTAACCCTAGCCCCAACCCTAACCACAATTTAACCCTTAAACTAACCCAAGCCCCAACCTTAACCCTAACCCTAATTTAACCCTTAAACTAACCCTAGCCCCAACCCCAACACAATACTTACCCATAACATGTCTATGGAACCATCACATTTTTTTCAAGGGAATGGCCATTCAAGGGAACGGCTTTTCGATGGTAAGTATTCAATGGATTTGTTTTCGATGCTTTCTATTTCGAAATAATGACTGGATACCCTGTGTGCAGCCTGCTGATGCAGATTCAAATTCTGGCAGGGCCAACTCAACCTTTTATCCTTCTGAGGTCGATAAAATGAGTACCGCGCAATACCACGCTGTGGGATAATAATATCAACTGTTATCTCAGCGCTCATATGCCTGCGGGCTTGTAGCGCTATATAAAAACTTAATATAGATAGATAGTGGGAACAAGCCCAAGCGCTGGTGGCAAACAGCAGGGGACCAAAGTGCAACACATTTAGAAACGCAAGTGGAGACCCACAAGCCAGGCCCAACATTTCCAACAGTGAGCAGTGGAGGAAAAGGACTGGCCTATCGGGTAATCCTGGACAACTGTGCGGGCTTGGGGCAGACCCTGTGACTCATGAGCACTGCCCACCCAATTCCTTCTGGGGAAAACAGAATATTCTTGTCTGTGTCCAAGCACCACAGGACTTTCCATAAGTGTTGAAGGAGGTGGGATACGTACACTTGTGTACAATAAATACATTATTCGTGTGCAGAAGCCGATTGCTGTGTTAGAAACGGAAAAAGAATCACCCATCGGGGTGATACCTCTGAAAAGCTGGTAGGGTTGGGGCAGAGTCCCTGTCGTGAATGACTATGATATGATAGGTTATTTATAACGCTCTTAATACCCAGAGGTTTCTAAGCGCGGACCCAGGGATCGAATCTGTGTTGCTCCGTGATGTCTTGCTTCCAAGGTGAGCATGTTGCCCCTGAGCTATCCTCCTGAGAATATGACTATGCCACCAAAAGGGTTTGACATAGTGTTAGTCTAGCGTTAAAATCAAACCAAATCCAAGTTTTCATACCTTTTCTGAAAGTATTTTACTGAGATGGTCCATGCATTAGCTTTTAAAGTCCCAGAAACGACTTCCTCAGATGGTGGTCCCCCAATAAAAGGGCAGAGGGAGTCGGGCGACTTATCAAGTAATTTAAAGGCAACAGGTAGTTCGGCATTCTCACGATTTCTTTAGAGACCAGTCTGTTTTTAAAGCATATATTTCAATTAGTGTTCTGTACAATGCGTATCTAATGCAGGCCCTGTGTGGGTGTTTATTAGGTTAATAAAATAGCATAATGGAGCGGATTAATAATACCGTTTCTTCAAGCACCCAAGAGCATTTCAGATTGTGATGCTTAAAGTATAAATATTCTATAGGAAATAATATTAAATGAAGAAAGGCTCCGAAATCTGGCTATATTCCATGCCATGGTGCATAATTACTTCATCAGTGCAGCCGCTCTGGTGTATAATTACTGCTCTTTCCTTTGGCATCCGGCGCACGTGCCATTGTTTAACCCCCCGGGTCTGCCACAATGGGGCATATGTCTTCTGTCAGGTTTTATTTTTCAACGCTGATTGCCCTATCTGTTACACCGTCCGTATCCGGAGCAAAGGGGCGCTCTCTGGAGCAGGTCCAAAATGGCCGCCAGGAGTACATCAGAGCCAGAGGTCCTGAGAGCAGATGTTTGCGAAATGGGAAACAGCCGCTGTATAGGCTCTCCAACACATTGGGTACATCCGCTCATTGGCTTGACGTGGGATTAAGGCATGTGTTCTAGTGCCCCACTTCTCCATCCTCTAACAGAGACTGAAAGCAGGATCCCCCACCTGGCAGAGTTTGGTGACCCCCTGGGCAAATGGTTTGAGCTTCTTGGGCTAAACTGATCTCTGCTATCCAATTTCACAACCCTCAAAGATCTCGAGGGGATAGCTCAGGGGTAAAACGTGCTCGCCTTGGAAGCAAGACAACAGAGAGCCACACTGGTTCGATCACCGGGTCCGTGCTTAGAAACCTTTGGGTATTAAGCGCGTTATAAATATCATATCATATCACAACAAGATCTTGTTGTGCACTACAAGCATGTTTTCAGTAACCAATTAGGCCAAGGCAACGATTAAAGACTACCAGTCTGGACATGTACATATCAGAACACTACATAACCTCTGTGACCAATTTGCACAGCCCTGGACAATGCATTATAGCCTAACACACAAAGATCTGGTCCCGAGTAGAAATCATGTATTTTTATATCCACTGTTCGATAGGTGGCACATCACCGCTGACTAGGAGCAGTGGTGGTGCCGACTAGGGTCAGTTAGACTTTCTCTGTCCCTCTGCAACTCCTCTCTCTAAACATACCTTCAGTAATTACTATCTGGATTATTTGCATCCGTGTGTTTGTGAAATGGTCGATTAGTTGTTTGGAATTATTTGTGACTCCCTGCTCTTTGTGTGTTAGAATATAGTTGAGCTTGGCAGGTCCACTAAAGCTCATATACTGCCCCCCTTTGTGATAACAATGCACACTAGCCGCACAGGCACAAAAGGCTCCCCTTTGGACACAAATGGCTATATGCCGTCCACACGTACACCGACAAAGAGACTCCCATGCAGAGCTCTGGGTACTCCCTGTCTGCACACATCAATATAACAGTAGCAGCCATCTTGCATTTTTTTTCTCTCATCCCCTCTCCTTTCATATCTACCTGGAGAGCTCGCAAGTGGCTGAAGAGTGCGGTAGGAATCCCATTCACATCAACAGAGCATAGTGGTGCTTCCCTCGGGCCCTCAGAGTTGGTGGTGGGTTGAGTGTTCATGTTTCCATCTGGTTGTGCTGTACTCAGGGTACTTCAGAGATGGAAGCAAGGAGGCCATCCTCCTTGCTCCTGCCTTCTCTTTTCCTCTCCCCTGCTGATCTCTGTCTGTTTCTGCACTGGGCACCTGGTTACCCTCTGAATTTCGGGCCCAGATCCCTGCCCACCCAGCTGCAAATCTTGCACTTCCTCCTGGCAACCCTTGCACTTGGGCCTGTATCTGCAAACCGACAGTCCCCTTACCTGCACTTATTAGACACCCGTTGTCTGCGCTTAATTCTTGCACTTGCCACCTGCTGACCGCACTACCTGTTGTTGTTTTGATCACGTGTTACGCACTATCCACTCCTCTCCTGCCCCTTGCACTTTTCCCCTTCCCTCTCCACTGCATTTGCATGTTCTCAATATTACTGGGCCTAGTAAGATCATTGTTTTGTACTCCCTTGTCCCACTCCCTTGCCTCGTCCGCCTTGAAACACTTGTGTATGGGTGTGATGTAAATAAAATATCATATCAAATCATGGAGAACTCTCAAGCATTTAATTTGCATAAGGAGCATATTTGATAAGATATACATCCCGGGTGTACAAAGAGTTAAGGGTAGGCTCTCAAATAAAAGCAAAAAACGGAGGCGCTCCACACATCTTCTCCTTCTGGGATTCATCCTTAACATTCCAGGGAACACCTGAGTACCCAGGAGCAGAGCTGTAAAATAGAACACCCGCCCCGGGCAGAAAACATTACTCTAGGCGGGCAGGACGTCGGCTATAATCGAGTTCCTGGCTTCTGCTGCATCCTCCCACAGACCCCACTTCTCTTTCATGGGAGCCAGGACAGAGCATCCTTCTCTGTAACAATATCTAGTGTTTGGTGAGAGTTCACCTTTATCAATCATAACTGGATAAAACCATATTTAATACAGTATTTGCACTCCTGTTAAATAATTATTGTCCTGCAATAGTAAGAATGATTTCGCTTCTGTACCAAGTCAGTTGTAAGCAACTCATGAACATAAATACAGCAGTTTCATGGGGAATATTGTGCCCCCCTCTGAGCTGGCATTAATGCACAGAGGCACAGTTGATGTGATGGCACAGGTGCACAGCAAATGCATGACCCATGCAAACAGGATGCATGACTTCGCAGTGCAGGATTCCGGCCCCTGAGGACGTGGTAGACCTGGACTACCTTAGGATGCGGGTTCAGAACATCGCAAAGGCAGAAGAAAAGGTTTGGTTTAGAGCAAAAATACATTTTGAGATATACTTACAAAATGTTTTAAAAAATACTTTGGCTTCCAAAGAATGTACACAAGATTTTAAAAAAATGGGTTTAACTATTCTGTGCACTTTCTGTATTTATACTTTTAAAACATTAGATTCTTTTCCGCATAATGTGGTAGTACACACATGTAGATCCATGTATGTTTTCATTAATTTACAGGCCACTAAGATTGCTCCCTCTCTAATAAAAACAAAACGGTGATGGCTGGAAGGTTTTGAATTAATCATAACTACGGGCACAGCTCTGGGCAACCCTCCAGACTATTATTTTTCAGACTCCCAAGCCATTACAGAAGGGGAAAGACTATATGCAAATTAGGCTTGGTCCCACCCCAAAAGGGGCAGTCCAGCCCGAATTGCTAAGCCACATCCTTTCTGCACGAGACCACAAGCATCCCTAGACATGTTTCAGCCTCATTGGGTGCCATCAGTTAGGAGTATCTTTGTTGTCTAGGCCAAGAAGGCACGGGACCCACGTCTGGCCATACCCATCCCACTCGGGGTGATTATAGCAAAACAAAAAGGTGATTGCTGTAAGGTTAAGTAACCAACATTATTCTCATGTGACAATCAAAAAAAGCTTTTTGAACACCACTGTTTTACCATTTCTGCATACAACCGCTGGTGAACAGGAGTCCACGTTTTGGGATATACGCAAGTTCATAGGGAGGGTTTTCTGTTCAAAAATTTAAATTTGGGAAGGGGAGATATTTACACCCATTTATTTTGGATTATTCTCAGGCACATAAAATAATTAGATATGTACCGGGCTAACAGGATGACAAGATTGCTCTAAGCACATGAAGCATATACAGGTTAAAAGATACACACTCATGAGGAGTCCATTTAATATTTTATAATGAATCTGCACCAGAGGTAATTGTCTATAGCTCATTTTATTCTAATATATAAATTGAGATGTTCTTTAACATCATGCCACACGCAAACGCACCATGAATTGTTCTCCAAAACCAATTGTTAGATGGTTCTAAAAGGTCAACATAAAAATCCCCCTGAGGAATGCTCTCATTTCAAAGAACAGAAACATGTTGGGGTGGAAGAAGCAGCAGTATTCGGTTCCTTACGCTGCACAATATTTGTTGTCATTGACAAATGGTATTTAGATATATAGTTTTAGGTCATGTTACATTGTCACTTCTTGTGGTTTGTTGATGGGAAATTTGAGCTTTTTTTTAAGTTTGTGTTTCATGTAGTGTATTTGATACTGTTGAAACGCTGTGCATTCCTCACAGTGTAATTATTATTTGCATTGTATTAGTTTGTATGGTATTGTATTAGCGTGATGTATACCCAGATTGAGAGGGGCACCACACTTGTGGTGTGGCTCTTGTGTGTTTTTCATGTGATTTCTCATTGATTTTCCGTTGATTTTCATCATGTATAAATGTCGTTTCTATGGAATAGGCATATACATTGGTTTTAAATACATTTGAAGATTTGGACATGAAATAATGAAGAAAAATATGTTTTTTGGTGAATTGGTGCTTATTACTGTAAACCTTTGATGTCAAAGCAAGGGATGGAGTTAGAGTAGCATCTTACTGAGGTATGTGTGACTACTCCCTTCAAATCGTTCACTTCTTCCACCTTTGTAGCAGATTTGGCAACCAAAATTGGGTTTATACTTTATAGTGAACAAACCAGCATGCCACTTTTCTAAAAATGAAGCCCAATTGCAGCTACACATGCTGCTGGCAAGCAATTACTCATGCCCAGCAGCAGGCCCACAGTGGTGTCTTATAAGCGGTGGTGGGTACGTTTAATAATGCACCCCAAAATCTGGCCGACCCATCTGGCTACAAACCCACCACCGCCTCCACTTTATAAAACACAGAGCGCCATCTGAAAGTGAGACCGTTTAGCAGATCTGAATTTCAAGGCCGGATCCTAAAATGTAAGCAAATCATGGAGTCTCGGGAGGAGAGCTCAGTGGCAATGCGCTCGTCTTGGAAGCAAAACGACACAGAGCATCACAGGTTCGATCCCCGGGTCCGTGCTTAGAAATCTCTGGGTATTAAGCACGTTATAAATAACCTATCATTTCATTTCCTCCTAGCAGATGGACATCTGTCACACTCCTGCTACCAGGATTCAATCTATTGCGCTCAATGTGTCCGCTAACGCTAGACCAGCGGTCTACAATGAGCAGCTCTCCAGATGTTTTGGGTCACGATTCCTAGGGCCACTCACCATTGACCATGTGGATAGGAATACAGGGCTTGTAGTCCAAAACATCTGGAGAGCCAAAGGTTGCAGACCCTTGTGCTAGACATTTGCCTCCAAGTTCCAGCATCCACATTTCTAAGTTTAGTCTCTTGCTCCACTGTCACTGGGATCTTGGCCTCCAACTTCCAGTATTAAGCATTTCTCAATTTGGTTTTCGCAATTGGCTCTAGGAATGTTGCCTCTAAGTTCCAACATGCAATGTTTCTCTAGGAATGTTGCCTCTAAGTTCCAACATGCAATGTTTCTCTAGGAATGTTGCCTCTAAGTTCCAACATGCAATGTTTCTCTAGGAATGTTGCCTCTAAGTTCCAACATGCAATGTTTCTCTAGGAATGTTGCCTCTAAGTTCCAACATGCAACGTTTCTCAGTTAAAGCCCTTCCTTAATTGGCTGTCCTCTAAGTTCCAGCTAATGGGGTTTTTCAGCTCCGTATTTGCTCTACATAGGAAATGTGGCTCCAGGTTTCAGCATGTGATATTCATTAGTTAAATCTTTCTCTTAACTGACTTTAGAACTTTACCATCCAAGTTACAGCATACAGTGTTTCTCAATTCAATCACTTTCTCAAAGTTCTCAAGGAATTTTCTTTCTAAGCTCCAAACAGCAGACTTTCTCAATTTGCTGTCTTTACCAGGAAGACCACCTCATTCTCTCCTCCACAGCCTTTTGTTGATTTCATCACACTTCCAGGTCCCTTCTCTGACATCCCTTCTGCATCCCCTGGCCCTTGCTTCTCTCTCGCTGTACCACAGCGGCTGTTCACAAACCCTTGCCCACTCTTGGGTGCACTCACCATCTTGCTTCTGTCTTTCCTTCTCTAGTCTAGAACGGACTATTCAACCATGAACTCTGGCATTTTCTCATCTTCCTAGAACGTCTTCTCTCTATGCCTCTCGATCGTGGTATATCTCTGCGGTGCCGAGTTGTCCTGACTCTCAGCCTCTCGATCGTGGTATATCTCTGCGGTGCACTGCTGTCCTGACTCTCAGCCTCTCGATCGTGGCATATCTCTGCGGTGCACCGTTGTCCTGACTCTCAGCCTCTCGATCGTGGTATATCTCTTCGGTGCCCAGTTGTCCTGACTCTCAGCCTCTCGATCGTGGTATATCTCTGCGGTGCCCGTTGTCCTGATTCTCAGCCTCTCGGTCGTGGTATATCTCTGCGGTGCCCTATTGTCCTGACTCTCAGCCTCTCAATAGTGGTATATCTCTGCGATGCCCCGTTGTCCTGACTCTCAGCGTCTTGATCGTGGTATATCTCTGCGGTGCCCAGTTGTCCTGACTCTCAGCCTCTTGATCGTGGTAAATCTCTGCGGTGAGCCGTTGTCCTGACTCTCAGCCTCTCGATCCTGGTATATCTCTGCGGTGCCCAGTTGTCCTGACTCTCAGCCTCTCGATCGTGGTATATCTCTGTGGTGCTGCGTTGTCCTGACTCTCAGCTTAGGTGCTCTTCTCTGCCTTATTGGTGCCCAAAGGTTCTGCGTCGAGATCTCTGGCATCTCCCCTGCTCTTGGTCTGCCCATCCGAAGCTTCCGTGCATTCTTTGGCAGTGCAGCACTCCTCTCCTTCTGCACACTCCCTTTACTGCTCTGCGGTGAGGCAGTCAGCATCACTGCATTCTAGAAAGGGAGAAAGGACTAACTCCTCAATGTTGGCCTCTAAAATGGTGGGTTACTTTGCCAAAAAGCGCGTGGTCTAACCATGGTCGTAATTTTAGGGGGGAGGCAGGGGTGTTTGTCCCCCCAACTTTCATGGCACACCATTTTGTCCCCATTCATTTGGCTGCGGCACCTTTTCTTCAGATGGCATGTACCCCCCAACATTTTCAGCAAAGTTACCCCACTGGGTGTAACTAGGTATTGGGGTTGCCTAGTGCGTGCCGAATGAAGGACGGGAGAAAGAATGCCTGCCACATGGGCATGGGACAGTCCGCACAGAAAAGGCGCCCTGCTGAAGAGGGGCCATCAAATGAGGCATGTACCGCAGGCTGGTTGCCCGGTCGAGGCGTAGGAGCTATGTGAGGAGAGGTTGCGAAGGCTGCATTTCAAGTGAATTTTAAGATGATGGGGGCACAGGCAATCCTGGCGTCCCTGGGGCGTTCCCTGGACTTATGGGGACTGTCACCCCATGAGGAGAAGGAGGTCACCTGGCATACAAATAGGAAAACATATGCACCTTAAAAACCATGTTCCATTTCTACCTTAATATTGTTTTTTACTTACTTTATACAAATTATAATGGCGACAAAGCAACATAACACATACACCTGGTATAGGCAAACACTGACAAAATCCACACACAGGTAATGAAAATCCAAATTCACAAAGCCATGCAAAACGTGCATTGACATGTTGCGTGTAGGTGCTAATGTTTTCTGATTTGCACTCGCTCAGTTCATGTGTGACAGAAACACGCCTTGGTAAAGTGCATGCCTTTAACATGCTTTCTTGTAAAGTCCCCTTTGTAGTTGTTTGGTCTCGTTGCTCGCCAGACACACGAACATTGATTGAGTCCAAATGTTTGCGCCTATTATTGCGAGGCTTTCTCATTTGGCCTCTTCATAGATTTTTTGGATAGGTCCGTCTTTCATTGATGAATAGAGTACAAAGGCATGTCGCTGCAAAAGCAGCACTGTGCAGTTGCAATCCAAATCAAATCTATTAATAGACACAAAGGGTACTGCGGCTTACCCATGAAGAGACGAGGCTTCCTTTGGACCAGATGTGCACAAGCAGATGTGAGCTATGAAAATAGAGGGAGGGGCTACAGATACAGGGGTCAGCGTGAGAAAGGCAAACCAATGGCACAGAGCGCTCGCTGAGAGTTTTTTTTAGACCTGGCGTTTAAGAGGCTTATCGGCAAAGTATTAGGGATCCAGACTTGCCAGTTGACTGCCTTGAGCATGGCATGAGTGTGCCAAGTGTACAATGTGTGCCAAAGTTTGCCTAGTCTGCCAAGTGTGTGCAGTAGCGATGCAATCAAGAACTAAGGTGAAACTCACGGCGAACATGTGTCAATTTCCCAGGCCTTTGGCCATAATGACATTTGTGATGCAAATGCAAAGGCAAAACCTTGAAGTCATTGCTTATTAACTGAAACCCTTATTACTTTTTTTAAAAAACTATGATGTCAACAACAATATATACAATTTGAACGTAACAATTATTGATAAGAATTCACAAACGAGGCAATCGCACAGGCCCTTTGCACGAGAATGCTAGTAGCGGAAAACCAAGCCAGTAGTAGATGTGCCGCCGTTTTTACCGCACTCTGCTTTTACCGCTCTGCTAGTGAGTGGGAGTAAAAACCTGCAGCAATTGTTGGAGGATCCCCCCCCCCAGAAAAAATGGAGAAAATATCTCTGGTGTATTTACAGCTGGCAGTAACACCTCCAAACCCCAACTGGGTACAGCAGAACTTTATAATGTGGAATACCCTTCCCTGGGTATTTACGGGGTCCTTGGACCAGGGACCCCTTTCTCTGCAGTGCTCCACTCATTCGCCATTAATGGTTTTCAGTCGTTCACCTATTCAGCTACTAACATGGTGGGGGTACCCCCCCTTATATTCTTGGAATAACCCCACTTCCCTGCCACTCATGCAGGATGTTGTGGCTGGGAAAATGACCCAGCCCCTTTAAGAAGGAAGGAGCTCGGAGTGGGAGGCGGGAGAAGCGAGGAAGGGGAGGGACAAAAGGAAGAAAGGGAACTTACTGTTGAGAAATAAAGGAGACTAGACGTGACCTGAAGTGGCTGCCGTGGATTCTGTGATAGGGCAGGAGGGACCAAACCAGTGTCGACGAGGCGCCACGTTCCACGGTGTGCACAGGCAGCAGACCGCTGCTGACAACAGGATCCAGAGGAGGAGCGGACCAGAGGGGGAGCCGCTACTGGCACAGCAAGACGACGACACCGCCGGACCAGGAAGGGAGCAACTGCAAAAGGCTTACGGACCGGCCTGCGTGCAGGAGGAGAAACGCAGTCAAGGGTGCACCGGTGGAAAGAGAGCGACCCGACCACGCATGCAACGGATGAGGGAAGAAAACCAAGGAGCTAAGGAGAAACCAGTGAACAGACCGGAGGAGCCGGCTAAGGAGGTTATTGAGAATGGGGAGGAGTAACCAATTGCACGCCTACGGTAAGGAGGCCCGCCACAGAGCCTGAGAGGAAAACAGCAAACACACCCGCTAAGCCTCATACTGTGTTTGGATCTTAGCTGGGTGCTTTACAGAGGCTCTAGATTCGTACCAACAAAAAATGACTACTCAGAGCCAAAGGATTGAGAGAGGGGGTTCTCGGGCAGCCATCAGAATGGCCAAAGACAGACTGACAAAAATCCGGATCATGGGCCCAAAAGCCACACCTTGGCTCAGCCGCACCAGGACCCATGTCATGTCTGAGACCTCTTGAAAATCCCAGCCTTTTAGCCACCGCAGGTTGGAGCTTCTAAGCCCCTTTCTACAACGCATGGGAACACATGTACAATTCCCAGAATGCACCATGGCCTTGTCTTACAAGGTAGGGCTGGCAGGAGTTGTCATGCTTGGCATGGCTCACCCATGGACTCACACAAGCTGAAGAATCAAGTATTGACTCCCCCTAAAACTCCCCTGCCACGTCAGACCTAGGAAAATAAACTCTAATGGAAGTATCTGGTGTTTACAAGGTCTGTGCTCCACGTCCCAACTGCATGTAACTGCACTGACATGCATGGTCTATAGGATAAGGCTCTGGAACGCTCTAGAAGATTGCATAAGAGGAGGCAGCATGCGGAATGACAGCATTTTCTTGAAGAATAGATACACATCATCTGTGAGCAAGCTACGGCATTGCGATTCCAGTGCTGAGAAGCCATATGTTGGATTTAAGAGCAAAAGATTGACTAGATCTTTCAGATCTGGATCCAGAACACACCTGAATGTCCCGAGATTCAAGACTAAAAGGGCGGGCGGGGGGTTCCAGCTTTCCTGTAGTAGCCCCAAAGCTCTGGAACACCCTCCCCAGTCACATTAGAAATGAACTCTCGCACCAGCGCTTCAAGAGGCTGATCGAAACCTGGCTATTTGATTCCAGTGCTGAGAAGCCATATGTTGGATTTAAGAGCAAAAGATTGACTAGATCTTTCAGATCTGGATCCAGCACACACCTGAATGTCCAGAGATTCAAGACTAAAAGGGCGGGCGGGGGGTTCCAGCTTTCCTGTAGTAGCCCCAAAGCTCTGGAACACCCTCCCCAGTCACATTAGAAATGAACTCTCGCACCAGCGCTTCAAGAGGCTGATCGAAACCTGGCTATTTGATCAATACGACTAGGCTTTTGCTCATATGGTTCTGGCCCTCCGTCCAGATCAATTCCATCCACATCGTGCATGAAATATATGATTGTATGTTCTTCTGCTGTGTGTACCACAATCTGTAATTAGCCAAGCTCCTTAGTATAAATATTGTATCTACTCTGTACCTGCACACTCATAGATGCCTGTAAAGTATCCCTTGACCCTTTTTTATACTGTATTTTTATGTCCATATGTACCTGTAACCTACATTTCTGCAAGCGGCCAGATGCCTAAGGGCCCGGCGCGCTACATAAATAAATAAACAATACAATACAATACGCCGTGAAACCTACGAGTTTGGGCGTGTAACAAATGCAATAAATAAATTAAATAAATTAAATGTACAGTTATTTAAAAAAAACTCAACTCAGTGTCCCTACCAACGCCACCGTCAACTACGCGCTTGCTTTGCTAAAGTCAACTGGAGCCAGTGAGAAGTGAGACTGCAGGCATCTGAATAGATAATGTACACCAGACAGAAGGCACATGGGCTGGCACGCGTCATTGCTGTCCATGGTACATCTCAGAACGCAAGTTCGAGGCTGCAGGGGGGAAGATAGCAGAGCTCCCTCCGGGCGTGGGTCCGCGGTAAAAAGGAAGTCCCTGGCCCGCTGGCAGTGCCCACTGCTATTCCAGGCGTGTTTACACAATGCTCACCTCGCTATCGCAGGGCATTCCCCTGCACACAATGCCCTTCAAGGTCCATGTGTCTGGCTTCTGTGTCCTCCCCCCGTTGCCTGCAGTATGTGCTTCTGGGATTACAGTGGGCAGAGGGTCAGCTATGACACACATGAGGCATTTCAACAAGTGATAGAAACCCAAACTATTGCACATACTGGGAGAAGCAGCATATGAGGAGGGACACACAGCTTATGTTGTATATGTTAATATATACTTTAAACCAGGTCTGCCTTCAGCCATTCGATTCATAAGCACTCTGCATGTCCATCACTGAAGTCCTGTTAAAAACTAGCATTGGCAAAGTCAACAGTTTTACTTGTGTATAAGTATTAGACATTTGCCAGGCACCCCTATTTTATGACCCGGTACTCGCACCATTTTGCACCTGTTACCATCAGTGGCCAGTTTATACCACTATGGCAGGGCCTGCAAAGCACCTTTTCCATGCCTACACAAAAGCCCAACAGTACGACGTCCTTTCATCGCCAAGCATGTCAATGCCTGCATTTTAAACGGTAAAGAATGACGAAAAAGCCCAACCTGTTGGCCTTGCCAATGCTTGTTTCACTAATGCTGAGAATTGATTTAGTCCAGTGAAGCAAATCAGCCTCCCAAGCAATGGCTCCCACACTCTTTACCAATTTTTGAGAATAATGGGGGCACTTTGTGGTAGGATCAAACACTGCACTTTACAGTTTGTAGAAGACAGGGCCAGTGAACACACTGTGACCCCTTTGCATGTGCCTGGCCCCGCCCCTTTACGCCTCACCCATCAGCAATGGCAGCTCATCACGACGGGCGTTGGACCTCCAGCACGCCACTCCAGAAGTACAGAGCGATTCAGTGGAACGGAATTGGCTCCTTAGGCAGGCCAAAGAGCGGAGCACCAGCCATTTGCTGGAGAAAGTATCCAATGAAGAGGCTGGCCACGTGCTCTGGGGATGAACTCCTGTGCCACCTGGGGGCGCAAACGCAGTGTATTTAGCAGGGAAGCACGCCAGGGTTTGCTACTGTGGTGCTGGGTGAGGAAGAGGGTACCCAGCACAGCACGCATTCTCCAGAGCAATCCTTGGACGGAAGCTTCATTGAAATTAGTCAAACAGATTGTCGTTCTGGCCATAATCCTGCGTTTGGGCCATCAGAACCGTTTGTAAGATTTTTGGGGGTCATGGCAGACCTTCCCGAGAAGGGGACCACTTAAGGGTCTCTTTAGCAGTGGAGGGATCTCTGGATCTTTAAGTAAATCAGGGCCTATTTCTTCACGCTGCGCTTTCTTAATGAAATTCATCACCAAGCGGACATCGTCATTCGTAATCAGTTATTTATAAGGCGCTTAATACCCAGAGGTTTCTAAGTGCGGACCCGGGAATCAAACCTGTGGTGCTCCACGTCGTCGATGGGCATAACATTCAGCTGCAAATGCGGGAGGGAGGCCTTTGGGTGGCACATAACGCGCAGTGATGACAGAAGCAGTCAAATGTTGGGAGAAGTCCCCAGGCAAAGATCAGAAGTACAAACGTAAGTAGAGATTTTTCCCAAGCTAAGGGTACTGCGCCAGAATCCCAATCAAAATTTAATTTGGAATGTCGTTGATTTTTTTTTTAATAAAGAAGAGACTGAAAGATGCACAAAGCTCTAACAATGGTTGTGGGCTCGCCCGGCTGCATTGAGGATTTAAGAAAGACCGGACAGCCTAGACGAGTCGCCTGGGATTATTTTCGTATCCAGTGAAAAGCGTGCGCAATAATCGGGCGGCCGAAAAAGCCGCCATTTAAAATGCGGTTTTAAATGCACATACATGTGGGGGGTTGGGGTAATATTTTAAGGTAAGGGGATATATGGGGGTGGGGAGCCCAAGCATATACATGCGTGCATTTGAAATGGCGGCTTTTTCTTCGGCCGCAGGATTATTTTTAGGTGAATTTATGACACAGAACCATTATTTTCTGCCTGAGAAGTCTAATAAGGTATCTTATTCCTGCGGGCTATGGCGCGGTAGAAATAAACAAATAAATAAAGGAAGGACAGCAGCTCCGGGAAACGTACTTGTCTTAAATCGATGTGCGGCATCACAGGTCCGTTACTCATTCCTGCCCTTAGAGCCTTGACTCCGGCATGATGTATGCCATTAAAAAAATCCCTTTTGGCTTCAAAGATAACATTTGTTTTTAGGAGTTTGTGGGCTTGTTTTGTGGCTGCCAAAACCTCTTGCCCCAATGCGTTGACGGGCGGCTTTCAATAGTTTTAGTTGAGGAGTGAACCATTAAGATTGTCGCTTATTGATTTTCATGGCTTGAAGCGGAGCGAGAGATGACCCGAAAAGCAGTTTGGTATTCATCAAAAGGCACCCCCAATGGTACTTCTACATCAGGCGGAGGCAGGCTACAATTTTTTTTTTTTAATTCTACAAAGTCTACTAAAATGGTCAGTCCACGGAACAGGAATAATTTCAACTGACCCGACTAACGTGACTGACCTGTAAAATTATCCAATAAAGGCATTGTTCGTCCTTTTGAGTTGATTTGTTTGAAAGAGGACGAGGTGAAGGCACCACCGCAACAAAGGTTCGAAACCCGATCCCGCGCTTAGAAACCACTCGCTGGTATCGAGTTATTAGGGCAATAAACCCAACACCCCCTAAAAGTAGTGTTTAAAATGTAAGGCCTTGGTGAACAAAGGGCCTGCTCAAAAGTTTGTTGCAGGTCGCAGAGATGATAAAAAGAATAACTTTAATAGTCAATGAGTTTAGCCTTTACAATTGCATTTGCAGAAACGTCATCCCAGTAAGGGATGGGATCTCCACCACAGTAAGGCTGCTTTTCAAAATTATGGCACCCTCTCTCGCCCCGGGCACCTCTCCTTCCAGACCAATTAAAACCTGCAATGGCATAATCAGCAGGGACAAGGTTCAAGGTGACCAGTCCACAGTCCTCTGTAAACCACATCTTAGTTATTAATATAATGTCAAGGGTGTGGTCATTTATACAGTCAATATACACAGCATTGAGACCACTGGCCCCAAAACTAGCAGCATTCTACCAAGTATTTCCAGGGACAGCACACACCCTGGCCCTCTCATCCCTAAAGTGAAAAGGGGTGGGGTGGAAACTGGAGGGGTCCCTTATGTGAAAGGAAGCAGCTTTTAGGAGAAGGCACCTTCACCCATGTACCCTCAGGAACTGAGCTATTCATTCCTCAGATGAAAACAGACTGGTCCAGACTGAGTCGTGTATATAAAAGCACATACAATTCCGGGCTACATCCTCCAACCTACAGTGCATCTTTTGGCATATTTTGCTAAATAAAAAAAAATAAAAAGCACAAAGCTTGATAAATAAAATAGTGTATTTGACAACAAGCTTGAAAGTATTTTAGGAAACTTAAAAACAATGGGAAGAATGGGGCGGGCCTGTTGAAGTTCTCCCCACCCCCTTTTAAGGTAATAAAACATACATTTGTACAAAATGGGGACACAACTTAATGGCTAGAGGTAAAGGAAGAGTAAGGATTTCAGAGGGTTGGAGGATGGGCACAGGACTGATAAAAGGGAAAAGTGGGTAGAGAAACGCCAGAATGGCAGCAGGTCCAAGTCCAAATTAAACCTAACCAACAAAAAACCACTGAATAATATTTTCAAGCTTGCATATTTGGAACTCTCAGGTAAGTCAACCATATGAAAACGTGTTTTCGTTCATACTTTGTCTAGACTAAATTTTCTAATGGTGGAGTTTCACCTGTCACCATATTTCAGAAGGCACATTTCTATAAATGCCCTGCACATGGCTCCGTTTTCTTTTTTCATGTCATAATAACTTGTTTATTAGCTACTCATATCTCCCCTGCCCTCAAAGGGGGGCTTCTTCCCCACACCAATGATCTAAATCAGACCTGTTTTATGTGGTTGTTACAAAGCATTTACTCCAGGAGCGGGTTATTCAATTGAAAAAGAAGTTAACTAGGGAGCTTCTACAAGGAGTAAGTCAAAGGTGGTCACAGTAAATTCACTGGGGATCCAATAGCCCCTTCCAGGAGTACGTTAAGGATCATTTCGAGTTACTCATAATAACTTTGTTGTGAATCGGCCCCTATAGATAGTGTAATTTTGTATTTCCTGTGTGCGCTGACTGGATAGCGGCTTAGGGTTTGAGTCTATTTGACCTAAAACATTTGACCTAATCACAATAGATCAAATTTAGTTGACAATTTTTTCAGTTTAAAATGTGGGGGGTGACCCCCGCAGCTCCCCACCCCTATTCCCCTCAACCTAATCTATACCCTTACCCACCCCCATTTATATTATTAATAACATTTTTCTGAAAAAAAGGTAAAAAAAATGTGATCAAATGTTTTAGGTCAAATGTTTTAGGTCAATTATGCCAATGCCCGACATATGGGTTTGCACAACAGGTTAGCGCGCACAGATCAGCATCTTATCAGTTGCCACCCCACACCCCGTGTCTTTATGATTCCATGAACCACCTCCTGCTCCCCGCCTCCACGAGGAAGTCGCTATATGCTTCTGTTGTTGACATGCAGTTCTTTACACAAAAATGAAAATCTCAGTAAGTCCTTTGAAAATAAAGCTATTACTCATTTGGCTTCTGCTGCATTTGTATATTAGCAAGCAATGTTCAGTCTCAAGCAGCACAGGGGGTGAGTGGGTGTGTGTGTGTGGGTGTGTCAGACGTGATTTGTGCAGAAGCTCTCTGGAAAGAGGTGATGCACCTTTCAGAGTCGAGATCTACCGCTGGCTGTAAAGGACGTTCATCAAACATGGCAGGCACTGGAAAAGTACATGAAAACCAGGAAGTGACAACAAATTAGACTAAAGGTCACTGGCACATTGACTTACCCACAGTATCACAGGGCATATCCTTGTGCACACAGAAATCCGTCCTGAAAATGAAACAAGAGACACATTAGGGATGGACTCTGCTAGCTTGGAAACAAGAAGCAGTGCTAATTACTGTCACCCCATGGACGGTGCCACACTTCCTTCTCCAAGTATTGATGACGCTGGAAGCACTCTCCGGTTAAAGCCATCGAGCCATTCAAACACGAGGAGGGGTGGGGATTCATCACACAGATTTCTGAAAGTTCCCGTTGGATGCACGACGGGGCCATCCAGTCCCTTGCCCCCCCCTTTCATTTTCTGTGACTTGCTAGTGATTCCAGCCTCCAATTCAGCCAGGCTTGGAGGGTCTGCCTACTCTACCTTGGCACCAACACTGCGGAACTCGCTGCCTCCTCACATTCGACACAACCAAGACTACGGATAGCTCAGGGGCAGCGCGCTCGCTTCGAAAGCAACACGATGTGGAGCAACACAGGTTCGATCCCCGGGTCCGCGCTTAGAAACCTCTGGTTATTAAGCGCATTATAAATACCAATTCAAATTACATGGCATTCCATAAAGCATTGAAAACCTGGATTTTCCCTAATCCATGAAAGGGACCACATAGGGCCTCCTCCACCAATGACCAGATATCTGCTGGAATCGGCTAGAACAGCAGATGTAGGAACAGTCCGGCCACGGAAGCCGGATAATATGGCATCACCACAGAAAAGTAGGAATGGTAGGAGCATGGAAGCCAGCTCAAGAGACCAGCAGGCTCTGGGCTAGGCAGCTGAAGGCTCTCTGCACCCCGGCTGGACTACAATGGCTTAGCAGCCCCCCTTGCGCCAGTGCTCCAAATCCCATTGCCCACAATCCCCAAACCTAAGACTTGACTTCGCTAGAATCATGTGCCATGACCAGGCACAATCTCTGCCACCCGACCAGACATGCCCCACACTCAAAGAATAGGAGATGTCTGTCTGCATAAATCAACAGCACCCATAACTGAGCGTAATCATTATCTTCCCATAAGGAAGCACAGCGCTATCACTCAAGGAGATGCCAACCAATGTCATAGAGACATATCCGCAGACCCCTGCACACCATCACATTCCCACATCGGAATAGCACCTACGACAGCTAAATGCGACTGGACCCGCTCCTGTTAAACCATACCCATCTGGGAATCAACACACAGGGCCACAACTGCACAGCCTCATAGCACTTATATTTCAAACATTATGGATTATGGTTGGGTCATATCTTGTCACCTATCGGGGACACAAGGCGGCATATGCTCAAGACAGGCAACCCTGGCAACTCAGACCTACCTAGGAATTAGGCCAAAAACTCCCACGCACAAGGTGCTATAGTAACTATGCCTGGTTGGACTCTCATAAGAATCATGCAGTAACCACAAACGTGTCAGGAATTACCCAGCCACCCGCCAAAAACTATGACCAGGGACCCGGAAAATGGGCACTCTGACACCTACAACAGAGCCTCTGGAAAAAGATCTGTCCAACCGGGCAAACACCACATACTCTGCACCAGCCAAAGAATCTTGCTTGGAGATTCACTAACGCGAACCACCAGGACAGACACGGCCAGCTCATCGGGATCTGGAAAAGTAACCAGGAACAGGGGCCCCCTACCAGTAAGCACAGACTCTCACTCCTACCAATATGATCATTCACTGTACACCAAGGAACAATAGAACGCAGCTACACCCTTCGATCAATTTCAGCCTAGCTGCACACATACCTACACTACTCCATGAGCACCTCAATTAATACGTTAGAACGCTATTATACACCACGAACATATTGGGCGAACTGCACACATAATCTCTTACACAGGCCCCACAGCAGCCAGAATACAAACTCTGAGGTCAATTACTTTGCTGTACACCTTCGACTGATCTCTCAACCACTGCACCGCACCTAGCATTAGAATGCGGCCACCTCTACACAAACCGCACTGGCTGCACACATGCCGAGTGCACCCAAGCACTATAGGCTACTCTAGGCTCTCCATTGACCTGGACTGACCTGTCCCCAAGGGCTTTCAACCCACAGCGCTTTGAGATCATACCAAGGGTATATAAGGCGCCATACAAATGTACAATTACATAACATAGCTTGTATTTTTATCTTTCCCATTTGAAAACTAGGAAAACTACAAGTCTCTGAATTCCAGGCAAAAACACGCCTGGACAGCCTTCTCATGCATGGACACGGGAAACTTGAGAGCTGTGATCAGAACCCTGGTGTGAGATGAAAGCAAAGCATGCACCCCACTTCTGTGACACTGCAGAATGTCAAAGCCTCCCAGAATTTGAGGGGGGCATGCCGACATTCATCCTGGCATAGATAGGAAGCAGATTTATACAGAGTAGCAACTTAGTCCAAAATGTTGGCACCCTGGTAAAGGAAAGGGCAGGTTCCCGCAGACCCGTCTGGAACACAGCGTGGGAAGTTATCTTCCAGGATGGTATGGTATTGTTTATTTATATAGCTCAAATACACAGGCAAGTGTTTCAAAGCGCTCAATGGACACCTGTAGGTCTATTTATGGTGACAGTAGGAATTTCATAAAAACACATCAGCGCTTTCCCATAAACACATTTATCATATAAAGGGGAGGCATTACACTGAGTAATGCCTCAACATCATGAACATTAAAAACAAGTAGGAGGCAAGCGTCATTTGCACGTTTTAATGTAGAGTAGCCTGTTTTAATAGAGTTAGCAAAATGTGTACTTTGTCCAGTGTCCCATTTCTTACAGTAAGATGAACGCAAAATTAAATCATGCCCAAAATACTGTAAAAAGGTAGGTCTTAAAAGCAAACTTGTGTAATGACCTAACATTGCAGAGAAATAACTTTATTTTTCTTTTAAACAGGTCCAACAACAGGCATTTTAAAGGTTAACTAAAACAAACACCGGCAATGCCAACAATTTTGGTTTCTGTGTAGTCATGGGAAAGGCAGTTTCCAAGCACGGCCGTAGTGCTATTAACTGGCTATGGATGGTAGCAGTTGTCACATTGAGCGAGTACCCTGGCATATGATAGCAGTTCCTGGCAAATACCTAATACTTATACACAAGCCAAGGCTGTTGGCTTTGCCAGTGCTTGTTTTGTATAGGAGTTCATTGAAGGACACCTACAGTTTGTATAGATCGAGTGGCTGAAGGTAGACCTAGTTAAAACATTTTTATACACCAGTAGCGCATTTACTGATCCAATTAAGTCATTAACTCTCAGAAGACTGATTTGAGAAAACACTGGCAGGCATCTTGGACATGAAGCTTAATGGAACGGCTAGATAAAGCCAGCTCAAAACGATCCCGGCAGGATGTGTTCTGGGCAGGAAGTGGGTGGGAATGGCCATAACGATTAGCATCGTCATGGGCAGTCAATGAGTAGGTAAATAACCAAACAACACCTAGAAGATGTGTGTCTCTCCTCATGTGTCATTCCTCACTAGCTCTACTAAAATGCAATAGTTTCGGCTTACATGTGGCGCTTCAGCGCCACGTAATAGACAAAACAAATAAAATCAGTTTCGCAGAAAATGGGCATGCTTACATCTAAAACAAATGCTTGCAAATAGTTATAGGGAGAGATGGCTGTCAATTGCAAGTCGTTAGCCCTTTCTTGGCCCTTTCTTGACCCATTCTCGGCCCTCTCCTGGCCCATTCGTGGCCCTTTCTTAGCCCATTCTTGGCCCTTTCTTAGCCCATTCCTGGCCCTCTCTTGGCACATTCTTGGCCCTTTCTTAGCCCATTCTTGTCCCTTTCTTAGCCCATTCCTGGCTCTCTCTTGGCCCTTTCTTGGCCCTCTCCTGGCTCCTTCATGGCCCTTTCTTAACCCATTCTTAGCCCTCTCCTGGCCCATTCGTGGCCCTTTCTAAGGCCATTCTTGGCCCTCTCCTGGCCCCTTCTTGGCCCTTTCTTGACCCATTCTTGGCCCTCTCCTGGCCCATTCTTGGCCCTATCTTAGCCCATCCTTGGCCCTCTCCTGGCCCCTTCTTGGCCCATTCTTGGCCCTTTCTTAGCCCATTCTTGGCCCTTTCTTAGCCCATTCCTGGCCCTCTCTTGGCCCATTCTTGGCCCTTTCTTAGCCCATTCTTGGCCCTCTCCTGGCCCCTTCTTGGCCCTTTCTTGACCCATTCTTGGCCCTTTCCTGGCCCATTCGTGCACCTTTCTTAGCCCATTCTTGGCCCTCTCTTGGCCCATTCTTGGCCCTTTCTTGGCCCTTTCTTAGCCCATTCTTGGCCCTTTCTTGACCAGACTACAGCATGATTTCTAGCCCATTCAGAGATGAAAGGAACTGGAGGCTCATGTTATTTTCCTATCTCCTGTGTCCTGCAAAGAGGCAACATTTCCATGCAGTCTGTGAGCCTGAGGACAGCAAGGGAAAAAGGGGGCGGGGGGTCAAGTGGGGTGCAGTGCACATCAAAATGATGATTGCTTTTGCGGGTCGTAAATGCAACCATGTATTAGGTGGGGGAGTACGTTTTAGAGTAATACCAATATTTAGGGGGACGAACATCTGTGATTCCCCCCCCCCCTAAGATTAGGCCCATATAATAAACCTAATTTAGCGGTCAAGGGTCCTGATTATGTACCAGGAATGTTCCATACAACGAGTCCTACTCGTCCCCTTCCCACCCGGAGGAGGTTATTCCAGCATGGTGATATCACTCCGCATATACCCCACATTTCTGAGCCTTTACCTGGGCTGAGGTATTAATCCCTGACCTCACAATCCTGTTTCTACAAACTAGACACAATGTCTGAAGTCATGCCACCCATCCAGGGAGGAGGAAGGGATTGAGGACTGGTTTGAGGAACAGTCGAACCTTTAACAGAGATTACCAGTAAGAATCATGGCATGTGTGCTTTAACCAAGTCGTCACAGTGTGAGGATAAACCACGCGGTGCCAAGTCTTCGACCCAGTGTGAGGATAAATCACACGGTGTCAAGTCTTCGACCAAGTGTGATTATAAACCACATGGTGCCAAGTCTTTGACCCAGTGTGAGGATAAACCATGCGGTGTCAAGTCTTTGACCAAGTGTGAGGATAAACCATGCGGTGCCAAGTCTTCGACCCAGTGTCAGGATAAACCATGCAGTGTGAAGTCTTCGACCCAGTTTGAGGATAAACCACGAGGTACCAAGTCTTCGAACCATTGTTAGGATAAACCAAGCGGTGCCAAGTCTTCGACCCAATGTGAGGATAAACCAGGCAGTGCCAAGTCTTCAACCGAGTGTGAGGATAAACCATGCAGTGCCAAGTCTTCGACCCAGTGTGAGGATAAACCACGCGGTGCCAGGTCTTCCATCCAGTATGAAGATAAACAACGTGGTGCCAAGGGTTCGACCCAGTGTGAGGATAAACCACGCGGTGCCAAGTCTTCGACCAACACTCCTCGATATCTGTTCAGGAGACATGCATGAACAATGACCCAGGCAGAATACCAGTTCCAACAGAAACAGAGTTACTATCCATGCATTAATGATGCCAGCATGAACTAAGAAATGTATAGCACAGCATGTGTGTGAGGCAACAGCCCTGACAAGACCCATGACTGTATAAAGCAGAGACATCTCAGACGGGCCAATGCAAGATAACTAATACAACTAATGTAGAGTAGTGAAAAATGTAGGATTCGCCTTCGGGGGAAGTGCTTGCACTCAAGGCACAATATCTTAATACAAAGATGTTTCAATATGGAATTGCAATAGTCCAATACAAGTCCAAAGTAAAGTTGTTTATTGTCCAAAAAGAAAGAAACTGCAGCCGACACGTGTTTCGACCTCTGGTCGTTGTTAAGGCTTGTTTTAAAACAGTTGAATGAATAGTAGGAAAAACAATTCCTATCAGCCGAAAGGCAGACCAACATGGACATGGGATTTATCCCTAAGATACAGGGCATATAATATCACTCACACCAGAAATGGCCTATTGCTAATGCAGTTTTATTCATTCAACTGTTTTAAAGCAAGCCTTGACAACGACCAGAGGTTGAAACACGTGTCGGCAGCAGTTTCTTTCTTTTTGGACAATAAACAACGTTACTTTGGACTTGAATTGGACTATTGCAATTCCATATTGAAACATCTTTGTATTAAGATATTGTGCCTTGAGCGCAAGCGCTTCCACTGAAGTCGAATCCTACATTTTTCACTGTTGCACACAAACGTTGTGGGAAGTTTGAGGGGGTAGTACATGACTTGCTGACAGGGCATTCAAACTATTATATAATTTAAGTTCAAAAGAATTTTAGAGTGGTACCTAGCGCACCAACTGTGACCGATCCCACAGCAACACTAATTTTTGCCAATCTAGAGTAGTACCATCATTCAAGTAAATACACAGCAATCCATCCAAGGGCATGGACCAAAGAGGTCCATGATGCCAAAGGCCCCTAGTGTATGCACACAGCCAGCTTTGAGGAAAACACAGTCACTGGGGGTTCCAAACAAAACCAACAAGTTCCATCGAGCAACCAACACATGGCTAGATGGGCAGAATGCACACAGTCTCAGTACACCTCGAATGATATGATAGGTTATTTATAACGCAGAGGTTTCTAAGCGCGGACCCGGGGATCGAACCTGTGGTGCTCCCCATCATCTTGCTTCCAAGGCGAGCATGTTCCCTCTGAGCTATCCTCCCGGGATAACAAAACACAAGAGGGCAGGTACTGCTAAAATTCACTCTCCAACTGACCGACCCTGCGAAAACCAAAACCACTTCAGTCCTGCAAAAACAAAGAAAACTGAGCAGTCAGGAGGCAAGCTTGTGCCCTTCAAACCACACAATCTGCAAGAAGAATTTGCGCAAAACACCTTACAAAAACACAAGGAGCATGTTACAACGTTTTGTACCCTACCACAATCCGGATTCTACATCCTTGACGAGGAGCCATTCTAAAGAAAAGGTAAGGGCATTGTATGAGCCTATTATGGTTACCAGTTGCATACCAAAATCTGAAGAAATAAAGAAAAGAATGCTGCAGTATTGAATCTGCGCCGTTACTGTTTTAGTTTTTTAAAGATTTATCACACCAGTATTCTTTACCTGTCTGATTTTACAGAGTTTCCGTTATTTTCTTAAAGGTTGTTTGTCCTTTTCTTTAATGCTGAATTTTGTTCATCCAGTTTGGATCTTCTATTGAGTGTCCCTTCATTTGCAAAACAGTCACTGAAATTCCTTTTTTTGCAGTTGGTTTGAAAATGATGTTTTGGGCATATGTTGGATTGTTTTCTTCTGAGTGGGTTATACTGTTAGGTATCCGTACATTTGCAAAGTAGTCACTGAATGTGTTTTTTCGTTCATTTGGTTTGTAAATGTTAGCAGTATGGTTACTTGACTTTACTGGAGGCCCCTCGACATGTGTTTCCCCGTCTATGTATATGACGGTTCCTCAGGAGGTGCCTACACACCAATTCTTATTTTTCTCTTTCTTTCTAATTTCCTCATGCGTAGTATTTGTTTGTGTTCTTCAATTTCCGGTCATAGGGTTTCCTGTACTTTTGTATTTCTCAAGTTGTCTTTTTGGTAGTTCTTTAGAAGGTGCCCGAGCTGCAATTTTTGTTTATTGTATATGTTGCTCTCTTTATTTTTTGTTTCCACATTCAAGATAGACACTTTACGTTTGCGTGCCAAAAGAAAACTAGACATATGAATTTATGAATCAGCTATTACTTTTGCATAGGCAGGTAGCACGTTGCTTGTGTCATAGTCACACAGTTCGAAAACATATTGGCATTTGGAACATTCAAGCATTCTTTAGTAGTATCAACAAGTATTCCCCCGATTTACTTGTGTTCTGTCCCTATTTATTGGCATTTTGTAATTTGTAGCTTGTTTATAAATACTTGGTCACATTATTGAGTCTACACAAGTGGTTTGGTTTACCTTATTTCTTGTTTAGTCTGTTGTAATATAGCTGAACTGTATTCCTCATAGTAAGACAATCCTTTTGCGGTTGTAAAGTTGCCTAAATGAAAAAGGCATTTCAGTTAGTTTGATAAATTGGTCTACCGACCCTTTGTAACAAGTTTTTAAGAAACAGGTTGGTTGTTATATAGTTAACTTTTTCCAATGCTAAATTTGTGTTTCCAAATGTTATATGGTATTGATACTACATCCGCTGCGTTTCTCGTTAATGTTTTCCAAGTTCTTATCTTCTAATGCCTCTTAGTTCGGCACTCTACTGATCTATTTTGTATGCAGGATGAGTCTACTTTTACCTCTGTTTTCGTATTTCTGCAGTTGCCTCGGTCCTCTTGCTGTTCGCCGTTCCGTGATGTTTCGTTTTGTTGTGTTTTGCGATCATGTGATTTCACAGTATTAATAGTTACGTTGTACGTTGTGTTGCGCGTTCTTCGGGATTTGCAGCGCCATTTTCTTTTGGGAATGCTTGCTGTCCATAATTTTGTACGTGGGTATCATTTTGCTTTCGGATGAAATCTTGATGGGTATTTACGAAAAGAAAAGAACCGCTTGTCGTTTGTCTGTGTTTAATTTAGATGTCTGGTTTTTCTTTTGAAGTTATAAAGTTTGACTAATTCATAGGGGATATGTTATGTGATATTTTTCCACTGTTGCTTTGTTTGATTGTTACTTTGGTTATGTCTTCTCTTCCAGACTGTTGTTACATTACAAATCCTCCCCATTTCGTTTGGACATGGCCCAATGGCACTTGGTTAAAGATGATACATCTCATCGAGTCACAATTTGCTGATATTCATGATTTGTTTATAAAAAGTGGCACATCTCCTGATCATTGTTAAGTCTGGTATGGCAGGTGTCCATAAGACGAATCCAAAATTCTTCCTTTTTTCTTAATAGTTTTTCTCTATTGCCTTCTCTTGGTGGGGGGTTTATTTTTTCAATTCCAAAGAATTTAAGGTTTGTAATATCTTTATGGTGGGGGGTTTCCTGAAAATGATTAGCCAGTGGTGTTTGTGGTTCTTGATTCCTGATGGATCTAATGTGTTCTCCAATTCTTGTTTTCAGATTGCGTATAGTGCTGCCAATATAGTATTTGGAGCAAATGCATTTGATTCCATATACTGTGTATTTGCTGTTGCAGTTGATGAGTTGTTGAATCTTTCTGATTTGTCCATTGGGCAATGTTATAGTCGTTTTTGCGTTATCTAAGTATTTACATAAGCTGCGGGTCCCACATTTGTAGTTTCCTACCACTGATGGTTTTAACCACATTGTTTGTTTTTGGATACTTTGTTTTCCCTCATGAACAAAATAGGATGGACCAGAATCTGGAATCTCTAACCTTAAGAAGGAGCCATTCTAAAGATATGGTGAAGGCATCGTATGAGCGTATTATGGTTACCTGTTCCATACCAGAATTTGGAATCTCCAACCTTGGCACAAGTGTCATTCTAAAGATACGGTGTAGGCATTGTATGAGCCTATCATGGTTACCAGTTGCATTCCAGAATATGGAATCTCCAGCCTTAACAAGGAGCCATTCTAAAGACATGGTAAAGGCATCGTATGAGCCTATAATGGTTACTAGTTGCATAACAGAATCTGGAATCTCCAACCTTAACAAGGAGCCATTCTAAAGACATGGTAAAGGCATCATATGAGCCTATTATGGTTACTAGTTGCATACAAGAATCTGGAATCTCCAACCTTGACACAAGTGTCATTCTAAAGATACAGTGTAGGCATTGTATGAGCCTATCATGGTTACCAGTTGCATTCCAGAATATGGAATCTCCAACCTTAACAAGAAGCAATTCTAAAGATACGGTGTAGGCATTGTATGAGCCTATCATGGTTACCAGTTGCTTACCAGAATCTGGAATCTCCAACCTTAACAAGGAGCCATTCTAAAGACATGGTAAAGGCATCGTAAGAGCCTATTATGGTTACCAGTTGCATACCCGAATCTGGAATCTCCAACCTTAAAAAGGAGCCATTCTAAAGACATGATAAAGGCATTGTATGAGCCTATTATGGTTACCAGTTGCATACTAGAATCTGGAATCTCCAACCTTAACAAGAAGCAATTCTAAAGATATAGTGTAGGCATTGTATGAGCCTATCATGGTTACCAGTTGCTTACCAGAATCTGGAATCTCCAACCTTAACAAGGAGCCATTCTAAAGACATGGTAAAGGCATCGTAAGAGCCTATTATGGTTACCAGTTGCATACTCGAATCTGGAATCTCCAACCTTAAAAAGGAGCCATTCTAAAGACATGATAAAGGCATTGTATGAGCCTATTATGGTTACCAGTTGCATACTAGAATCTGGAATCTCCAGCCTGAACAAGGAGCCATTCTAAAGACATGATAAAGGCATTGTATGAGCCTATTATGGTTACCAGTTGCATACCAGAATATGGAATCCCCAACCTTAACAAGGAGCCATTCTAAAGACATGGTTAAAACATCGTAAGAGCCTATTATGGTTACTAGTTGCATACCAGAATCTGGAATCTCCAACCTTGACACAAGTGTCATTTTAAAGATACGGTGTAGGCATTGTATGAGCCTATCATGGTTACCAGTTGCATACTAGAATCTGGAATCTCCAACCTTAACAAGAAGCAATTCTAAAGATACGGTGTAGGCATTGTATGAGCCTATCATGGTTACCAGTTGCTTACCAGAATCTGGAATCTCCAACCTTAACAAGGAGCCATTCTAAAGACATGGTAAAGGCATCGTAAGAGCCTATCATGGTTACCAGTTGCATACCCGAATCTGGAATCTCCAACCTTAAAAAGGAGCCATTCTAAAGACATGATAAAGGCATTGTATGAGCCTATTATGGTTACTAGTTGCATACCAGAATTTGGAATCTTCAACCTTGACACAAGTGTCATTCTAAAGATACGGTGCAGGCATTGTATGAGCGTATCATGGTTACCAGTTGCATACCAGAATCTGGAATCTCCAACCTGAACAAGGAGCCATTCTAAAGACACGATAAAGGCATTGTATGAGAATATCATGGTTACCAGTTGCATACTAGAATCTGGAATCTCCAATCTTGACACAAGTGTCATTCTAAAGTTACGGTGTAGGCATTGTATGAGCCTATCATGGTTACCAGTTGCATACCAGAATCTGGAATCTCCAACCTGAACAAGGAGCCATTCTAAAGACATGATAAAGGCATTGTATGAGCCTATCATGGTTACCAGTTGCATACTAGAATCTGGAATCTCCAATCTTGACACAAGTGTCATTCTAAAGTTACGGTGTAGGCATTGTATGAGCCTATCATGGTTACCAGTTGCATACCAGAATATGGAATCCCCAACCTTAACAAGGAGCCATTCTAAAGACATGGTTAAAACATCGTAAGAGCCTATTATGGTTACCAGTTGCATACCCGAATCTGGAATCTCCAACCTTAAAAAGGAGCCATTCTAAAGACATGATAAAGGCATTGTATGAGCCTATTATGGTTACCAGTTGCATACTAGAATCTGGAATCTCCAACCTGAACAAGGAGCCATTCTAAAGACATGGTAAAGGCATCGTAAGAGCCTATTATGGTTACCAGTTGCATACCAGAATCTGGAATCTCCAACCTTGACACAAGTGTCAATCTAAAGATACGGTGTAGGCATTGTATGAGCCTATCATGGTTACCAGTTGCACACCAGAATCTGGAATCTCCAACCTTAACAAGGAGCCATTCTAAAGACATTGTAAATGCATTGTATGAGCCTATCATGGTTACCAGTTGCATACTAGAATCTGGAATCTCCAACCTTAACAAGAAGCAATTCTAAAGATACGGTGTAGTCATTGTATGAGCCTATCATGGTTACCAGTTGCTTACCAGAATCTGGAATCTCCAACCTTAACAAGGAGCCATTCTAAAGACATGGTAAAGGCATCGTATGAGCCTATTATGGTTACTAGTTGCATACCAGAATCTGGAATCTCCAACCTTGACACAAGTGTCATTCTAAAGATACGGTGTAGGCATTCTATGAGCCTATCATGGTTACCAGTTGCATACCAGAATCTGGAATCTCCAACCTTAACAAGGAGTCATTCTAAAGACATGGTAAATGCATTGTATGAGCCTATCATGGTTACTAGTTGCATACCAGAATCTGGAATCTCCAACCTTAACAAGGAGCCATTCTAAAGACATGGTAAAGGCATCATATGAGCCTATTATGGTTACTAGTTGCATACCAGAATCTGGAATCTCCAACCGTGACACAAGTGTCATTCTAAAGATACGGTGTAGGCATTCTATGAGCCTATCAAGGTTACCAGCTGCTTACCAGAATCTGGAATCTGCAACCTTAACAAGGAGCCATTCTAAAGACATGGTAAAGGCATCGTATGAGCCTATTATGGTTACTAGTTGCATACCAGAATCTGGAATCTCCAACCTTGACACAAGTGTCATTCTAAAGATACGGTGTAGGCATTGTATGAGCCTATCATGGTTACCAGTTGCATACAAGAATCTGGAATCTCCAACCTTAACAAGGAGCCATTCTAAAGACATGGTAAATGCATTGTATGAGCCTATCATGGTTACCACTTGCATACCAGAATCTGGAATCTCCAACCTTAACAAGGAGCCATTCTAAAGACATGGTAAAGGCATTGTATGAGCCTAATATGGTTACCAATTGCATACCAGAATCTGGAGTCTCCAACTTTGACACAAGTGCCATTCTAAAGATACGGTGTAGGCATTCTATGAGCCTATTATGGTTACCAGCTGCTTACCAGAATCTGGAATCTCCAACCTTAACAAGGAGCCATTCTAAAGACATGGTAAATGCATTGTATGAGCCTATCATGGTTACCAGTTGCTTACCAGAATCTGGAATCTCCAACCTTAACAAGGAGCCATTCTAAAGACATGGTAAATGCATTGTATGAGCCTATCATGGTTACCAGTTGCTTACCAGAATCTGGAATCTCCAACCTTAACGAGAAGCCATTCTAAAGACATGATAAAGGCATTGTATGAGCCTATTATGGTTACTAGTTGCATACCAGAATCTGGAATCTCCAACCGTGACACAAGTGTCATTCTAAAGATACGGTGTAGGCATTGTATGAGCCTATCATGGTTACCAGCTGCATACCAGAATCTGGAATCTCCAACCTTAACAAGGAGCCATTCTAAAGACATGGTAAATGCATTGTATGAGCCTATCATGGTTACCAGTTTCTTACCAGAATCTGGAATCTCCAACCTTAACAAAGAGGCATTCTAAAGACATGGCAAAGGCATCGGATGAGCCTATTATGGTTACCAGTTGCATATCAGAATCTGGATTCTCCAATCTTAACAAAGAGCCATTCTAAAGATACGGTGTAGGCATTGTATGAGCCTATCATGGCTACCAGTTTCATACCAGAATCTCGAATCTCCAACCTTAACAAGGAGCCATTCTAAAGACATGCTAAAGGCATTGTATGAGCCTATCATGGTTACTAGTTGCATATCAGAATCTGGAGTCTCCAACCTTAACAAGAAGCAATTCTAAAGATACGGTGTAGGCATTGTATGAGCCTATCATGGTTACCAGTTGCATATCAGAATCTGGAATCTCCAACCTTGACACAAGTGTCATTCTAAAGATACATTATAGGCATCGCATGAGCCTATCATAGTTACCAGTTGCATACCAGAATCTGGATTCTCCAATCTTAACAAAGAGCCATTCTAAAGACATGGGAAAGGCATTGTATGAGCCTATTGTGGTTACCAGTTTCATACCAGAATCTGGAATCTCCAACCTTGACACAAGTGTCATTCTAAAGATACTGTGTAGACATTGTATGAGCCTATTATGGTTCATAGTTGCCATTGAGCTGGCCATCAGGATTGCAACTCACTCTCCTCTCTGAAAGTTTAGACAAATGATATCAAGTAATTGAGTTGCAAATCCAGTCTGGGATACACAAAAGGGTAATGAGGCTTTGGTTGGAAGCATCACCAGTGAGAGGAACATTTTAGATTTTTGATAAATGCTGTAACTAATTTCACAGAGGACTGTAGAGCGACCCTAGTCATAATGCAAAACACAGATTACTAAATACAAGGGGTGAAGGAGCCACAGTAGGAACTTGCCAAGCAGGTCTAAACATACCTTTGAAATGCTCACTCCCTATATCAACAAGCGGCCACACATCCATTTCATGTTTCCCTTGCGTCACCACATCAACGTCTGCAAGAAATCCCCTCTGCCGTTTCTAACCTTTCATGGGGATTATTGTCAATCGCGTCTATACCACTTGGAAGTTCAATCCTACTGGTGATGTAACTTTGTACACACTGGCATGACAGCAGGCTGCCCCAACACCTTCGCAATTATCATTATGAATCTCTGATCACAAGGAGTGATGTAGAACTTTTTTTGTCTAGAATTTAAAAAAGTACCTACATTTCACAAAAGAGTGACATCATCGACTATGTTGAATGCCTTTAAAAGTACACATCTAGAGCATCCGCCTTACTCACATTCCACGCGTTTAGTTGGCAAGACTAATGATTCCTGCATCCATGTTAGCTTGTAAAATGTGCTCCTGCCAAAAGGTGCGCAAGATGTCCGGCAAACTCTCATGAATGGTTTCTTCTTCAATAGAATCTCCCCACAGATTTCTGTCCTTTAAAAAAATGGGGGAACGCATGAAAGAATCTTCAAGTCAATCTCTGGTTGCGTCAGTTTCACAACAGGATATCCTGTATGCAGCCACAACACCTGCATGATACCCTGCAGGCCGCCACACCAACTAAAGGATATCTTGTATGCAGCCACACCACCTACCAGATAGCCTGTATGCCGCCACACCACCTACAGCATTTCCTGTATGCAGCCACACCACCTACCAGATAGCCTGTATGCCGCCACACCACCTACGGGATATCCTGTATGCCGCCACACCACCTACAGGATATCCTGTATGCAGCAACACCACCGACCGGATATCCTGTATACCACCACACCACCTACAGCATATCCTGTACGCCGCCACACCACCTACGGGATATCCTGTATGCAGCAACACCACCTACCGGATATCCTGTATACCACCACACCACCTACAGCATATCCTGTATGCAGCAACACCACCTACCGGATATCCTGTATGCCGCCACACCACCTACAGCATATCCTGTATGCAGCAACACCACCTACCGGATATCCTGTATGCCGCCACACCACCTACAGCATATCCTGTATGCAGCCACACCATCTACAGGTTATCCTCTATGCAGCAAAACCACATCAGATCAGACCCCTTATTCATTATTGGAGAATTAAAAACTAAAACAATTTCTCTCAGGAAAATTGTGGTAGCGGAATTCAAACGGAAAGCATATTGCCAGAGGGTCTTAGTTCAGCAGTGGCATCCAGAATGTCTCCTGAACCCGATAGGACTCTGGCTACCTGCAAGCGTAGAGTCGGAAGCGTCTAGAGTGCCAGCTCATCCTCCTGCACCCCCTGTCGGGGGTTGCTAGGGATCTTCTATTTACACACATTGCTGCTGTGATCGGGGGTTCATCCCGCACACGGATGATGTCATTCTGCCCGGGCACCCGCCTCGTGATCCCCCCACCCAGCCACGAAACTCTCCCGATTCCAGAAACCTGTGATGGATCTCTTTCTGAATAATTCCTATAATGGGGGCACACATGGCCGCAAGGAAAGGTGGGGGGGCTATGATGTCGGCTCCTCTGAATGGTTGGTTGGGCTAGAAAAGTATCAGGCTCGTGCCACTACCAGACACAGAACTAACTCTGCCCCGGGTCTAACAGATTTTCAAACTCACCGGCCTGTTGTGCAGTCTCTAAATTTCACTAGAGCATAGACTGCCCCTTGTAATTCTATTCTATTCTATTAGATTTTTGTAAGTCGCCAACTCGCCCGCAGGCCTCAGAGCGCTCAACAGACAGTACAAACAAAGAACAGGTAGCAGAATTACACGGAGGTAACTGTCCGGTCAATGGGAGGGGTGAGAGGGGAATAATGGAGGAGACCACTCCTACAGTGCCAGCCTGTAGAGGCGTTCTTAGGGGGGGGCTAAGGGGGCTATAGCCCCTGGTCTCTTGGCTCTAGCCCCGGATAGAATCTCAGGAGCTACAAGCAAAAGGCTAGCCCCCAGTCACGACAGTTCTGACATCAGCCTAGCCCCGGGTCTTTTCCAGACCAAACAACACCTGCCATCAATCTTCCATCAGTTCTGCGCTTCAGCCTGTGACGTCTGCAGCATTCAGATTACTTCCAAAGTTATGAGGATCTCAGCGTCTCTGATGTGGTTGAACTCACGCCGAAGAAGCTAGAAAAACACACACACACACACACACACACACGCGCGCACGCACGCACGCACGCACGCACGCGCAGACACACACACACACACACACACGCCATTTGCATCCCGGAATATTCAACAGCGCACTCACAAGTGCAATCAGCAGGAGTCACTGTTTGAAGAGGGGCACCAAAGAAGTCGCTGACGTGTGAATAGACACCAGGCAGAGGCTAAAACAAAACAAGTGTCGTTTGTGAGCCTTGGTGTTGGCTTTAATCTCACAGTGGCTGCAGTATGTGCCACAGACGGAAACTGCTGACGTGCTCTCGTCTGAACTCTTTACTCCCTACCCCCATCCCAACCAGAAGTATGCACTGGATCTCATTATGAGCTGGGTGGCAACAGTAAAAAAACAGGTGCTATCTGGCAGTGCTACATTTGTGGGGGTGTTTGCCAGGGCTCAGCCCTAGCACTTATTTCTGCGCCCCGACACTTATTGTCTCAGACTCTGTTTGATTATGAAGGGGTGTTTTGGCAACTTTATTATTGGAACTGCCAGTCACCTAATCAACACCCATAGAATCAGAGCAGCTTGTAAATGATTGTGTTTAGAGACACACTTAAACGTGGCTCATGTCAAGACACAATGAGTATGTTATTTTATGTGCATGTTGAGTGATATTTTTAAATCACATGTCTGCCGCAGTGGCCGAGTACATACTTCAACCCCAATAAGTCAGTGGGAGTTGTAACTTTAACCCCATATTTATTGGCAGCATGTGGAGCAGCCGTGGGTGGTGGAAACACTGAGCGGGGAGCTGCCCATCCTGACCTGTCATGGGCATATTAGAACATATTTGAGCCCTGGCACTTATTTCTTTACAACTTAAGCACTGGAATTTAGAATATCACGTGCTTTTACAGACCACATGATTAGGAGATGACAATTACACGCGGTAACACGTCAAGCAGAATCATTAAAAAGTATATGCATGCAGTATTTGGCAAAGGCAGCATGCACGGGGCCCAGAGAACCTGCGTGCAGCATTTACAGCCTGATTATGAGTTGAAAAACCACATGAAATCTTCAAACAATACCTTCAAAACGTGCCCCAGCTATGAGGGTTCCAGGTGATAATGTCTTTCCCCAAATAGTCTTGGAAGGGTATAATTATATGTTATTGCCACTAATCCTAGAATATTTGGGGAAAGTGTTCTTCGGTACACCCTCTTTTGGTGCAGCCGTTTCGCAGCGGGCCAGTTCGGTGCGGCTACTGCGCTGCAGAGGCCGATTTGGCGCGCCTATTTTGGCGCAGGAGCATTTCTGCCGTGGTCCATTTGGGGCGAAGGAGTTTTGGACGTGGCTGACATTGCAGTCACGCCTAAACTCCCTCGCTCCAAATTCAAAAGTATCAGTCTTTGCAAATGCAGCACATTGACAGGTACTGTGCCTGTTGCACTTGCAAAGAATTATCCGCCGCTCCCGGTGACGTTTATCCCAATGGTCGGCATGGCCAGCTTCTAAATGCTGGCATTTTGCAGCTGGCCAAAAAACACCAAGTGATTCAGTGTTATTCTCATCACATTTCGCCTCGCGCCAAATCATCCTGGCGCTACAATATCCCAGCGGCAAAATGGTCGTGCCGAAATGGGCTGGCCAAATCAGCCAGCGCCAAAATGCCCGTGCCAAATCAGCCTGCTCTGAAAATGTTTGTCTGGAGGGTGCATTTTTAGGGAAATGTCACCACCTGGTGGCTATTTTCGCTGCAATATTATCGTTGGATATGGTACAATGTGGAGTTAATGGGCCTCATTACGACCCAGGCGGTAAGGGGTTAACGGCGGCGTAAAAGGTGTCGGCGCCGTTAAAACCTTACCGCCTAATTACAAGGTCCCTTTGCGGGTCCCGACCTTAACGGCTGGTTTTACTAGCCGTTAAGGAAGGAACCCGCAAAGGGACTTTCGAGGTAATTACGGTACCGTAATTACCGCCTTCCCCATTCCCATTGAGCCCTATGGGGGCAAAAATGGGAATGGGGAAGGGCCATTGGTGAATGGGGAATTACCGCCCCGCCAACCTTGGAATGGGGTGGTAATTCCGCCATTCACCATGGCGGAGTTGGTAAAATACTGGCGTCAACCATGGCGCTAATAGCGCCATGGTTAACGCCAGGGTCGTAATGAGGCCCAATGAGTGCCAGAGGAGGTCAGACCAGGCAGAGGTGCAGCCTGTCATCAGCAAAAGACCCTCAGAATGGTCCAGCACACCACCAACATCTGGCAACCAGGAGGAGCGGTGCACTTACATGTCTGTGAGCTGATTATGATGTGAAAGGTAGGTAGACAGCTGGACAATCATCCGGGGAGAGGAGGAGGATGATGCAGCAAGCTCACGAGCCCTAGCTTAGACTCTCACCAATAAGCAGCCAGCACTGCTTGAGCCACTTCCCGGCAGCACTTATGAGTTACTTACACTCTCCCTTACCTCCTCCCTCCCAGCACTTCTCCTCCTCATTTCCCGCCGCACTTGCCCGATCTGAATGACACAAGGCCTAGTAAGATCGTTGTTTTGTCCTCCCTCTGTCCGCCCTTCCTTGTCTGGTTGCGCCTCGAAACACTTGTGCACAGGCGCGTTATAAATGACTTATCATATCATGTCATATCACACCTACTGCGGCTCATGAATAATATACTGTTATCAGGGGTTTGTAGAGAAAACTTTTGTCATTTACACAACCCAGTGGTCCTCGTTTTGTTCTTGTTTGATCGCTGTATTTCTGAGCTGTGGTGGTCGGTCATCAGGCATATTTAAACGGTAGGTGAGGGGACAGTCCTTGCATTTGATAGGGCGCCTTGCACCGTCCCCGGCAACTTCATAAAAAGTACAACATACGCAGAGCCATGGCTGCATCCACACAGCCACAGCCCTACTTCTGAAGAGCTTTTTAGTGCTTATTTTCAGTACCGGCACACTTCAACAATGAGAGAGACTGCTGCATGGAAGGACCAAGCCCACTTTGGCTGTGGTCCCGGCCCATATGTTGGGTCTACTCCTGGACTGCATCCATGCAGCATCGGCATCACCCCGGGCACGGAGGCAGGAGTTCTGCATCCAGAAGCAGCAGCAAAGGATGGAGCATCCACATGACCTGCAGGCATCACCCTCCGCTTCTGATCCCCGGATCAGAGAACAAAGCTATGATGCGGCGGAAGGACACCCGGCCGAGATTCATGGAGAAGAACTGGGGGGATGTGGTTCTTACAAATGTCATTGAACGCCCTTCCTGGGAACAAGGACTCAGTCACACAGGCACAAACATGATCTCCACTTCTACTCCCCCTCACAATTCCCACCTGCCTCCTAACTTCTCCTCTCACAAACCCATGTGGTGTCCACTGGTGGGTGAACGAGTATGAATGTGCCGTGGGACCTCGATGGTTGCACGCCAGAAGCAGTGGTGTTCTTGCAAGAGATGTGCATGCAAGCTTCCTATTCCTGCATTCTGTAGGCGGCTTCCCACACTGCCATGGCTGATGATGCTAACGGGTAACAGGACCCATCAGGCCTTGTTCTGCTGTTGAGAGGGCATTTGGCATCCTGAAGGCACCAGTTAGAGGCTTCCGCAGAAGACGGCATGCACTCATGGAGAGTTCTGAGAAGGTGGACCGAATAATCATTGCTGCAGGTTCCGTAAAATGGTGCATAAGACCCTAGGTTCTTATGTCAGCACAGGATGACACGTGCCAGACATTAGCAATGATGATGATGATACTGGCCAACTAACACGCATGCAGTCTACGCTTGTATTATCTGGCAGGAGTTGATAGAGAATCTTTCAAAGGCTATGGACACAAATGTCCAGCAGTGACTTGCAATCAGGCTGGGTCTCACACTGACCATCTGCATGTACATTATGGTAGATATTATCACTTGAATGCTGGCATTGAATTATGCAAGTGCAAGTAAGAAATACCTACCCTCACATGCAATCTCCGATGCCAATGCCCTAATGAAACAATCCAGATGACCTCCCCGGGGACAGTCCACCGATGCCCCTCCTCGTCTTCACACCCATGTCCCACACCTTGTGAAGCAAATGAGAATTAGGCATCCTGCAGTCTACGCAGAACTCCCACGGGCACAGTTGGTTGCAAAGTCCTGGACTCGCCATGAACCACTTGCAACACAAGAGTTGTGGCCCGCCCAATCCTCCCCATTGCCCCGCAGCTAACAGAGAAAGCATGTCCCACGGCCTCCCACATCCACAGGGTTTGAGCATGAGGGCAGTCACTACCGCAGCCCATGCCCGGCATTGAGTCTGAGTGAGACTACTCCACCTGCTCTCCACCCATCGGTCTTCTGAATGAAACACAGCACCTTGGCCTGGCATCGGTCCTGCTGCCATTGGTCATGCTGGTGCAGCCACATGGCATGTAGCCTCGGCATCACCAGATGACGATCAGTGCCAGATGAAAGGGCGCAATCAGTCCCTTGCCTTAATTCCTGCTGGTTTAGCTGTCCCTTGCCTTACTTCCTGCTGGTACAGCTGTCCCTTGCCTTACTTCCTGCTGGTTCAGCTGTACCTTGCCTTACTTCCTGCTCGTACAGCTGTCCCTTGCCTTATTTCCTGCTGGTACAGCTGTTCCTTGCCTTACTTCCTGCTGGTGCAGCTGTCCCTTGCCTTACTTCCTGCTCGTAGAGCTGTCCCTTGCCTTACTTCCTGCTTGTACAGCTGTCCCTTGCCTTACTTCCTGCTTGTACAGCTGTCCCTTGCCTTACTTCCTACTGGTTCAGCTGTCCCTTGCCTTACTTCCTGCTCGTACAGCTGTCCCTTGCATTGCTTCCTGCTCGTACAGCTGTCCCGTGCCTTACTTCCTGCTGGTTCAGCTGTCCCTTGTCTTACTTCCTGCTGGTTCGCTGTCCCTTGCCTTATTTCCTGCTATTACAACTACCCCTTGCCTTACTTTCCTTACTTCCTACTGGTTCAGTGGACGTGCCATCATTGTCATCACCCGTATTACCCAAATTGTAAATTGACCGAATTTAAAGGGTTACAATTGACCTTTTCAAAATTGACCATATATATATATATATATATATATAGGGGTTTTGGGGGGTTTGGCGTTGAGTGGGGGTTGCGGGAGGTTTCCCCCCGCATATATGTTACAATTGACCTTCACAATTCGGTCAATTGTGAAAAGGTCAATTGTAATTCGAACAGTTGTAAAACAAACAATTCGTATACAACCGTCATCATCATCACCATCACCAGTACTGGTGAAAATGTCATTATGATGGTGATGCTTTTGTGCTCCTGACACCGTAGATCATTCCAGCCCCTTATTAAAGGTGCAGAAGTTGCCTCTGTGTTACTCATCCCACTGACACAGCCTTCCCAAGCAACTGGAGGATGCAGACGTCATCCCTTATGGCCAATTGGGTAGGGCATGCAAGTGGTGCGACCAAGCAGGAGGGTGTGATCACCCCGTCAGGTGGCTTCCTCCAAGGGTATCCTATGACAGGTGACCCACCTGGCGTGCAGCGGATCCAGCTGATGAGCGGTCAGGGTATATAGCGGAGGCATTGGTGGGGGTGGTTTTCAGTAGCAACAATGTTCTATTTTCTTTTTTTTCAACACAATTTATTAAGTTTGCAAAAAATAAACAATAAGAACTGTACATAAAGTATACAATGTCTCACAGTAAAACGTCATAACGTAATTTGTTGAACAATTTAAACATTACATATCATCAAATTCATCAAAAATTGCTGTATCCTGCGAAACATAATATTCAAACTGACAAGTACACACAAAATAACACAATAGACAACACAAAAAAGCACAAAAAGATAAAGTAAAATAAACCACCAAACCCCCCCTTCACCTCCACCTTATTCCCCTACCCCTTAAATGACATATCCACCAGAACAGTTCCACTGTCACATCAATCATAAAGAGCCAAAAAAGGTCCCCATACCTTCATATATTCCTCATTTTTATCTTTACTTTCCAATGAAACCTTATCATATTGTGATAAAATTTGCAAATCAGTTAACCACTCATCAACACTAGACTTTATTCCCTTTTTCCAAATTCTGAGAATTATCTTAGTTGCTACCATCAAGGCTCTATCAATCCAATTAGAATGATTCCTAGCACCCACACATCTATCAATATGAGATAATAAGATGATGCTTGCTGCGGATCTCTGTAAGGTAACTCCACAAATCAAATCAGTCCTGTCAATGACCTCCTTCCAAAACAATTGCACCCTCGGGCACTCCCACAACAAATGTAAAAGAGTGCCCCTACCAATACCACAACACCAGCATAAATCATCCGATTGAAGCCCTAATTTAAACATCTTAACTGGAGTCCAATAAAGCTGCCCAACAACTTTCTGTTGAACCAGACGTAAACCCATGTCTGCTCCCAAGTTCAAATTCACCTTCAGGATGTTACTCCAATCCATATCAGTTATTACCCTACCAATATCATGTGACCAATTTTCCTTCAATCTAGTCCATGCTGATTGAAAATTCTCGTCAATAGGCATAAATTGCATATAAGTACTCACACAAAATTCCTGACCTTCCAGTAATTTGCTAATTTCCAGTTTCACCCAACTGAACCACCAGCCATACATATCCTCAAATTAACCATTGAAGCTAGAGCCAAGTAGCTATTCAATTCTCTTCAATGTAAACCATATCTACACTCCAGAGCCTCAAATCCCAACAATTGGTTTCCATCCATCACGTCCCCCAGCTTCAGAATTCCCTTATTGATCCAACTGATCCAATTCAGACACTTATTATTTACTTGAAAAGCTTCATTACACCATAGAGAAGCATCTGGACTGAAGCCATAACCCTGTCCATTTTCGCTAAACAACGACCCAACTAGCTGTCTAGTTGCCACTACTGGGATAAGTTTCAACCGCTTGCACGGTAATTTACCCATAGTATAAATATTCCCTAGATCACATGGTGCACATATACCCCTTTCCATACTCAGCCAAATCGGTTCCTTTTCATTTCTATCCCTAAAATAATATGTACTCTTTTTAAGCAAAAAAACCTTTATAATACTTCATCAAGTCAGGATATCCAAATCCCCCTTTTTCCACACTTTGCATCAGTACATATTTTGGAACACAAGGTCTTTTTCCGGGGCCCCACAAAAAGGATTGAAAGAGTTTATCAACCTTTATCAAATGTTTTTTAAATAACAATAAAGGAACAGATTGAATAACATATAAGAGCTTAGGCAAGGGAACCATTTTGATCGCATTAATTTGTGCCCACAAAGTTAACGTCAACCTCTCCCATCTCTTTATTATTAATGAAATATTCGTGGTTACCACGTCTATATTATGTTGTAACAATTTATTCAAATCCCCAATAACATGAATTCCTAAATACGTAACCCCCCCCTGGTGACCACTTACAATTCCATGAGTGCAAGATGTTACTATCACATGTCCTGGACAACGGAAAAATCTCAGTTTTATCCCAATTGACTTTATTACCCGACAGTACACCTACTTCCTCAAACATATTTTTATTTATGTCCCCACATGTCTCTGGATTTGATAACAAAAGCAGCATATCATCCGCATATGATAACATTTTAACTTCCACCTTTCCAACCATAATTCCCTTAATGAGTTCACATTGCCTAATGCATGTCGCAAGGGGCTCTAGTGCCAAGTCAAATATAAAAGGTGACAATGGGCAACCTTGTCGTGTGCCTCTCATCAATTGAAATGAGCTTGAGATAACTCCATTTACCAATACTTGAGCCTTAACATCATGATGTAGACTTTCTACCATCTTCATGAAAACTGGCCCAAATCCCATGTTTTTCAAAGTATATTCCATAAATTTCCAGTTAACCCTATCAAAGGCTTTTTCAGCATCAAAGAAACCAATTACCTTATTCAAGTCCTTGCCATAATGTTCACCAATCACATTCAACACAGTCCTAATATTATCATACCCATATCGTCCTGGAATAAAACGTACTTGAGATTCATCAATCAGGTCTCTCACATTTAACTTTAGTCTATTCGCCCACATTTTTGTAAACATTTTTAAATCAACGTTTAGTAATGAAATGGGTCTGTAATTTCCACAATTCCTATGGTCTTTATTCGGCTTTGGAATCACTATGATTAATGCTTCTTTCATCGAATCACACATTCGCCCAGATGCAATAAATTCATTGTAAAGTTCACATAAAATTGGTGCCAATTGAGTATCATATTTCTCATAAAATTCTGAAACTATCCCATCCGGCCCCGGTGATTTCCCATCTTTCAATTGAGATATGGCAGTACATACTTCAGTAACCTCGATAGCAGAGTCAAGTAAGGCTGGTTTTTCTAAAGCTAATTTTGAAATTGAAATCTTTTCAAAGAACACCTCTAAACTGTTTGTACCAGGATTAAGATCTTCCCTATACAGTGTCTCATAAAGTTTCCTAAAATAATCACAAATCTCGCGATTTCTGTGTAAAGTATTACCCTCCTCGGTCTGAATAGAAGAAACACATGTATCAGATATCACCCCTCTAAGCTTATTCACCAATAACTTGCCATTTCTGTCCCCAAACTCCCAAAACCGCTGTTGAGAATAAAACATACCTTTACTTGCCAAGTTCTATACTTGAGTTTCTAGCTCTGCCTCTAACGTTTTCAATTTTACCTTATTCCGACTCAGATTATCATTAGCACATACCTTTTGCATTTCATTAACCTTCACTTCCAAATTTTTAATCACTTCCTGATTTTTCTTTTTCGCATGAGCTGTTCTACCTATCATTTCTCCCCTTAGTACTGCAGTAAAACAATCCCAGACAGATCTGATACCATCTGAATCATTATTTTCATCAAAATAATAAGTAATAAACTCATCTAATCCCACCATAATCAGATTATCCTTTAGTGTATTGGCTTGCATTCTCCATCTTCTAGTTTTGTCATTCACAGTTTTCAATAGCACCTGCATATCCAATGGAGCATGATCAGAGATACCCCTTTCCAGAATATTTGAGGACACTACTTGATCACTAAGTGTACTACTAATAAAAAAAGAATCAATTCTGGAGAATGAATCATGCACAGGTGAATAAAATGAATCATTCTTTTCATTATGATGGAGTTCTCTCCATATATCGATTAATCCATATTTAAATACAAATGTCCTTAAATCTTCACTAATCTTTTCACTGTAGTATCTACATTCTGATTTCTGATCAATCATACTATCCATCACTATATTAAAGTCACCTCCCAAAACAATTGACTCACCTTCCATACCATCCAACAAGAAACCCAATTGACTGAAAAATGATGTATTTGGAGAGCATGGTGCATAAATAGTACCAACTATCATTTTCCTACCGTCATATAGTATGTCAAGCAGTAAAATTCTCCCCTCCTCATCCACAACTGAGTTCACAATCTTAATCGGTAGACCCCTCCTAATCAAAATACTAACTCCTCTGGACTTTGAATCAAAACTATTTGATATTATCTGAGAATACTTCGAAGTTGACAAATATCCTTCACTATGTTCATTTAAATGAGTTTCCTGTAGAAAAATTACATCAGCCTTACTTCTCCACAACCTTGCCAAAACCTTACCCCTTTTTACAGCATAACCAATCCCTTCAATATTCCACTTCCACGAGATGAAAGTCACTGGAGCCAAACCGTTAAACTCTGTCTAAATGCATTCAAATGACAATCTACATACCCTGAAGGGAGGATCCATAAAACAAAATCCGACAATGACGGGAGGGGTACACGGAACAACAAAAGACACAGATAAAGACAGACGAATATAAAACATGAACCATGTATAACAAATCCAGTCTGATAAACATCAAACATATAATAAGCATCAATATATACATTAAATACAGTATTCTGAACCATATCCACCAGAAACCCTATGCCCTATATACTAACCAAAATAAATACCATAACCAATATGTACCCTATACAACCTATAATCATGTGAAACCCCTCCACCCCCTTCATTATAAAACCCCAAATTAATCAATTTCAATCTCCTACAGCACTCAAAGCAATATATATGTATTACATTGTCTATATAACTAATTAATCCACCAAACCCATGTACTACATTCTCAACATCAATTGTCCTTATAATGACCAATGACTATAAAAGAAGCTCCACACAACTCTTCTATCAACCCAGAAACCACATACTATCCCACCAACATCCCATTCAAACATTCCACCGAAAATCCATGTCCCAATGCGACATATGCCACAATTGCCATCAGTTTATGTCCTCTTCCACACATAACTTAAGCCGATTCACCTAAATGCCATACAGTAAGGTTACCCACATAGCCAGCAATACATTCTCCTGAAAGTATCCTAGAAGGGTGAGCATTTGGGAAGCTTGTCTGGGCCTTGCACGGGCCATGAATGGACCTGTATCGTAGAAGCAACGCCAGTCCCGGACAAGTTCTTAAAATCAACATCTCACACCTACTATTGCAATGGCCAATCAGTAAGGTAAAAAACCAAACAACCTAACACAATATCTGAAATATCTAAATCAAAAATAGACCTGTTAAAGTAAAAACTAGAGAACTACCTCAACACCAATTCCCCCAACGCACCCCCCTTGTACCATGTACAATTCTGCCCATCTATACTTCTTAACAGTGTCAATCTACACCTATGTCAATCGGCTGAATGCACTCTGTCTCAAATGTCTCCATACTTCTGTAAATATACGGATTAATGTCATCTACATTACTGTAACTTTCAATATCTGTCAGATCAGATGTATATCTTAACAAATGAATGCACCATTTACAGCATAACATTCAACAAGTCCAGTTGAGAACCGAGTTAGACCAAGCAGTTCTAAGCGTCTTCACCCAGTCCCGTAAACGTTGACTTCCTTCATGGTAACTCGGATGGAAAGATGACCCGCCACCCGAATCAATGCTTTGCTAATATATGAAATGTTAAATATATGTAATATCCCAGAGCAGCACTAAGGCAATTCAGCCTGGACACTGTTGAGATCACACACCTTGAAACAACAATATGTTCAGACAGTGCCAAAACAGATTCAAGTCAATCCCCTAGAGCATAACAGGCAACATCACCCTCCAAGTCATATTACGGCCCATTCTCATGGCCAGGAAGTACTGTGTCCGGCCAGTGACAGGCATAGAGATGTACTCTGATTCACGCTAGCCAACTTACGGTCATGTTGTATAATATGCACTCAGTTCCATACTGTTTGCGGCGGCACACCCCGTGCCATGCAGCATGACGCGGGTCCCCATTACTGCATCCTTCGCAAGGAGATTGAGCCAGCTTGCCAGATATCTCATGCTCTTCACCACACCCTCAGACTGATGTGCCAGTGAACTTTGCATTCCATAATGCCTCCATCTCTCACGTATTGTTGGAGTTCAGTGTCAGAAGGTTGCCATGTACAGTAAGTCCATGACATAATCCAGTAAATGCATGGCGTCTGGCATCTTTCCACAATGCAGAATCAGTTTCAAAATGTTACATATGGTGCAGGTCACTCTCATATCATCTCCCTTTCACATACTAGATTCATGCTGGTGCAGGTGTCCACACATTGAACACCCCATTCGTACAGCTCATCCCACCACAGAGCTGGCTCGAACGCATTGAAACTAGCCTGTTTGCAAATGGCCAACAAGTGCGCGTTATGCACCATATAAACAGGCATCATTTGAGTATCATCACTGCCCTGGCAGTCCACAGCAAGTCCTTAAAGGTGTCAGGTACTGGAGTTAGCAATGATCCGGCAATGGAAACGACCAGTGGTAAAAGCATGCAGGGTCAGTCTCAACTGCTCAGCATTATGTGCATTCTATCGGGTTAAATGACAGTGTTGGCAACACAACTCAACAATTTGTGTAATCCGCAGGATAGAAACTAGGGATATTAACCCAGTCTCTAATCTTTCTGAAATAGGACCTCAGTGCCAAGCTCGAACAATGGCCTATCCATCCAGGAAGTTCATCATACAAGTACAAAAGTCATCAAGATGCAACAGCACCAATCCATTCTTTCCGGGACTCTCTCATCTAGTCAGCTGCAGTTCTCGTCCGAACAGAGCTCCTAATTCCCCCAGCGGCCGCCACCGCACAGCACACCCCCTCCGCTGTCCCGTACATGCCGTAAAGGACTCAGAGGCATTCAGGGACTCCAAGGGGCCGCGAACATACCGTGATCTCGGTGCGGCAAACATCTCCGTAACACATGAGGAAGAGAGTGTCAAGAAGGTTCCACAGCATGTACTATTACGTGCTCCACGCAACGTGACTTGATCCCAGGTGCTTTCCTTCAATTTCAGGATTACAATACATGAAGCATATTCCATGTTAAAGGTGCAAAAGTTGCCTCTGTGTTACTCATGCCACTGACACAGCCTTCCCAAGCAACTGGAGGATGAAGACATCATCCCTTAGGGCCAATTGGGTAGGGCATGCAAGTGGTGCGATCAAGCGTGAGGGTGTGACCACCCTGTCAGGTGGCTTCCTCAAGGGTATCCTGTGACAGGTGACCCACCTGGCGTGCAGCGGATCCAGCTGATGAGCGGTCGGGGTATATAGCGGAGGCATTGTTGGGGGTGGTTTTCAGTAGCAACAATGTTCTATTTTCTGACTGTGGTGCTAGTGGTGTTATTGGCTGTGCAGTGGCGATGGTGCCGCTGATGGTGGCCCCAGTACTAACATTCGTAATAAAGGGGTGCCAGAAGTCTGGTACCGGCCAGCAGTGGCATGGGCACTGGCACTAGTATTGGGAGTGCCGCTGTTGCTAGATTGGACACCTGCTGGACATGCGGATGGTATGCATTTGGAGCGCACATTGATGGCTCAGATTGAGCAACACACTAGTGTTGTTTGCAGGCTACTTAGTCCTTCCAATTGGATAGCAAGCCCTACATGTTTTATTTTTATGTTTGCTTCTTGCACAAACTGTGGTTTTACGGTGGATTGCAGATTGGCCTCCCCGTGGTGGTTTCTTGGTGTTGCTATGCATGCTCCACATCTATGTGGCAATGAAGCCAAGGCTGTGGTGCGGCTTCACACGCACTAGTGTCTGCATGAGCGTAACTCATTGAAGATCATACTTTGCATGGAAATGCATAATAATGTATATACCTGAAGTATTTTATTCTGATGGACTCCCACTACCTCTGCCCCCGGCACCTTTTCACTCTTGGGGGTCTCTGTGGTTTTGTCGCGCACTAAGCATGTTGAATCTTAGGTTTTTAATTACTATCAGCTTGCAAATGCTTGGCATGCCACATGCTGCTTTGCTCCTTGCATTCAAATATTTGTAATCTTCAAGTAATCCTCAGTATTATATGCCACGTTTTACAATGGTTTTACATTTGTTACAATGTTACTGGAGCCATTTTATTACAGTGGTTCTACATTTGTTACAAGGTTACTGGAGACCTTTTATTACAATGGTTCTACATGTGTTACAAGGTTACTGGAGCCATTTTATTACAATGGTTCTACATTTGTTGCAAGGTTACTGGAGACCTTTTATTACAATGGTTCTACATGTGTTACAAGGTTACTGGAGCCATTTTATTACAATGGTTCTACATTTGTTGCAAGGTTACTGGAGACCTTTTATTACAATGGTTCTACATGTGTTACAAGGTTACTGGAGCCATTTTATTAGAATGGTTCTACATGTGTTAAAAGGTTACTGGAGGAATTTTATTACAATGGTTCTACATTTGTTACAAGGTTACTTAAGACATTTGATTAGAATGGTTCTACATTTGTTACAAGGTTATCGTAGACATTTGTGTATTGAATGGACAAGTGTGGAGCTAGAAATCCTTCATACATCCACATCATCCGCGGGTTGTATATTTACCCACCGCCAGCTGAATGCGATCTGGCTCCTGAAGCCGTTACGTGTAGGATTGAAGATGGAGGCAGCTTTCTTCTCCCAGGTTTGCAGAACCAGGGGTGGAACAGTGCAAACTCCACTTGCATTGAACTCTGTTTGATGTTCAGCATCAAAAGGGCACGCCTGCCGCTTAAGGTCGCTTCCCCTCTTTTTGACAACCGAACTCCTAGGTCATGTGGATACAGCTCCTCCTCAGTGTCAGTTCCAATCCTACAGCCGGGTTCTCTTCCTGAGAGCAGTCTAAGGCATGAGATGGCATAATAGCCAGGGAGCCTGCTTCCTCACCACATCGGTATGGCCGTAAGATCCAGATCTGCGAAGAACACTGCCTTCATCCATCCATCCATCACCCCCCCCTACGGCACATTCACCATCCCTCAATTACTTTGTGCAGCTATTTTGCATGCATGGCAGCAGGAAATGGCTGATTTGAAGCTAATTGTACTCCCAAAAATGCTGCTGTGCAACTTCCCATTTTGCAAACATGTGGTAGCCTTTTCACCCCATGCAGTCAATCTTTTCCCTTTTACGTATATTTCTCCTATAAGACTGCAGAAACCCTCATATTATCCCATGTCATAATGATCATTACTGTATGTCGTAATCAGAGCAAACTCTGTGGGGCTTGTGATGAGCCCCCAAAGAGTGAACTAGACTATTCAAGGTTAAGGGCACGCAGAATCCAACTTATTGCTGAACCTAAAGCAAAGTGCAATGTCCAGTAGGTTGTAAATTATTCAATACCTGTTCTAATCTAGAGTTACGCGCTGTCAATTGAAACTGATTATAGACCCAAGGCAAAGGCAGAAATTCTTTTTTCGTCCCAAATCTCATACAGTTCAGTCAAGTTTGCAAAGACAGGATAAAACCTTCCGAAGTTCATGTACTTTAAAACGCCCTGGGTATTTAAAGTCCACTGGACGAACAAGGGGACCTCAAAAATCAATCATAGATGATTGGGCGGTGAGTCATAGCTGAGTCAAGACTTCAATGTTTTTGGCTTTGGAGCGTGGGTGGTCTTGAGTCAAGACTTCTAGCTTTTTGCCTTGGAGCGTGGGTGGTCTTGAGTCAAGACTTCTAGGTTTTTGGCTTTGGAGCGGTGGTTGTCTAGAGTCAAGACCTCTACGTTTTCCGGTTTTGGAGTGGTGGCAGTCTTGAGTCAAGACTTCTGGCTTTTTGCCTTGGAGCAGGGGTGTTCTTGATTCAAGACTTCTAGCTTTTTGCCTTGGAGCAGGGGTGTTCTTGATTCAAGACTTCTGGCTTTTTGCCTTGGAGCAGGGGTGTTCTTGATTCAAGACTTCTAGCTTTTTGCCTTGGAGCAGGGGTGTTCTTGATTCAAGACTTCTGGCTTTTTGCCTTGGAGCAGGTGTGTTCTTGATTCAAGACTACAAGGTTTTTGGCTTTGGAGCAGGGGTGGTCTTCAGTCAAGACTTCTGGGTGTCTGGCTTTGTAGCGTGGATGATCTTGAGTCAAGACTTCTAGCTTTTTGCCTTGGAGCGTGGGTGGTCTTGAGTCAAGACTTCTAGGTTTCTGGCTTTGGAGCGGGGATGGTCCTGAGGCAAGAAGTCTAGGTTTTTGGGCTTTGGAGTGGGGGTGGTCTTGAGGCAGGCACTGCTTCCTTTGAATTGAGAAACAACAGTTCCATTTGATGCTCACTAAGGCCCAGGAATCTCCCCAGTGCTTCACCAGTGCAGCAGTAGTTTTCTAGTGTTTAGTTTTGGTCTGGTTGGTGGGTGAGGAGCAGTTGGAGGGGTAGCTTGCTGGCCCTAGCAGTGGCAGAGTAGGCAGTTGCTATCATTTATCTATAGTTGGGGTATATAAATGCAAGGGAAAGAGGATGGATGGTTCTTGAGGGTCTCCCGAGTCCCCCCACTCACACATCTTGCTGTGAAGGCTCGGTAGAAAGGATGTTACAATTATATATAGACAAAGACGCCCCAATGCCAATGCACAAGAAATACTGCCTCAGCGCAGAGACTGGCAAGATTCACGTTGAGGAGTACCTGGAACTTACACTAGTCGGCAGCGCAGTCTGCTCGTTACAGTTTCTTAAAATCAAAAGGACGTCTTCCGTCGCGTGCGAGAACGTTCGGCCGTGAGTCAAGGAGCTCATTTACTAATGAGCCGTAATGTAAATGTACGGTGTAAAAAAGTCTTGCGTAAGCCTCCACCGAGGGGAAACAGCGACGCATTTGGCTTGGGAGCAAGACAACGCAGCTCAACACAGGTTTGAATCCCGGTCCCACCCTTAGAAACCACTCACTGGTATTAAGCACATTATAAATGAACAATAAAATAAATAAATAAACACGCCCTTTTTTTTAGCAAATGTTTGCAGCATAGTATTTTTTTCTCATTCATCACCCCTAATATAACAATTATTAATAACTAACCCACAATTGCTGCCCCGACTACCGCCATCTATAATAATTCTACTAGAAAGTAATAAGGCTAATGAAAAGGTTTCACACTTTGATCCAGTGTTGACAACTTGCCCATAGTTTTCACGTTGTCGATGAAGCGATTTC